>NC_133664.1:104752383-105352383 GCF_037893015.1 Macrotis lagotis
AATTTTAGCCCTTTTCATTTTGAAAAGCAAATTGAATGTTATTTCAAGACTATTCCTCCCCCTCCATCACAAATATCCCTGCTTTTCTCATGAAGGTCCCTCCTTTGGATAGAAGGATAGGATATGGAGAGTGACTATTACTAGAAACACATTTAGGGGAGCTTTTTCTATTTCACTTCTTCCAATTTTCACTACCATGGAACTTTGAAAAGTAGCCATTTCAGAGGAGACAAAGCTGAGGACACTTTGGGTGGAGAAGGTGACTATTTATAATACATAGTGTCTCTATAATAAGGTGGAGGTAGCTAATAGTTTAGGTTTGCTAAGAAAACAAAACAAAAACTAGTGGAGTTAGGGAAGAGATAAATTGATTTCTCATGAGCACTTTAAATAAGTTTTGTGCTGCAGAGGACATGTATCACATGCACTAATATGTAAATATTGTTGACTTTTCTTAAATATTAACCTTTATTAATATGGGAATATGTTAAACACATTATCCATTTGCAACCTATATTTAATTATTTGCTACCATTGGGAGGAGATATGGAAGAAAGCTGATAGAAAAATGTGAAGTCCAAAGTTTGCAAAGGAATGAATACTGAAAATTATCTTTGCATGTAATAGGAAAATGAATAAATTAATGTTAATTAGTTAATTAAAATCTTAAAGGTTTCCTATTGTCCTTTAAATAGAAACAGAATTTAATTTCAAATTCATTGAGATTTTTGTTTTTTATTTATTTTTATTTTTTAAAAGATTTTATTTATTTTGAATTTTACAATTTTTTGCCTGATCTTACTTCCCTCCCCCCATCCTCCACAGAAGGCAATTTGTCAGTCTTTACATTGTTTCCTATGGTAGACACTGATCCAAATTGAATGTGATGAGAGAGAAATCATATCCCCAAGGAAGAAATATAAAGTATAAGAGATAGCAAGATGAGACAACATGATATCAGTTTTTTTCCTAAATTAAAGGTAATAGTCCTTGGTCTTTGTTCAAAATCTACAATTCTTTCTCTGGATACAGATGGTATTCTCCATTGCAGAGAGCCCCAAATTGTCCCTGATTGTTGCACTGATGGAATGAGTGGGTCCATCAAGGTTATCATTGCCTCCATGGTGCTGTTAGGGTGGTACAGTGTTTATCTGGTTCTGCTCATCTCTCTCAACATCAGTTCATGCAAATCCCTCCAGGCTTCCCTGAATTCCCATCCCTTCTGGTTTCTAATAGAACAATAGTGTTGCATGACATACATATACCGCAGTTTGTTAAGCCATTCCCCAATAGAAGGACTCTTTGCCACCACAAATAGGGTTGCTATGAATATTTTTGTAACAAGTAATGATTTAGAGAACTTTTTCATATGACTATGGATTGCTTTGATCTCCTCATCTGTAAATTGCCTTTGCATATCCTTTAACCATTTGTCAATTGGGGAATGGCTTTTTTTTTTTTAAATTTGACTCAGTTCTCTGTATATTTTAGAAATGAGTCCTTTGTCACTAACATTAGTTGTAAAGATTGTTTCCCAGTTTGCTACATTTCTTTTGATCTTGGTTACAGTGGTTTTGTCTGTGCAAAAGCTTTTTAATTTAATCAAATCAAAATCATCTAGTTTGTTTTTAGTGATGTTCTCTATCTCTTCCTTAGTCATAAACTGCTTCCCTTTCCATAGATCTGACAGGTAAAGTAGTCTTTGATCTTCGAATTTGCTTATAGTATTGTTTTTTATGTCTAAATCTTGTATCCATTTGGATCTTATCTTGATATTGGGTGTTGGTCTAATCTAAGTTTCTTCCATACTAACTTCCAATTTTCCCAGCAGTTTTTATTGAAGAGAGTTTTTATCCCAATAACTGAACTCTTTGGGTTTATCAAACAGCAGATTACTATAATCATTTCCTGCTATTGCACCTAGTCTATTCCACTGGTCCACCACTCTATTTCTTAGCCAATACCAGACAGTTTGTTTTTGTTTTTGTTTTTTTAGTTTTTTCAAGGCAATGAGGTTAAATTGGCTTGCCCAAGGCGACACAGCTAGGTAATTATTAAGTGTCTGAGGTCAGATTTGAACTCAGGTACTCCTGACTCCTGGGCTGGTGCTCTGCACCACCTAGCCGCCCCCACCCCCAGACAGTTTTGATGACTGATGCTCTATAATATAATTTTAGATCGGGTAGGGCTAAGCCACCTTCTTTTGCACTTTTTTTCATTAAGCTCCTGGCAATTCTTGACTTTTTTATTTCTCTATATGAATTTACTTACAATTTTTTCTAACTCGTTAAAGTAATTTTTTGGAATTTTGATTGGTAGGGCACTAAACAGATAGTTTAGTTTTGGTAGAATTGTCATTTTTATTATATTAGCTCTATCTATCCATGAGGAGTTGATATTTGCCCAGTTATTTAAATCTGATTTAATTTGTATGAGAAGTGTTTTGTAATTGTTTTAAAAAAGTTTCTGAATTTGCCTTGGCAAATAGCCTCCCAGGTATTGTATATTGTCTGAGGTTACTCTGAATGGGATTTTTCTTTCTAGCCCTTCCAGCTCTATCTTGCTAGTCATTATATATATATATATATATATGTATATATATACATATATATATATATATACATATACAATCTGAAGATTTATGAGGGTTTATTTTATATCTGCAACTATGCTAAAATTCAAATTCATTAAAATTTGGATGATTTTTTTAATCTTTTCAGACTTTTTTCAAATTATTCACCTTTAAATACTCATATCCAAAGCAATCTCCTTGCTGTTCCTAGTAAATAAAATTCTTTTTTAAAATTTTTTTTAGTTTTTTTTTTTTTTTTTTTGCAAGGCAAATGGGGTTAAGTGGCTTGCCCAAGGCCACACAGCTAGGTAATTATTAAGTGTCTGAGACTGGATTTGAACCCAGGTACTCCTGACTCCAAGGTCGGTGCTTTATCCACTACATCACCTAGCCGCCCTCCTAGTAAATGAAATTCTATCTTCCATCTCTACATTTTTGCTTACATCCTTACCTGCAATTGTCTATTCCCTTAACTTCATCTCTTAGAATATGTAGTTTCCTGGTTTAAGTGATTCATTAATAAGTGAACATTTCTTAAATGTTTACTATGTCTGGAAAGGTACTAATCATTGGGTATACAAAAATAAACTAAAGACAGTCTCTGCCCCTGCAAAGTTCCTTATCTAAAGGAGGAAAGAACAGATAAATAAATATGTAAAAACTTACTATATTCAAGAAAAAAATAGGAAATTAGCAATAAAGGGTAGATATTGAAATTAAAGATGAATTGTGAAGGCCCTCTTGAGGAAGATGGGATCTTAATTAGTATATCACTTCTGAGTTCATATGCTACCTTCTTCCTTGATGTGGGAGTAGGGTCTAAGGATAGCTATAACATAGGTTTTCTTATCAAGAAGCTTACCTTTTTACCCATTTAACCTCTCCTTTCAAGACTCAGTTCAAATGTCTTTAGTCCCCAAGTAACCTTTCTTGATTCTGTTTTAGCATATTCAAATTCAATTGGTAACTTATCTCCTTATACTTATATGAGAAGTACCTCAGGATTCTGTTCTGGATTTTGAGACAGCCCAGGAATTTTGTTTGAGCTGATTAATAGCACAGTTAAAACAGAACTTCCATTCCTACTTTCAATACTAATTGTCACTTACCTATTGTAAACATATCACCCCATACATGCATTACTGCACTATGTTACTGAGACTTATAATCAAGTCTAATCTCTCTCTACTCTGTTTCACATTATCCTACCCAAAATGTGATTTTTCATCATGTCACTGATAATTCAAGAATCTTCAATGACTCTTTTCTGCCTTCAGAATAAAGTTCTCATATTGACTCCAAATTTTGGCCTACTGCTCTAAGTCAACTTCTTCCTACTTCTATAAAATTGAATCCTCCTTTCTAGTTAAGCTGGTCTTTCTCACTTATAAACATACATACCTATTCTTGCCTCCATGCTTTACTCATACAGCTCCTTCGGATTTTAATGCTCTTTTCTCTATTTGTCCATATCTTACTCAAACTTTAAGACTCATCATCTATTTTCTCCTCCTATAAGCCTTCCCAAAGTATTTTTTTCACTGAACTTTGATAGTATTGTCATTTTGGAAGTTACATATAAATTTACTCTTAAACACAATAAGCTATTTAAAAATATATAGTTAATTTCCAATAAACTTTTTGATTACAAAACTATATCTTGTTTTGAGTTCTTAAATCTATCTTCAGTATTCCTCCATCCTTCATGTAGATTTGGACATAAATTTTGGACCATGCCCAGATTGCAAATTATGGAGGACTATATTGCTGACCATGCAGATGGGGGTAGCTTCTTTTTCTACCATGTCTTTAAAAATTTAGAGACTGAAGCCATAATTTAGTCTTATCTGCTTTGTCCAAAGCATGAATATCTCATTATACTCACAGCAAGGAATTGAATTGGTGAGAATGGAAGGACTTTCCTTCCCATGCCAACTTCATGTTTCAGTGAAATAATATGTACGATGATATTCCCTGGGCAGTTGTATAATCCCCAAAGTCTTTCAAGGACTTCTGCATGTGGAGGGGGGGAACTGGCCATGTCCTGATTACATGGAATTTACAAATCAAGAATACTAAAATATGATTTCATCTCATTTTCCCCATATGGATGTTGCTTGTGAATAAGAAAAACAGTTGTCTACAGTTTTCAGAACTTCACTCATTCTCATTATTTCATAGAAATTTGATACTGTTTCCTCATCTAATTGAGATTTCACAATGTTCCATAATTAAATTGATATCTCTCTTTTAAAGCTGGAGTTCTGAACCTGAGGGTCTGTGAACTTTTTTTGGTGATGATTATATTTTAATGTAATTGGTTTTCTTCATAAATATATGAATTTTAAAAATGCATTTAAAATCATTATTATAAAAACAGGTCCACAGGTATTAGCAGTCTACTGGAGGAAGCATCAGACCAAAAAGAGCTAATTACTCCCAATCTAGATGAAAAACAGATTTATAGTAAAGGTCTATAATTTCCTTATGGAATAGACAAAAACATACACACACAATTTACCCAAATATAATATATCCCATGGACTTGTTGAATGAGGTGACTATTTTTTTTAATAATCCAGAAAATATTGTCAAATGAAGGTTGTACTTGGGATATTCAGTTGTACTTGAATGCCCTCAATAGGTCTCTGTGTTTTAATATCTTGATGTAACACTCCCATAAATATCAGTGAATTCTGACATCTAAAAGTTTAAAATTATAAAGTAAATACATATTTATTCCTTTTTCTTTTAAAAATTATTTTATTTTTTGTTATTATGCCGGACCAATGCATATTTATTCAAATACTTATAAGATTTATATTGATGCCTTATTAAATGGAATTTGATACGCTGACATATTGTGAAGTATTATGAGAGTTTGGAGGAAAAATCTCTCAACTGAATAGATGATTGAAGTTTTATTTGCTACTGGATGTTGTTGTAGAAAGTGCCTTGTCCACAGCAGGTAATGGTGGGAGAAATTGCCAATGACTCGCTTTTTGCATTAATTTTAAATCAATTCTTAAAACTTTTATAATCAGTTTTCCTACTTATACAAAGTCAGACCTTCTTGTACACTCTCTCTACATGCTTAACCATCTCCGCTAAGTTTATGTACCATACATATGTTCAAAAACTCAACCTCTTTAATAAATTTCCATTTTTACCTGAACCCATTGCTCAGACTGCACAACTTTCTATTCTCTCATATTTCAGACTGTATTCTCATTAGTACAAATTGTTTTTAAAACAGATCCAATGACAAACTTAAAACGTTGCCTTTATAGCAACATAGACTATGTGGACAGTATAGGACCTTACTTATCACTCCAAATTCTTTCTTATAACAATGAAAATATTTCTTAAAAATAGATATGTTAAAATGCTTTAAAGATGTTTTAACCCTGTTTAAAAAATCTTATACAATATACAAGCACAAAATTTTCAAAATAGTAACAAAATATTTTGAGTTATTTTCTTAATTGTATTGTAAGTAGTAAAACATCCCTATAGAATCCAAATATAAAAAATTAATGAGAAACTCATATAAAATTATAGCAAGATTTCCAGTTTCATAGTACATCTCCCAATTCAAAAAATATGTTTGCAGTGATCAGTGCTTAACTTACATGATTTTAAATAACAAACTCAATGACTTTTTTACTTTTTCTGATTTCTTGAGAGATTTCTGTTGGCATAATTCCCAGGATAGGGTGGTTCTTTGAATTACATAGCAGCTGAATTGCATTTTTATGGCAGAAAAAAAATCCCAACTTCTACAGGGAAAATATGAGTGAAAGGGAAATTCCCAGCAACAGGATTCAAGGTAGAGCAAAAAATAGGACAGATTTCTCCCTTTCAAGGTCACAATTTCCATGTAAATTTATAGTTATTGACACCAAAGCCACTTTGTCTGGAAATAGCTGGTCTCCCTGTGAAGCAGCAGAGAGGAAGCAGTGACAAGAAGGATGCTACCTTAGGTTCTAACTCTTTGCCAATTATCTATCTATCTATCATCTATCTATCTATCTATCTATCTATCTATCATCTTCTATCTATACACATATATCTACAGGTTTGATAATTTCTCATGGTCCTTAAGATAGTGTTGAGACTAGACAAAATTTCAAAAGTTGGGCTAATGGTGTTTGGGGTTTCAAATCCAAATCTTTAAGCTTCTGTCTGTGGTAGACTGGCTAATAAAAAAGCATACCAAGAATAGAAGTCTCATCATGAGAGGAAAAACTTAGATTAATATATTTTCCACATGACAGCACCCTCCATAATTTCATTAAGTTTCTCATAATTCACTGCTATTTCAATCCCTGTCTTCTGTCTTCTGTCTTCTACCAAGCAGTTGTCATATAGTTTCTTCTTTCCCTATCACTGTTAGCCTGAAGATCTGCTGCAGGTGCAACAATTCTTGGGGGCTGGTAGGAATGGAAGAGAGATCTACTCACAACTCAGCCATACGATCTGAAAATGTCTGGGCTAGAGTCCAAAATGCAGCAAAGTGAAGAGTAGAATGTTTGCATTTCCTCAAGAGAACTCAAATCTCAATTCCATGCTTCTGCCTAGCAGCTGCTAGGGTTCAGTGAAGAGAAGAGTCTGGCCAGGAGGGAGAGGGTTTCCCAATAAGGGTTGCTGTGCTCTTGTGCCTGAGAGGCAGAATTTTTTTGCTCAGAAGAGAGACAGAAGAAGGGGGAGCACCTTAATCAGGAGCAATTTTAGTTACAAGCAGTTTGAAATTTTGCCAAAATTCATGATTCTAAGTCCCAGGATGGTAAGCTGTTATAAGCCATCTAACCTCTAAAAATATACCTGACAGTAGCCTGTTCAGGTTTACCACCCATGGTGAAGACCTGAATGAGATTTACCTCTACCAGTTCTGGGAGAGGAAAAGGATAGATATCCCCTAATGTAGGATCCTATCTCTAGACCCCAAGAGAATGATATCTCTTGGTATTCATTCACCCATCAAATCACATTTCTGAGAGATTGAGATCTTCAAGATGTTGACAATCACATCACCCACACATTTCCAGGTACAAGGGGGAGAAAAAATGTTATTATGAGATTGCCTTAAGCATGTCTTGGAGAGAGACATTAGAGAAGTGCCAGTGCAGAAAAACCCTATCCTCAGGCCCCAAGATAATAATTATATATATTCACCTGCTTTGCTTCTATGTCACGACAAGGCTGCTTTACTGGAAAAAGGTTGAGCTCACCCAGGTCTTGAACTCAGGTTGAGAGTGGTTTCCAAAAGATGGCCTACCAAAAAATAGCTTACCTGAGAATCACAGTCAATGTGTCTCACATTGTGTACCAGATAATACAGTTTAGGGTTCAGATCATGAGTTGGATATGAATAGTGAAAAAATTTCACAAATATTCATTACTTAGAGTGATGTGACAGATAAGTTTTGGTTGACAGGAGCAAATTTATTGTCAGTAGAGTCTATCCCTAGTAGATTATTAACTAGCAGGGGGAAAAGCTAGGATTTATATAGGGATACAGGGGATGGACCTATGTTCTGAGAAAGGTGCAAGAGTCAGCCAGGTATAGTGCAAAAGATTACATCAGTGTATTCTGAGATAGCAAGGGCTCCTTTTGGCAAACAAAGAGATAAAATTTGTAATCATGTGGGACTTCTGTTTCTGTTTCACTGTCCTTGTAGGTTCTTGCTGGTGAGTCCTTATCAGAGTATAGGGTACACAGATGGCTGATATCAATTCAATGTCTGCTGTGTGGGAGAATTGTTCTCAGGACTGGTAGTAGGCTTTTTCCATGGGGTTAACATCATTTTTTCTTTAATGTACTTTTCACAGAGACAGTCTGATTCAGGATATATTCTACTCTAGAAAGGCACAGAATGCAATTATTACTTTCTGCCTAGCATTTTCACAGCTTCATTTTAACAATTTGTGTTTCATAGAAGTGTACTTATTCTTACATATTTGAATCACTTCTTCTAGATATCAAACCTCTACATTTCAGAAATTTGTTACAAGTTCTCCCCACTTAATTGTTTCTCTTATAATTTTAACTGGTTTTTTTTGCTCAATAACTTAAAATTTATATACTCAAAATTTTTTATCCTCTCTAATTTCTGTATGGTTGTGAACTCTTCTTTGGGTACTAGCAAATGACATCTTCTTTTCCAAACTTGATTATGATATGACTATTTATATTTAAGTAACATGACAATTTAGAGACTACTTCAGTATGTGATATGAATTATTGATCCAAATATGTTTTCCATACTCCTTGTAGTTTTCACAAAACTTTTATTTAATGGTGAGTCCTTATTCTTAGTCTTTGGATGTTTTGGGGTTTATATTAATTATCATGCTGTTATATATGCTTACTTTGTTTTAGTTTGTTGTTGTATTCCTTTTGTTTGTTTGGGTTTTTTTGCAAGACAATGGAATTAAATGACTTCCCCAAGGTCTCACAACTAGGAAATCATTCAGTGTCTGAGGGTGGATTTGAACTCAGATCCTCCTGACTCCAGGGCTGGTGTTCTATCCGTGGTACCTCCTAGCTGTCCCCTGAATTATTCTAACAATTGATTTTTTCTATTTTTTTAAATAAATAGAAAGTAGTTTTGATCATATTATTCTATGATGTTTTGGATACAGAACTATTAAGATTTCATTCTTACTTCCGGCCAAGATGGCAGAGAGAAGACAGGCAGAGTTCTAAAGTGTCCTGAGCTTTTCCTATCTATGATATGAAACAAACCTCTTAACAGAAATCCAATCCACAAAACCCAGAAAGAAAAGCCAGAAGAAAGAACTTCTACCTCAGGATTTGTTTGTCCTGGGTGAGTCCGGGTGCAGAGGGCAGATCAATCTCAGATTAGCGGATCAGCCTCAGAACAGCGGAGTTGGAGTCCCGGGAGCCTGAGGGTCCAAGAGCCAGACCTGCTTGATCAGCCAGGCTAGAGCCTGGAGGCTTGGGTCAACTAGGGAGCAGAGGCATTGGTTTTGGTGCTGACCATCTGCAGCTCACTGATAGGGCTGGGGGGAGAGTTCTGGTGCAGCTGTGGACATCATCCTTGGGCTCCTCTGGTAGGAGGAACTCTGAGCAGCTGAGGCCTCTTCCCAGAACAAACACAATTACAGATAACTTTTGCCCCAGGCAAAGGTGTGTGAGCAGAAGAACCAGCCCTGCTGACAATAGGGAGAGGGATGACCTCACCCCAGGGTAAATCCCACCATTGATTGAAGGCAAACAGCTAAGGAGTAGGCCTCAATCAAAGTCACACTCACTCTAGAGAAAGCAACCAGCACCTTCTACTGGCCAGCTGGAGAAAATGCACTCAGTGAGAAAAGCCTCTAGGGATCCCAACACCAAACGTTCCTAAACTAGTCCCTCTCCAAGTCAAGGTCTTAGCAAAATAAAGTAAGGTCAACAGAAAGGTGGATCCATAGAAAAATTCTCGGAAGGAAAAGACCCTAACTCAGAGAGACCTAGAACCTCTGAGGAGGATATGATATGGTCTCCAGCACAGAAAGACTATCCTGAATAAGTAAGGCAGGAGTTTAAAAATCAATTGGAAAATTTGGGAGAGTCAATTAACAGCTTGTAACAAGAAAACAAATCATTGGAAAATACAATTGGACAAATACAAAATGAGAATAATTCTCTCAGATCCTCAACTGAGGAAATGCAAAAAGAAAGTAATTCTCTCAACACCTAAATTGGTCAAATGGAAAACTCTTTCAAAAGTAGAATTGACCAATTAGATAAAAAGTTGCAAAAGGTAAATGAAGAAAACTCCTCTCTAACTAAAGAATGGAGTCTGCAGAAACTAATGACTTCATGAGACAGCAAGAGCCTGTTAAACAAAATAAAAAAAATAGAAGAAAATATAGAATATCTCATCAGCAAAACCTTGACCTTGAGAATAGATTGAGGAGGGGCAATCTGAGAATTATTGGACTTCCTGAAAACATTGAAGAGAAAACAGACTGGACTTAATATTACAGGACCTAGTATGTAAAAGTGCCCTGATGTCATGGAACCAGAGGGCAAATTAGTTATTGAAAGAATACATAGATTCCCTCCAGAAAGGG
The DNA here is from genome assembly GCF_037893015.1 of Macrotis lagotis. Lineage (NCBI taxonomy): Eukaryota > Metazoa > Chordata > Mammalia > Peramelemorphia > Peramelidae > Macrotis > Macrotis lagotis. The sequence goes on from NC_133664.1 coordinate 104,763,041, forward strand.
ATCCTAAAATGAAAGCACCAAGGAATGTTATGGCCAAATTCTAGAACTATCAGATAAAAGAGAAAATCCTGCAAGTAGCCAGAAAGAAACAATTTAAATACCAAGGAGCCACAGTAAGGATTATGCAGGATCTGGCTGCATCACCATTAAGGGATCAAAGGGCCTGGAACAAGATATTCTGAAGAGCAAGGGAGCTTGGAATGCAGCCAAGAATATGCTATCTGGCAAAGATGAACCTTCTTTTTTCAAGGGAAAAGATGGACAGTTAACAAAATGGAGGCATTCCAAAAATTCCTGATGAAAAGACCAGAGCTAAACAGAAAATTTGGACATCAAACAGGAGGTTCAAGAAACACATGAAAAGGTAAAAAAAAAAGATAAAAAAGTGGGGTAAAGGAAAAAACCTGTTATCCAATAAGTTGAAACTGTATATATCCCAGCATGGGAAAAAGATTCTCATAACTCTTGAGAATTGTAACTCTAACAGAGATAATATACCTAGCCAGAAGTGATGGACACTCATGACTTATCCACGAGACTGCTATCCAATGGGATGTAACTGGCCTTAACCCCATTTGGGAGAAAGACTCTAATAACTCTCAAGAACTCTACCTCTATTAGATAGAATGTACTTAGCTTGAAGTGATGTATACTCAGAATTTTCTATGACTCAGAATGATTTTAAAACACTACATCTTTAAAAAGGGGGACAGGCAGTAGATGGGAGTAGGGAGGGGATTGGATGGGGGTAAATCTCATTACACTAAGAGTTACAAAATACCTATGGTAATAGAGGGGAAGAAGGGAGGCAATGAGAAACACCCGAATCTTCTTCTCATCAGACTTGGCTTAAAGTTAATTTGCACACATACTCAGTTAACTTAAAAAACATCTAACCTCTCAAGTATTAAAAGGGGAAAAGGGGAGGGGGAGAAACAAAATGGAACTAACCAAAGGAAGGGAAGGGAAAAGGCAAAAAAGGGATAGGGGAAAGAAAGGAGAGAGGGAAGGAGAGGGGGATGGATATAGGAGGACAAACACACTGAATGGGGTGGTATTCAGAAACAAAATACTGGGGAATATGGATGTGGGGAAGTGGAAAAATACAAAAAAGAGGGAAGACAGCATGGAGGGCAATAAAGAATTAATAATCATAACTTTGAATGTGAATGGGATGAACTCTCCCTTAAAGCATAAGTGAATAGCAGAGTGGATTAAAAACCAGAATCCTACAATATGCTGCTTACAAGAAACTCATTTGAAGCAGAGAGATACATATAGAGTAAAGGTAAAAGGTTGGAGCAAAATATATTTTGCTTCAGTTGAAGTGAAAAAAGCAGGAGTAGCAATCCTTATCTCAGACAAAGCAGCTACAAAAATAGCATTAAAAGAGATAAGGAAGGAAACTATATCCTCCTAAAAGGTACCATATATAATAAAGTGATTTCAATACTGAATATATATGCACTCAATGGGATAGCATCCAAATTCTTAGAGGAGAAGCTGAAAGAACTACAGGAAGACATAGACAGCAAAACTCTACTTGTGGGAGACCTCAACCTCCCTCTCTCAGATCTAGATAAATCGAACCATAAAATAAACAAGAAAGAAGTTAAGGAGGTAAATAGATTGTTAGAAAACCTAGATACGATAGATTTATGGAGGAAATTGAATGGGCATAGAAACAAATATACTTTTTTCCCTGAAGTATATGGCACTTATACAAAAATTGACCATATACTAGGGCATTAAAAACCTAATGATCAACTTCAGAAAGGCAGAAATAGTGAATACATCTTTCTCAGATCACAATGCAATAAAAGTCATATGCAATTTTGGGCCAGGGAGATAAAGACCCAAAACTAATTGGAAACTGAATAACCTCATTTTAAAGAATGAGTGGATTATGTTATATTATATTAAATTATGTTATTTATATATTAATATATAATATATTTATATAATATTTAAATATATAAATATATATTAAATTATAGAAAGAATTAATTATTTTATCCTAGATAATGACAATAATGAAACAACATACCAAAACCTATGGGATTCACTCAAAGCAGCTGTCAGGGGATATAGTATATCATTAGATGCTCACATGAATAAATTAGAGAAAGAGAAAATCAATGAACTAACTATGAAACTAAACAAATTAGAGAAAGAACAAATTAAAAAATCCCCAATTAAATACTAAATTAGAAATTCTAAAAATTAAAGGAGAACTTAATATAATTGAAAGCCAAAAAAACTATTGAATTAATAAATAAAACCAAAAGTTGGTTTTAGGAAAAAACCAATAAAATTGATAAACTTCTGGCAATTTGATTAAAAAAAAGTAAGAAGAAAACCAAATTGCTAGTCTCATAAATGAAAAAGGTGAGCTCACCCCCAATGAGGAAGAAATTAAAGTAATAATTCAAAATTATTTTGCCCAACTCTATGCTAATAAATTTGACAATCTAAGTGAAATGCATGCATATTTGCAAAAATATAATTTGCCCAGGTTAAATGAAGAGGAGATTAAATGCCTAAACAACCTGATCTCAGAAAAAAAAATTCAACAAGCCATCATTGAATTCCCTAAGAAAAGATATCCAGGGCCTGATGGATTCACAAGTGAATTCTACCAAACATTTAAGGAACAATTGTTTCTAATTCTATATAAACTCTTTGGAAAAATATGGGAAGATGGAACTCTGCCTAACTCTTTTCTATGAAACCAATATGGAGCTGTTACCTAAACCAGGAAGAGTTAAAACAGAGAAAGAAAATTATAGACCTATCTCCTTGCTGAATATAGATGCAAAAATCTTAAATAAAATCTTAGTAAAATGATTAAAACAAGTTATCACTAGAATAATAAATTATTATCAAGTGGGATTTATCCCAGGAATGCAGGGTTGGTTCAATTTTAGGAAAACTGTTAGTATACTCAATTATATCAACAGTAAATCTATCAGAAATTATATGATTATATTAATAGATGCTGAAAAAGATTTTGACAAAATACAGCATCCATTCCTACTAAAAACACTAGAGAACATTGGAATAAATGGACTGTTCCTTAGAATAATTAACAGTATCTATCTGAAACCATCAACAAGCATTTTATTCAATGGGGAGGGGCTAAAGGCATTTCCAATAAGATCAGGGTGAAACAAGGATGCTTGTTATCACTACTACTCTTCAATATTATATTAGAAAGGTTAGCATCAGCAATTAGAGAAGAAAAAGAAATTGAAGGAATTAGAATTGGGAAGGAAGAGGCAAACTCTCATTCTTTGCAGATGGTGTGATGGTCTACCTAGAGGATCCCAAGAAATCATCCAAAAAACTACTGGAAACAATTAGCAATTTTAGCAATGTTGCAGGATATAAAAATAAACCCTCATAAATCCTCAACCTTTCTATATATGACTAGCAAGATACAGCAGGAAGAGCTAGAAAGAGAAATCCCATTCAAAGTAACCTCAGACAATACAAAATACCTGGGAGTCTATTTGTGAAGGCAGACTCAGAAACTTTTAAAAAAAAAACAATTATAAAACACTTCTCACACAAATTAAATCAGATTTAAATAACTGGACAAATATCAACTGCTCATGGATAGATAGAGCTAATATAATAAAAATGACAATTCTACCAAAACTAAACTACCTGTTTAGTGCCCTACCAATCAAAATTCCAAAAAAATTACTTTAATGAGTTAGAAAAAGTTGCAAGTAAATTCATATGGAGAAATAAAAAGTCAAGAATTCCATGGAAAAAGAGTGCAAAAGAAGGGGGCTTAGCCCTGCTCATTCTAAAATTATATTTTAAAGCATCAGTCATCAAAACTGTCTGGTATTGGTTAAGAAACAGAGTGGTGGACCAGCCAAATAGATTAAGTGCAATGGCAGGAAACGATGACAGTAATCTGCTGTTTTATAAACCCAAAGAGTCCAGCTATTGGGATTAAAAACTCTCTCTGATAAAAGCTGCTGGGAAAATTGGAAGTTAGTATGGAAGAAACTTAGATTAGACCAACACCTCACATCCAATTCCAAGATAAGGTCCAAATGGATACAGAATTTAGACATTAAAAAAACAATACTATAAGCAATTTAGAATATCAAGGAGTAGTTTACCTGTCAGATCTATGGAAAGGGAAACAGTTTATGACTAAGGAAGAGATAGAGAGCATCACTAAAAGCAAACTAGATGACTTTGATTACATTAAATTTAAATGCTTTTGTACAGATAAAATCACTGTAACCAAGATCAAAAGAAATGTAGTAAACTGGGAAACAATCTTTACAACTAATTTTTCTGATAAAGGACTCATTTCTCAAATAAGCCAAGAACTGAGTCATATTTTTTTTAAAAAAGCCATTCGCCAATTACAAATGGTCAAAGGATATACAAAGGCAATTTACAGATGAGAAGATCAAAGCAATCCATAGTCATATGAAAAATTACTCTAATTCATTACTTATTAGAGAAATGCAAAATAAAGCTTCTCTGAGGTACCACCTCACGCCTCTCAGATTGGCCAGCATGACCAGGAAGGATAATGATCATTGTTGGAAGGGTTGTGGGAATTCTGGGACACTATGACATTGTTGGTGGAACTGTGAGCTCATCCAAGTTTTCTGGAGAGAAATTTGGAACTATGCCCAAAGGGCAACAAAAATGAGCATTTTTGATCCAGCAATACCACTATTGGGTCTATACCTTTAAGAGATGATGAAAAAAGGTTAAAACATCACTTGTACAAAAATATTCATAGCAGCCCTGTTTGTGGTGGCAAAGGATTGGAAATTAAGTAAATGTCCTTCAATTGGAGAATTGCTTAGCAAAGTGTGGTATTTGCATATCATGGAACAGTATTGTTCTATTAGAAACCAGGAGGGATGGGAATTCAGGGAAGCCTGGATGGATTTGCATGAACTGATGCTGAGTGAGATGAGCAGAGGCAGAAAAACACTGTACACCCTAACAGCAACACGGGGGCAATGATCAACCCTGATGGACCCGCTCATTCCATCAGTGCAACAATCAGGGACAATTTGGGGCTGTCTGCAATGGAGAATACCATGTGTATCCAGATAATGAACTGTGGACTTTGAACAAAGTCCAAGGATTATTTCCTTTAATTTAGAAAAAAACTGATATCTTATTGTCTGATCTTGTTATCTCTTATACTTTTTGTTTCTTCCTTAAGGATATGATTTTTCTCTCATTACACTCAATTTGTATCAATGTACAACATGGAAACAATGTAAAGACTGACACATTGCTTTCTGTGGGGTTGGGGGGAGGGAAGTAAGATTAGGGGAAACATTGTGAAACTCAAAATAAATAAAATCCTTAATAAAAAATAAAAAAAAGATTTCTTTCTTATTACTTAATATTGAAATGAGATTCTTGAACATTTGCTACTTCAGATAAATTTTTAATTAATTTATCTAGTTCTAAAATATCCTCTTTTTGTAGTCTGATGAGAAAGACATTCAACAACTGAATTTAGGTATTACTATCATTATTATTATTATTACTACTATTTTCAATTACATTTGGCACAACTTAATTTTTATTTATGTATATACTTACTTAAGTGTTACAGGTGCACAGGCTTACTTGAGTTCTCTGACCAGCAGAAGACTGTTCTCAGTTTGCAGTGAATGAGATGGGAGGCAGAGATAGTAAAACACTCCAAATTTTATTAGGGTCACACAGCAGCTTATCTCCTAGTCTACTTCCATACTCATGGACAATCATGCTATCAGTTTAAGCACCAGTCATATTAAAGATTACATATTGGTTAGATCATTAAACATTGGTTAAACAGTTACACATTCTTATGCATACTTCATTGCTCTTGCTATAATGAGATTCTTGATCAATGCCAGGAGATACAAAGTAACTAGGTCATACTGATCTTATGGAAAAGTAAAGGGATTTGGGTCATGCTGGTCTCCTGAAAAACTGAACCGGTATGTTTGCAAAACAACAAGAGGCCAAGAGGGTTTTAAACTATTATCTTTGTCATTTCACAACTGTGGTCCTCAAGGATCCCAAACACTTATGTTTTTCTTTATTTTCATAAGTAATGCATTCTAGTTAGAATCATATAGTTCCTAGATACATTAAATGAATGTATCATAAATAAGTATACTTTCAAATCTTTTATATATTCTGTAGTTATTTTGAGCAGAATTTATTTTTCTATCATTTCATGTTAATTTTTTGTTTTACTTTGATTCTATTTTTATAATTTTATTTTCTTTATGGTGTAAGACCCCGAGTCTCAAAATCTGTGAACTTTAGCCTGAATGCCTGTAAGACCCTGAATGTCGAAACCTATGAACTGTTGCCTAAATTCTGCCCCTAAGTTCCTGCTTGGTCAGCTAGCTGAGTTCCTGCCAGATCAGCTCCTGAGGATTCTGCCTGGTCAGCCCTCGGACCATGCAGCAGGGGGGCTTCTCGGAGGACCTGCATCCAATAAGACCACGCCACACCATCTCAAGACAATCTGCAGGCAGATGCTTGAAACTCTCCTACCAAACCATATATAATGTCTCTCCTCACTTTACTCGGGGTTCCAGGATCCTATCCCTGACCTAGGTTGGAACCCTAGCTCGAGCTAGTTTAATAAACCCTTGCTATTGCATCTCCATCGCGTCGAGTGCCTCTGTTCTGTAACTGGGGACATTTCTTGGACCTTAACAATGGACCTAAACACCAAAAGAAGAAGTAATTTTTGTGCAAGCAGGATAAAAAGATGGTTTACTTTTAAACCTTTCTTGAATTTTAATGTTTACACCTGTTCTATCTTTTGTCTTTTCTTTTAAGTGTTACAGTAAATCTGCTTTCTTTCTTTTTGTGGGTTGCAATAATTTTGCTAGTTCCCCTTTCTTATGACAAAACTCCTATTTTGTAAAATAAGAAGACATCTATTTGCTGAAATGTTGACTGTGGATATTGATTTTTCATGTATCTCTGTTTCTCTTTTTCTTTATCATTCTTTCAGGTTTGCAAAGTGCATTACACAAACTATTTAATTTTAGCTTTACAACAATTATTGGGGGAAGTATCATAATTATCCCCATTATATAAATGAGTAAATTTTGACAAAAGCACATTAAGTGGCTACCCCAAGAGTCAACAATTAATTATCTGAATTCAAATTTAAACTTAGGTCTTTCTGACTCCTGGAAAGCAGTTTCCCCTTCATAGCCTATTTTTGTAATCTGCTCAACTGTCTGAAATTTCCACCTAATTACCTATATTTCCACCTCAATGTTTTACTAGAATCTGAATTCTAAAATGTTCCAAACTGAATTCTTTGAGCCCCTTAAAAGCAGTTCCTCTTCCTGATTTTTGCATGTGAATTAATTGTGCTGCTTATCTCTTAATCTCCCAGTCTTACAACCTTAAACAACTCTGATTTCCTTTTCTCCCCACTACTCACATATCTAAACAGTTGCTAGGTCCTTTCTATTCTTCCTTTTATATTCCTCATTGTATATATCTCTTTCTTATTATTTCCTATGTATTCACCCAATTATTTGTCCTTTTTACCTTTTTCCTGGGATTTATTTTTTGCCTGGAGTTTAAAAACTCTTGTATTCTTTGTTGATTATTATAGTCAGAAATGATTCCTTCTTCTCCTAAATCACTACAGAATTTTGTATATATCTCACATGGAGTCCTCAGCATGTTGATTGTTTTTATTATAGCTAGTTCTGTATAGTTATCATTTCCCTTACCTTTGTAAGGGAAGACCTTTCCTAATTTATTTCTATGTTTCCTCGGAGAATTTCAGGTACTTAAGTGTGTTTCAATAAATATTTGTAGAACAAATGTATTAATGAATCATGTCTTATAATGATAGTAGGAACATTTCAATATCAAATGAAAGGACAGTTCCCTCAGGTAAATTGGACTTATACATTTAATTTAGCTTTAGTTGCAAGTCAGCTTCAGGTGCCAACCTTCTTTGAACAAACTTTGAACAAACAAACCCACAAGCATTTGTTTAGAAGACCAGTTTTCCTATGCTTAATTCTTTGAGATTCCAGTTCTATAGAGGGATTTGTTTGGACAGGCATTAAGTTTGAGAGGCAGTTTTCAGAGCAGATCCAGTTGATCATGAAAAAGCCAAGTAAATCCTTCAATAAAGACTCCTGGGACTTCGTGGCACCTTGGGGAAATTTTTAGTTCCCTAATTTTAATCAAAATATTTGAAAACCTGATTTGATGCATGTGATAATGTCATTGAAGAGGACTAAGTCATACATGAACCAGTGACTTGAACCTTACTTGGAATAGCCGTATTCCCTCATATCTTTTTTTTTTGTTTTTTGCAAGGCAAATGGGGTTAAGTGGCTTGCCCAAGGCCACACAGCAAAGTAATTATTAAATGTATGAGGTCAGATTTGTACTCAGGTACTCTTGACTCCAGAGCTGGTGCTCTATCCACTACGCCACCTAGCCACCCCATTCCCATATAGCTTAAAGTATCTAATGAAGGTTAACTAGCTTAGAGATGGTCTCATTTTTACCCTAAAATTCAAGTCAACAGCATGAAGAGGAGCATGCATTGATTAAGCACTTTCTAAGTGTCAGACACTGGACTTGTTAACTTGACTTAAAGAAATATGTGGAGTCACTGCCTTTCATTTTTTAAATTAATTTTTTTCCAATGAACTAGTATTGATCTTATCTCCCATTTCTCAAAACCTGAATTAAGATAAAAAAGTCATTCTGGTAAATATGCGTAGCCAGCAAAAAAATTACTGCATTGTCTGCATCCAAAAATGTGTCTCAATTCTGTATTTTATGGTTTTCATTTGTCTGCTAGGAGGAGAGTATTTCATTATTGGTATCTGGAATTGCAATTGATAATTTCATTGGTAAAAGTTTAATATTCTATCAAAATTATTTGCATTTACAATGATGTTGAACTTTTAGGAATCTGTCTATTGGTCATTGGCTTTCAGTATAAGCTCTATCAATCTGTCTGTCTGTCTGTCTGTCTTTCTGTCTGTCTGTCTGTCCTGTCTGTCTATCTGTCTGTCTGTCTATCCATCCATCCATCCATCCATCCATCCATCCATCCATCCATCCATCTAACCATCTAGTTATCTAGCTATCTAACTATCCATTTAGCTATCTCTATAGGATCCTGGAAGTTGTTTGCTGAACTGTAGACCACCAAAACTAAATCTTTGGAATTAAACATATATACAAGACTACACTGCAAACAATATGAATTTATGGATAGAATATCAAATTTGAAGTCAAGAAAATGGGGACTCAAATCCTGCCTCTAATACTTCCTAACTATGCAACCATGATCAAGATACTTAACATCTCTTTATTTGCTTTATCTTAACTGTATAGATGGGATGATGTTCTCTGAAGTCCCTTACATGATCATGTAAGATGTTATTTTATTGAATTTTCACAGTTCATAGTAATGGAATGCTATACAGGACCTAGAAGGTAATTGGCATAGCCAAGTAAAATTGCCTTCATAGCACATCTAAACAAGTGTCATTAACCCGTTGCTTGAAGTCCTTTAATAAAGGGGATCCCATTGACTCCTAAGGTAGTTCATTCTTCTAGTCCTACCAATATGTTCCTCCCAGCTTTAAGTCATTGTTTCCTATGATCCTATCATTTTTGCCAATATTTGAATTTGTGTAGCATATGATCACTATCCTCATTAATAACTCTTTTTTGTTCTATCAGTACAAATTTTATAAGATCATCCCCAGTAATATACATTGAGAACCTCTTTATTTACCCATATTTTATTTTTATTATTGACTTATATGCTGAGAGCCACTCATCTTATTAGTAATTGTCCTCATCAAAATGCTGAACTTGGAAACAGAAAATCTTCAATTTCTTTTTTTTACATTGTTTTTGCCCCAACTACATGCAAAATTCTCAACGTTTACTTCCAAAACCTTGATTTCCAAATTCTCTCCCTGTCCTCCACCCTACTCCCCCACTGAATAAGTCAGTCACTTGGCATAGGTTAAAAATGTATAGCCATGAAATATATTACTTCAGTAGTCATGTTGTAAAAGTAAACATGATATGACTCCTCACAAAGAAAGAGAAACCTCAACAAAAATAAAAAGAGTGTTCTTCAGTTTGTATTCAGATACTATCAGTTCTTTCTTTAGGGTGGATAGCATTCTTTATCATGAGAACATTGGAGAAATTGCTTCAATATTTTTCCCATAGTTGCTATTCTTACCTATATTTCCTTCCATCCTAGTCCCCTGACCCCCTATTTATTCTATTCTCTATCTCTCCTTTTGCTTGCCCTGTCACTCCTCAAAAGAATATTTTATCTGACTACCCTCTCTGATGATCTTTATTTTCTTTCATCACCTACACCCCCCTCCCCCCATTCCTTCTCCCTGTCCCTTTTCTCCCATCCCTTTCCTCTCCTAATTTCAGCTAGGTTAGATAGAATTCTATACCCATTTGATTGAGTTTGTTATTTTCTCTTTGAACTACTTCCAATGAGAGAAAAGGTTCACTCATTCCCCCTCACCTTCCCCCTCTTCCACTCCATTGCAAAAGTTTTTTTCTTGCCTCTTTTATGTGAAATAGCTTACCCCATTCTAACTCTCTTTTCCCTATCTTTTTAATATATACCTTCAAATCCAACTTCCTCATGTGCTTTGAATATATATTTTCCTTCTAACTTTTAATAAATGAGAAGGTTCATATGAGTTATCAGTATCATCGCCTTCTCTATGCTTCACCTGAGTCCTGGACTTTAAGATGGAACTTTCTGTTTGGCTCTGGTCATTTCATCAGGAAATTTTGAAATTCCTTTAATTCACTGACTCTCCATCTTTCCCATGAAGGGGTATGTTCCTTTTACTAGGAAATTCCTGATGTTAATCCAAGTTCTTTTGCCTTGAAGAATATCATATTCCATGCCCTATGAACCATTAATTTAGAAGCAGCTAAATCTTGTGTTATCCTGACTGTAGCTCCATGATATTTGAATTGTTTCTTTCTTGTTGCTTGCAATATTTTCTCCTTGACTTGGGAGTTCTGAAATTTGGGTATAATATTCCTGGCACTTTCCATTTTGGAGATGATGGTAAATTCTTTTAATTTCTATTTTACCCTCTGCTTTTAGGATATCAGGGCATTTTTTCCTGGCTTATTCACTTTTTAATCCCTATTTTTATTGAATTTAAAAATCAGGTAACTAAATACCAACTTAACTAAAATCATTTTATTTAGTTGTATGCTCCTAGGGAAGTTACTTAACCCCAGTTGACTCATACTACATTTTATCTAAGTCACAGATGAATTTCTCTTTGTTCTCTATTTTTCTGATAGTCTGTTCCATTTCATTAGGCCATTTATGCATTGTCTTTGTGGAAAAAAGCTATCTATCTCTCCTTTTATTCTCCCTCTCCCTTTCCCACTTCTGTCCTTTCTCTCCTCCTTTTTCCCTTTCCTCTCTTCTGTTCTCTTTTCCTTTTTTCTTTCTTTTCCTCAGATTTCCTGTGCATGTCTTGCCTGGTCTGAAAGCCCATTGGCCTGATTTTAATACCATTCAGCATGGGAACTTTAAATTGTTTCATTTTTCTGACCTGGGTCATTTCCACTTACTTAACAACTGTACCTCAGAACCCAGGACTTCAAGAAATCCATTAGACTCAGTCTTCCTAGCATTACATATTATAGAAATAGGTCACTGAATCCAATTATTTTAAAAGGACTAAATCCCTAGTATGATGAGAAAGAAAAAAAAACATTGCTGAAATAAATCAACTTTATTATAAGGTATAAGTGTTAAGTGTAGGTATTTTTTTGGGAAAAGTAAATAAAACAAAACTCAACTCAAATAACCCAGACAGACAAAGAAGACTGTAGAATGCTTATGTCACAGACCACACAGGCCTAAGATGTTGATTAACCAGAATTTAGGTGTTTAAATAGTCAAAAAAAAATCTGGCTATTAAAACCTTGGATTCTCTCTTTAGATACTTTAGCCTTTTCAGATCCAGAGTTCTTTTTCATTAATAGCTTGAGCCATGTAACTTACAAATAGAGGACCTGGAAGAAGTGAGGTAGAGATGGTGCTTGAAACTTTTAGAAATGTTTCTCAGAGAAGACCCAACATATTTCATGTTTTTAGAGATATTATTTATTCATTTATAGAAAATGCATTTATTTAACATTTTGTTAGTCTCACCCTATCTCTATTCAGCACATTTCTGAAGTTAATTTTCCAAAATAGTTTACAGATTTCAGGTCTCTCAGATCACACTTTCCCACAAATTTTTGAACCCTCAATATGCAAATTTTGTAATTGAACTCTGAAAACAGATCTTATTCTTTTAATTCAGTCATATCATTTACTCTTTTGCCCCTCCTGTTCTTCCCCATTACTCAATGATCATTTTTCCTTCCTTGAGAAATCTATTGCCTTTGCTGTTCCCTTTTCCTTTTTGGGTAGCTCTCTGCCCGAGATTCCCTTCATCTCTCTCTCTCTCTCTCTCTCTCTCCCCTAATCTTTATGTATCTAGTCTTATATATATATTGCACATATTCTAGTAGAAGCATCTTGTAGGGTTTGTTGAGCATATACAGGTTTGATTTTGAGAAGTGTGGGAGAGCAGAGAGTGTTGAAGTTGGTAAGAATGGAGACTTTCATCTGGAAAGAAAGAGATAGGGATAATGCATGAATACAGTGGTCACTAGGAGGGATAAGTTGAGGAGAAGAAGATGAAGGAGGAGGAGGAGGAGGAAGAAGAAGAAGAAGAAGAAGAAGAAGAAGAAGAAAGAGGGAGAAAGAAGAAGAAAGAAGAAGAAAGAAAGAAAGAAGAAGAGAAGAAGAGAAGAAAAGGAAAAGAGAAAAGAGAAGAGAGGAAGAAAGAAGAAGAAGAAAAGGAGAAGAATAAGAAGAGAAGAAAAAGAAGAGAAGAAGAAAAAAGAAGAGGAGAAGAGAAGAAGAGGAAGAAGAGGAGAAGAGGAAGAAGAAGAGGAACAAGAAGAAGAGAAGAGGAACAAGAAGAAGAGAAGAGGAAGAAGAAAAAAAAGAGGATGAAGAAGAAGAAGAGAAGAGGAAGAAAAGGAGAAAAAAAGAAGAGAAGAAGTAGAAAAGGAGAACCAAAAAAGAGAAGAAGAAAAGGAGAAGAAGAAAAAGAAGAGAAGAAGAAGAAGAAAAGACTGGCAGGCTGGCAGTGCATGGAGGGAGAGAAGGGTATGAACAGACTTCCTTGAAGGAATAAAAGAAGGAGACAATTTCCACTGGAACATATTGAGGAGAATTTGTTTTCTCTTCAAGGAAACCACTTTTTCTCCCTCCTAGGTCTCAAATTTCCCCTAGAATGGCCCTTATAATATTGAGGGGAAGGAAACAGAATAAAGTGTTATAAAGAATCTACTATTTCCATTAATCTTATTTCCTCATACCAAAATGACTAATCTGTTAATTTGTAAATGTGTTTAACACAAATGTGTATGTATAATATTAACCTGACTATTCACCACTGAGGGGAGTGAGATGGGAAGGGAGGGTGGAAGGAAATTTTGTAACTTAAAAACATATATAGGCATAGGGATGAATTTTGAAAAACTTTCATAACATTTATTTGGAAAAATAAAATATCAATATGAAGAAAATAAGCAAAGTAAATTTTACATATATAGCTATGAATTTATATGTATATATGAGCATGATTATATATAATATATATGTATGTGTATAACCTTCTGGGGGGAAGGAAGGGGGAAAATAAATTAAAAATATAGTAGAGAATAAAATAAAATCTACAAGGAAATAAAGACAGCTCTAATCATAAAAAATTAATTTACTCTGTTCCAGACACAATGCTACACACTTAATCAAATATTACCTTGTTTGATCCTCACAACAACATAGAGAAGTAGGTCTATTTTGTGATCTGTATTTTTCAGTTGAAGATGCTACAATCAGAGGCAAAATGACATAACCAGGGTCACACAGTTAGTAAGTGTCTGAAGCCAGAATGGTGTCTTCCTGACTCTGGGTTCAGTGCTCTCTCTGGTGGGTGACCTAGCTGTCTTTATGTCATATCTCTCCTTCTAGATGAGAATTTTTATGCGAAAAGAGCAAGATGAGAATTTTTTTAACTTCAATTTTATTTCATTATTAGGAACAAATTCAACCCCCCCATAATCTTCTACTCTATTTAGAACACAATACATGCAAACTCATTACAAATGTGGTCATGTGAAGCAAATTTCTACTTTAACCATGTCTAGAAAAAAATCATGAGAATGAAAGAGAGAAAAAAATTATGATTTATTTTGCATTCTGAGTCTATCACCTGTCTATCTGAAGGTGTTCAGATAGAAGGTGTTCTTATCAAGAGTTCATTGGAATTTTGTTGCATCATTTTATTGATGAAAGACATTAAGTCTTTCAAAGTTGCTTTGGATAAGAGTTTAAAAGTCATTTCATCCACATCTCTCATATTGGAAATATGGACAATGAGGACTAGCGAAGTTGAGTAATTTTTTAGAATCTTTTTATCTTTCTCTTTCTGTAACCTGTACATACAAATACACATAGACTAACATCAACAGAGGTGCTAAGTATTAAAACCAGACTTCAAACCCACGTCATGCCCTCTGACTCCAAAACTCTCATTTGCATCAGATTTATAATTACTACAAGTAATCTCTGGAGTTCTACTGTTAAATTGTCCACATTATTGAGGAGGTCTCTAGACTATCTTCTATTGGGGCAACTAGGTGGCACAATGGAGACAATGCTAGGCCTGGAGTTAGGAGGACTCATCTTCCTAAATTCAAATTTGGCACTTCCTAGCTATGGCACCTTGGGAATAACCCTGTGTGCTAGTCTCCTCAACTGAAAAAATGAGCTGGTGAAGAAAAAGACAAACCAATCCAGATTCCTGGAAAACTTGAAATGAGATCTTAAGGAGTCAGATACCACTTAAACAGTTAAATGACAATAGAGAGATATATGCCTATGTTGAAAAATACAGAAAAGAAATAGAAGTCAGTGAGAGATGGGCAGTTCATGGTAGTAACACACAGTAGTGATATATTGTTAAAGAAATCAAGGACTTGGGAAGTGCTTTAGACAGGGGGAAGGGTTCCATTGAAAATTTTGGACCAATTTATTATTTTTCTTATAATAATTCAGGCAGCAGTGTATTTGGTTGTTCTTGGTAGTGTCTCCACTTTTAGGGAGGAGGAAAGATGAAGTTGAGTTCAAGGTATTCCTGTATGGGAGAAATATTTCTCTAAGAAAAATGTTCTGCTCAAAAATACATTCTGCTTCCTTTCCTGTCCCTAATTAATTTCCTTCCATTTCCCCCATCATCTCCTTCCACCTTCATGGTGTGACAAAATGTGATGACTTGGGGTACTCCCCTTCATCAATGTTGATAGGTCAGTCTCTGTCATTTCTACTTCATTCCTATTCTGACTTTTGGAATTTACCTCTCCCTTCTATTTTTTTTTCTCTCCACACATCTTCATTATTCCTTCCCATTCTCCTGCTCTTTTTTACACTTTCCCCCCTCTTTTTCCTTCACTCTTTTTTCATTCCCTTCCATGCACCTACATGAAATTTTTTCCCTACTCACCAGCATACATGCTCTTATTTCAATGGAAGCATTAGACCTTATTTCAATTACTATATTTCTTTTACTTGTTGGTATTGGGAATAATTTTGTAGCAAGTGGACTTAGTCTATAAATGGAGAGATAGAGAAATAGAAAACTTCTCTGATAATCATTCTATTATTTCTTAATACATGGACCTCAGAAAGTGGTTAAGGGATAGATGAGAGAAAAGGGTGAAATTGCAAAGAATAAAAAGTCATTTGAAGAATATGAGTTCCTTCCCTCTTTAGGACTCCTAGCCTAACTCTCCCTATTCCCAGTCACTAGAAGGAATCTGAGGTTCAGAGGGAAAGTCCTGAAGCTCTTCTGGATTGTTGATGACCAAAAAAAATTAGTTTGGATTAATCCTACAAGTAGTAGGATTAATTTCTTGCTTTTCTCTACAGAATCCATCTTGGGTCCAAGGTATCCTGGGAAAGGTACAAAGTAATTATGTAATGGATTACTAGTTTGTCTTTCCATGCTCTCATAAGTCATTGAATACTCATTTTCCTGATACAAAGAAATTTAGAACTTGTGCATATCAGGAGTAGTTTTATTTTTACCTTTATCTGCTTAATGATCCAGGAAAAAGGTCTCAAAATTAAACCTTTTGACAAATTTTAAAATGTTTGAAAGGCTCTATGAATTCCATGTAATGCCACAATACTAATGTAGCCTTTAGCATTAGAAAGTGAGAGAAAAAGGGGTACTCACTCTTTCTTCCTTTCATGCATACTCAATTGGGCAAACCAGTTCAGTCACTTGTGGGGCCATGTATCTCATAGAGAAAGATCCAATCTCCATTCTCCATGTTAATTGGACTGAGAGAGGGGTAAAAGGAGGGTGTGCAAAAACATTTTAATTTAATGTACTCAAAATTATCCAGTTTGGTTTTTATAGTGTTCTCTATTTCTTCCTTGGTCATAAACTGCTCCCCTTTCCATAGATCTGACAGGTAAGCTATTTCTCCTTCTAATTTGTTTGTAATATTGTCCTTAATGTCTAAATGCTGTACCCATTTTGATCTTATCTTCATAAAGGGTGTAACATGTTGGTCTAATCCTAATTTCTGCTATACTATCTTTGTTTTCCCAGCAGTTTTTTTAAATCAGAGTGAGTTCTTATCCCAGATTTATCAAACATCAGATTACTAGTCATTTCCTTTTCTCTCTTTTGCAAATAATCTATTCCATTGATCCATCACTCTATTTCTTAGCCAGTACCAAATAATTCTGATGACTAATGCTTTATAATATACTTTTAGATCTGACAAGGCTAAATTGCCTTCTTTTGCATTTTTTCCCTTAAATCCCCTTGAAATTCTTGACTTGTTTGATTCTTCATCTGAATTTTTTTTAGATTTTTTTTTTCAAGGCAAATGGGGTTAAATGGCTTGCTGAAGGCCACACAGCTAGGTAATTATTAAGTGTCTGAGACCGTATTTGAACCCAGGTACTCCTGACTCCAGGGCCTGTGCTTTATACACTGCACCACCTAGCTGCCCCTTAATTTGAATTTAATTACAATTTTTTTCTAGCTCATTAAAGTAATTTTTGTGGATGCTTGATTGGTAAGGCACTAAATAAGTAGTTTAATTTAGGTATAATTGCTATTTTTATTATATTTGCTCAGCCTATTCCCTGAGCAGTTGATATTGGCTCAGTTATTTAGATTTGTTTTTATTTGTGTGAGAAATGTTTTATAGTTGTTTTCATAGAGTTTCTGAATCTACCTTGGCACATAAACTCTCAAGTACTTCTTGTTTGAAGTAATTTTAAATGGGATTTCTCTTTCTAACTCTTGCTGTTGTATCTTGTTAGTGATATATAGACATGCTGAAGCTTTATAAGGGTTTATTTCATATCCTGTGACATTGCTTAAGTTGCTAATTGTTGCCAGTAGTTTTTTAGATTATTTTTTAGTGTACTCTTATGTATACCATCATATCATCTGTGAAGAGTTTTGTTTCTTCCTTTTCAATTTTAATTTCCTTTAATTTCCTTATCATCTCTTATTGCAAAAGCTAACATTTCTAATAGAATATTGAATAGTACTGATGATAATGGGCACTATCAGCATAATTGACTATATCAATAACATACCTATCAGAAATCATATGACTATATCAATAAATGCTGAGAAAGCCTCTGACAAAATATAACACTTGATTTCTAATAAAAACACTAGAGACTGTAGGAGTAAATGTATTGTTCCTTAGGATGATCAGCAGTATCTACCTGAAACCATCAACAAGCATAATATGCAATGGGGATATGTTAGAGGCATTCCCAGTAAGATCAGGGGTGAAACAAGGATGCCCATTATGACCACTAGTATTCAATATTGTGTTAGAAATATTAGCTTCAGCAATAAGAGGAAAAAAAGAAATAGAATTTGGAAGGAAGAGACAAAACTCTCACTCTTTGCTGTTGACATGATGGTATACCTAAAGAATCCTACAAAATCATCTAAAAAACTACTGGCAACAATTAGCAACTTTATCAAAGTCGCAGGATATAAAATAAACCCTCATAAATCCTCAGCATTTATATATATGACTAGCAGCAGTAAAAGCTAGAAAGAGAAATCCCATTCAAAATAACTTTGAACAATATAATGTCCTTGGGAGTCTACCTGTCAAGGCAGACTCAGAAAAACTCTATGAAATCAACTACAAAACACTTCTCGCACAAATAAAATCAGATTTAAATAACTGGGAAAATATCAATGCTCATGGATAGACTGAGCTTATATAATAAAAATTACAATTCTACTAAATTACACTACTTTATTTAGTGCCCTACCAATCAAAATTCTAAAAAAAATTACTTATAATAAGTTAGAAAAAAATGTAAGTAAATTCATATGGAGAAATAAAAAGTCAAGAATTTCTAGGGATTTAATGGAAAAAAGTGCAAGGAAGGTGGCTTAGCCTTATCAGATCTAAAATTATATTATAAAGCATCAGTCATCAAAACTGTTTGGTATTCGCTAAGAAATAGAGTGGTGGATCAATGAAATAGACTAGATGCAATAGCTGGAAATGATTATAGTCATCTGCTGTTTGATAAATTCAAAGAGTTCATTTTCTGGGATAAGAGCTCTCTTTTCGATAAAAGCTTTTGAAAAAATTGGAAGAGTATGGCAGAAACTTGGATTATGGAAAGGGAAACAGTTTATGACCAGGAAAGAGATGGAAAACATCATTAAAAACAAACTAGATAATTTTGATTATATTAAATTAAAAATCTTTTGTATAGACAAAATCACTGGTAATCAAGATCAAGGCAATATAGTAAATTGCGAAACAATTTTTACAACTAATATTTCTGACAAAGGATTTATTTATAAAATATATATAGATAATTAAGTCAAATTTACCAAAAAAATAGGCATTTCCCAATTGATAAATGGTCACAATATATTCAGAGGCAGTTTACAGATGAGGAAATAAAAGCAATCCATAGTCATATGAAAAATTACTCTAAATCATTACTGATTAGAACATCTCTGAGGTTCCACCTCACACCTCTAAGACTGGCCAATATGACCAGAAAGGACAATGATCAATGTTGGAAGGGGTATGGGAAATCTGGGACACTAATACATTGTTGGTGGAGATGTGAACTCATCCAACCTCCTTCAGTATCTATTGCCCAAAGGGCAATAAATTGTGCATACTCCTTAATTCCACAATACCACTATTGGGTCTATACCCTAAAAAGATGATAAAAAGGGTAAAAACATCACTTGTTCAAAAATATTCATAGTAGCCCTTTTTGTGGAAGCAAAGAATTGGAAATTGAGTGAATGTCCATCAACAGGAGAATAGCTGAACAAATTGTGGTATATGTATGTTGTGGAACACTATTGTTCTATTGGAAACCAAGAGGGATGGGAATTCAGAGAAGCCTGCAAGGGTTTGTATGAACTAATACTGTGTGAGATGAACAGAACCAGAAGAACATTAAAAATCCTAACAGTAACATGGGGGTGATGGTCAAACTTATTCAACCTGTTCATTTCATCAGTGCAATCAGGGATAACTTTAAGGGTATCTGTGATTTGGTATTTAATCAGGATTTTTAATTTGTTATTTCTCTAGGTTTTTCAGTTGCATTCTCAGTTCATTGTTTGCCTGTTTCTCTATTTTATTCATATAAGTTCTTAGAGATATAATATTTCCTCTAATAACTGCTTTGACTTTATTCTATAAGTTTTGATATATTGTTTTGTGATTGTCATTTTCTTGGATGAAATCATGAATTATTTCTTTGATTTGTTGTTTGATCCACTTGTTCTCTAAAATGAGGTTATTTAGTTTCCAATTAGCTTTAGGTTTATCTTTCTATGTCCCATTATTGCACATTATTTTTATTGCATTATGGTCTGAAAATGAAGTATTCAATGGTCCTAACATTCTGCTTTTGATTATGAGGTTTTATGTACTAGTATATGGCTGATTTTTGTGTAGGTGCCATGTACTGCAGCAAAAAAGTATATCCTATTCTATCCCTGTTCAATTTTCTCCAAATATCTATCATTCTATTTACTTCTTTAACTCCCTTATTGTTTATTTTATGGTTAGATTTATCTAATTCTGAAAGAGGGAGGTTGCAGTCTTCCAGCTGTAGGGTTTT
Source organism: Macrotis lagotis (assembly GCF_037893015.1). Classification (NCBI taxonomy): domain Eukaryota; kingdom Metazoa; phylum Chordata; class Mammalia; order Peramelemorphia; family Peramelidae; genus Macrotis; species Macrotis lagotis. The sequence continues at coordinate 104,783,349 of NC_133664.1, forward strand.
GCTGTCTATGTCTTCCTGTAACTCATTCAGCTTCTCCTCTAAGGATATGGATGCTTTACCACTTAATGCATATATAATTAGTATTGAAATTACTTCATTGTCTTTGGTACCTTTTAGTAGGATGTATTTTCTTTATAGCTTTTAATGAGATTTATTTTTGCAATTGCTTTGTCTGGGAAAAGAATTGCTACTCCTGCCCTTTTCACTTCTGCTGAAGCATAATATATTCTGTTCCTCCTTTTACCTTTACTCTGGATGTATCACTCTGCTTCAAATGTGTTTCCTGTAAAAACATATTATAGGATTCTAGTTTTTAAATCTACTCTGCTATCTGTACTTTTTTATGGGAGACTTCATCCTGTTCACATTCAAAGTTATAATTATAAACTCTTTAATGCACTCCAAGCTATCTTTCCTCCATTTGTATTTTTCCTTTTTTTCCACCTTATTTTTTATTTCTGAGTACCACCTCCTTCAGTATGCTTACCTCTTTCTATCCAACTCCATCCCTTTTCTTTCTCCTTTCCCTTTACCCTTTCCTCCTTCCCTTCTTTTTGTTATTTCCACCTTTCCTTCCCCTCTCCTTTCCCCTTTCCCCACTTAATACTTGAAAGGTAAGATAAGTCTCTAAACACAACTGAGTATATGTATTAATCCCTCTTTGTGCTAAATCTGATGAGAGTAAGATCCAGGCAGCTCTCACCTCTTCTCTTCTTCACTGTTGCAATAGGTCCTTTGCACCTCTTTTTTACCCTATTTGATCACCCCCTTCCTCCCGTCTCTTTACTTCCCCTTCCCTTTTTATAGAGATATTATTTTATATTATTCCATCAGGATCACAGACAAGTCACAAATGTCTCTCTAAGCATATTCTCTCTAATAGAGTTACAATTCTCAAGAGTTATGAGAATCTTCCTCCCAGTGGGGATATAACCAGTTTCATCTTATTGCATAACAGGCTTTTTCTTTTCCCCGTTTAGCATTTCATGTATCTCTTGAGTCTCCTGTTTGAAGACAGAATTTTCTGTTTAGCTCTGATCTTTTCATCTGGAAAAGTTGATAGTCTTCTATTTCATTAAATATCCATCTTTTCCTCTGGAAGAGAAATATCAGTTTTTCTGGAGAAGGAATTCTTATCTGTATTCCAAGACTACTTGCTCTCCTGAATATCATATTCCAGATCCTTCGATCCCTTTTTGTTGATGCAGGCAGGTCCTGTGTAGTAATCCTGACTGTGGCTATTTGAATTGTTTCTTTCTGACCACTGACAGGATTTGCAACTTGATCTGATAGTTTGGAAGTTTTACCACAATATTCCTTGGTGCTTACATTTTTGGGATCCCTTTCAGGATATGGATGCTTTCTTTCAAAGACTATTTTGCCCTCTGTTTCCAGGATATCAGGACAGTTCTCTTTCACTGTATCCTAAAGTATGGATGCCAGGCTTTGTTTTTTCTTCAAGATTTTTCAGGAAGACTTGTGATTCTTAAATTGTCTTTCCTGGACTTATTTTCCAGTTCAGTTGTTTTACTGATGAGGTATTTTACATTTTCTTCTATTTTTCAGTTCTTTCTGATTTTGTTTAACCGATTATTGTCTCATGAAGTCATTAGTTTTCACAGATTCCAATTATTTTTTTCAGAAGAGTTTTCTTCATTTAACTTTTTCATCTCCTTTTTCAATTGGTCAATTCTATTTTTGAAGGAGTTTTTATCTTTTTCCATTTGCCTAATTGTATTTTCAAAGGTTTTGTTTTCTTTTTGTAAGATGTTAATTTTCCCTTGCATTTCTTTTTCCTAATTTTTCCATTTGGTTTTAAAACTTCTTTCTTATCTCTTCTAAGAAGTCTTTCTGGGCTAGACACCAAGTCATACATTTAATGATCCCAGCTTTCTGCTGGCCTTTCTGCTTTTGGACCCTTTTCATAGGGTCTTTTGTTGTGGCCAGTGACTGGCTTGCAAATCTTTGGTGCTGAGATTCCTAAAACTAAAAGGTAACCAACTTAATCTACAATCAGCACTGCCTGGGCTAGAAAGCTAATTAACTTTTATTAGCAATCAACACTGGGGGAGATCTGCAGTCCACACCAGGGCCTTGGGGTAAGCTGCTAACACTTGGTCTGTTTCTGTGTTTGTTCTGGAGAAAGTCATGCCTCCCTCAGGAAGAAAGGAGAAGAGGAATGGGGTGGGGTGGGGGACTCTACTGGAAACAAAGGGCTCTACTGAAATTAGTGTGGCTAATGACCTTGGTCTTCCAGATCAGCTGAGCTGACCTGATAGATGTCTGGGCACTGTGCTAGAGCTCAGCCATCCACCACACATAGATCAAATGCTTCCACCCATGTTGTTAGGTCAGTCCGCTGATCTCACCCTACCACCCTGTGGTAGGTCTCCGCTCTCAGCCCTGGGCTGGCCCACAATCCCCTGTGACAGATCTTTCTGTGAGAAATTCCCCTCAGTTCTTCTTTTGGTTCTGTGGATCCAAAAATCTGTCAAGAGGCTTGGTTCATGTTAGTTAGAAGAGAAAGCCAGGAGAGCTTAAAACAATGCATGCCTTCTCTCTGCCATCTTGGCCTGAAGTCCAGTACTTTGCTTCTTTCAGTAGATCTGTCTGTCAGTCAATGAACATTTCTTAAGTGTCCACCAGGTGTTAAGCACTTTGCTAGTCAGTAGGGTCACAAAAAGAATCCAATGTAGTCTCTGACCTCAAGGAGCTCCCAATCTCAAGGAGAAGACACCAAACAAATATATACAAATTATACAAATAAGCATAAATGCAAAATAATTGAAAGAGGACAGGCACAGGACTGAAAGAGGAGTGTGAAAGGCCTCCCAGGAAGATGAGATTTTAATTATTACATCAGGACTGAACTCATGGGCCACATTCTACAAGAAGTCTTCCCTAATATCTATAGCTATTAGTGCTCTGCATACCACATATTCTCCTGCTTCTTAAAGGTAGTCAGATGTTTTATCTCCTTAGAAATGGAAAAAACTAAGCCCATCTTTTACTCTTATCTGCAATATCTGAAGCAGGAAGAACTGAATTTTCACAGCAAGAACATCATGAACTGAACTGGTGACAAGGGAAGTGCTTTCCTTCCCCTGCTAACTTCATGTTTCAATAAACTGATGTTTGTTTAACAATGTTACCTAAAAGTTGGACATACTCCAAAAGCCCCTCAAATGTTTCTACATATGAGGCAGGAATTGGTCAAGAAACCATTCCATCATCTTTGTCTAAAAAAAAGCAAATGTGGTCACAAAGAGTTGTTTATGAAATACATGATCTAACAAAAACAACTATGGTTTTCCCATCTAAAATCTTAGTTTCATCTCCTGTTCTATTATGAGAATTTTCAGCTCAGTGAGATAGTTTTCCAAAGAGACCTTAAATATATCATGTCCACCAGTACCTCACCATATACACTTTGAGAATCCCTTTCTGTCATGGTTACATGAGCTCAAACAACAATTAGATCTTGGTCTTGTACTTTCTTGCTTCCAAGACTAGGAGATGTGACTACTGAGAGAATTTTGATACTGGAGAAGAAAAGAAAAGAAATAGGAATAAAGGTAGTAAAGAAGAGAGAGAGAGATTCTAGACTCCATTTACTTAATGAAGTTTATATCCCAAAACATAGGAACTCTGATTCTAGTCAACATCTTTGACAAATAATTCAAAAGTAGGAGAGCTGAGGCTGGAAGGATTATGTGTCCACTGAAATTATAGATAAATCCATGACTTCAAGCTCATATAACATAGATCTAGAACTGGAAGTTGATTGATTTTTATTTTTCTATAAATATTGATTTTATACATACTTGTTTATACTTCTGATTTCCTCTGATAAATGCAAGTTTCTTGAGGGTAGATGTAACTTTGTTTTTGTTTCTGTATGCCAGGGCCTGGCACAATGCTTAGCAAATTGATTATTGATTGATCAAAATGCATCAATTCCAGTTCTCTTAATATATATATACAAGGAAACAGACAAAAAGAGTAAATAAGCTATGAAAGTCCTCACAGGTAGTAACTGAGTTAGGAATTCAAAATCAGTATTTATTTGTAAAATTACCCTTTGTTGAGTACCTTTCCTCTTCTGGAAGGTGCTTCTATTTCCAGAGATAAGTTATTTTAATAGAATGAAATTGAGGTTGCAAAGATATGACTTAGAAGTATGGTTGAATTAGCAAGAAACAATTTGATCGTAGTTTCTATGGGTTTTGTAGTTCAGCGAGAATAAAAAGAGATGGTTAGAAATATAGTGTATGGGGGGGGGAGAATGAGGAAGATGAGGGATCTGCTCTTTCTCCTTTCAGTTTTCAGCTGAAGATCAATGAGTCACCTGAGATGCTACTGAATATACATTACCAGGATAGATTTCCTACACTGGTTTAGCCCCTTGAAAATCATCTGGTTCCCTGGGAGGTAACCCAGTTTCCAGGGCTCTCTTGCTTTCATGTACAGGAATTAGTTTGGTTTAAGAAGTCTCTAAGCAGAAAGTTCAAGCCACCATGTCCTCTGGTGGTTTCTGCTAGGAACAGGGAAAATAAATATTTGACAGGTGGCAATTTGAAGGCCAATTGGCAATAATATAACACATCCTCTTGCCCTTTGAGGTTTATGACTACTTTTGTATTTATGTAAGAAAAGTCAACAGCAGAAGCATACCAGTGCTTGTGATATATGTCCACTGTTGCTCAAGACTTAGCTAAAGGGCTCATAAGAGGTCAATTTACCTCTCCTCTAATTCCTCCAAGTTCCTTTTGTCACTTAGTTCCAGCCTCAACTGTCTGCTACCTCCACCTTATAAGATAACTACTGTATATAGATTGTTATATAGTCATCTTCTCCTCTCAAATTATCTTCAGTGTTGTCTCCTCTGTGATATCTGATACTAAGATTTGCATGGTAGTGAAAAATGGAAGAACTGAAATAGAAAAAATTCCTCCCCATGTTGTTCTAGTAATAGCCACTTGAAATAAGATTCATTTTGCTTTTCATATAGAGGAAGGGAAAGGGATTAAATTTATAATTTCAGCAATGATCAGTACCTTTTCACCTAGCATCAGAGTCCCTACTTGATCCATTCAAAGTTTGACAATTTTTCCTTCTTGCTGTCATAATTAAAATTAAGTTAACTGTCTACTGGGCCTGGAGTTAGAATAATCTGAGCTCAAATTTGACCTCAGACATTTCTGGCACTCATCTACATCTTAATAAGATTGTTATTTAAAGATCAAATCTTCCTTAATTGTGCATGGGCAGTAAGATGTTAGAGACAGTATTTTTCTTAGAATTAAACAGACTTATATAAGACAACTTAGCTCAGAGGGGGAGGCTGAACTTCTGAAGTTAAAGAAAAAGAAACATGGTTTATAAAATTTTAGAAAATTTTGGGATTGATAAAGAATAGAGCCAAATACAGAATGAAGTCAGAATTAATTTGATTTTCTTATCACAATAGTTTAAAATAATGAATATTTCAATAGATACAATTTAAATTGACTCAAGAATTCCTGGAGTATTTGTGTTCACAGTACTCTCAAGGCACTTAAGGTCTTACAAAGGATATAGAAAATTAGGAAAAAATTCATTTTTCCAATGGAGAAGGACATAAGGGGAAGATTTTTTTAAAAAAGAGCTTCAAATTATAAATTGCCATTTGAAAATCTCAAAATCAATCAGAGTAAGAGAATGCAAACTGATCAACCCAAATGAATACTCTGGGATGAAGTAGCTATGGAAAGCTGATACTTTCACTGATACACTATTGATAGAGCTTTAAATTGTACCTATCATGTTGAATATCAATTTAGAATTATATTATAAAAATGACCAAACTGTTCATATTCTTTAACCTGAAAATCCCACTCCTATACCTCAAGGATGTCAAAGACAAAAATAAGCATCTAATATTTTCCAAAATAGTCAAAGCTTTATTGTACAAATAATTTGACAAAAATTAGGAACCTCTCATTTGTGGAATGCCTGAAAAATTGTACATGTGAATGTAATAATTAGATTTTTTTTAGGTTTTTGCAAGGCAGTGGGGTTAAGTGGCTTGCCCAAGGCCACACAGCTAGGTAATTATTAAGTGTCTGAGTCCGGATTTGAACTCAGGTACTCCTGACTCCAGGGCCGGTGCTCTGTCCACTCTGCCACCTAGCCCCCCCCTGTATTAATTAGATTTGACAAAAGCAAAACACCTGAGCTCCTGGAAATTATCTATGTCTTAGATGGAATGCATGCTTCACTGCAGGAAGGGTAAGATTCCCCCCCAAAATTTGTTTTAGCCCCATTGTTTAAAAACAGGGGGACCCCCACATGCCTTCTTCCTGGTTTGGGGAGGAGGGGGAACGACCATGTCTTTCTTAGACTCCAAGTTCTATTTCCCAAAGACATTAGCTGAGAAAGTCTTTTCCTTGGGAGGGGAAAGAGGAAATGGGCAGATTGATCCTGAAGCCTTGTGGTCAATTTAGTTAATGGAAAAAAAGGGGGGGATAACTTTTTCAGGGACAAGGAAATTCAGATTTCATCTTTTAATTAAGCCTGTGCTGGATTTGAACTTTATAAAATTACTTAAGAATGCATTCAATTTTACCTATTTGGTTGGCTACTTCAAAATCTTAATGAATATTATGAGGTTCCTCAAGAAATTCTGATTGATTCTAAAGATTATTTTTTGACTGATCTTAATTGGTACATTAAAAAAAGTAATATAAATATATGCATGTATATGTATATTTAAACATCAATGGGATGGTTTCAAATCTCTCTCTCCTGGCCAGATATAGGAAAATGTTTCTATATTCTGAGAAATGATCTCAGCTGTGAGTTAAGTTTTTGTTAAACTAATATTGATTGAAGGCTGGATTCAACTTATGTTAATTGATACTTTAAGGTTTAATAAATGTAGACTTTTTGGGGCGGCTAGGTGGCACTGTGGATAAAGCACCGGCCCTGGAGTCAGGAGTACCTGGGTTCAAATCCGGTGTCAGACACTTAATAATTACCTAGCTGTGTGGCCTTGGGCAAGCCACTTAACCCCATTTGCCTTGCAAAAACTAAAAAAAAATAAAAAATAAAAAATAAATGTAGACTTCCTGCCCTCAAGAGATTTTGAAAAGGAAGGGAAGGCCTTTGATAGGAAAAGACTAATTGTGTTAAAAAAAAAAAAACTACCTGAAAGTTAAAGGAGAGTAATTTAGTCACCTTTGAAAGTTCTGTAACAAGTCTCGAGAATTTATGTGTTATTAAGAAGGAAAATATAATTGGGATAAATTGTATGTCAAGGAATTTGGGAATATTGAATCACATATAATATATTGACTGATTTCTTTTGGGAAAGAGAAATACTATACTAAATTTTGCAATCTGATTTGTTTTGATGTTAAATCGATATTGATAATACATTGTCAATAATCTCACAAGGTCTTTTATCTCTTATCATATGTTTACGGAAGGTAATATATATATATGTTTGTATATATACATATAGGTATCTATATATATATATATATATATATGACTAAAAGTAAAATCTACTTAACATCTGTTATTTGAAAATAAGATAATATGTTAACATTAACAGCATTTTGCTTTTGTTCTAAGGGGACTGAGATGTTTAAATAAGAATCCTATGTTCAATGTAAAATCAATAACGTGAGCTTAATTTTAAGGAAGTCAAGAATATAGACTTTCTCATGCAGGCAGTTCTGACTGACTGAACATAGCAATTGTGTGGTCTCTCTGTAAGGTAACTTAATGAATAAGATGTATTTATCAGTTATGTGATATTCTTTTGTAACTTCAAAGAAATGGTATTTACAGTGTTTGGTTCTCTTGTGAACATGTAAGCTATTTGAATACTGTAATGTTAAAGCCTGGAATTAACATGTGATTGCTTTGAAGGGGTGGTAAGGGAAATTATCACAAATTATGACCCCTTCTGGGATATATCTGTGGATTCTTGCATAATAACACATGTTATTAATGGACTTGAATACTTGTTTGTTTTTACTATTGTTTTATTGCATTGTGATCAATAACACATGTTAGAAATTTAAGGTTCCCTAAGATGTTCTAATGGTTTTAAGGAATTCTGAAAATAATAATTTGTATTTTTGAAGATGGCTAGTAGCTAAAGGTTTATGTATAGAAATTTCTAGCTATATATAAACTGGAACTAAACTGTGTTTATTTGTAAGCAGCATCTGTGTAACATGAGGAAGATAATAATGGTGATGATTTGAGATTTCTCTGGGGCAATCTCTAACCAATTGCTATGTGAGAGTATGGACATAATGGCAATCTCCTAGCCAGAAGGAGATGTTTTAGTTAGTTTAAACATAGTTAATAACTTAATGGGTTCATGAGCAACAATTGAATTATGATTTTTTCCCCTGAATCTCTTATACCAAATTACAGACTGGAACACTCTTGTTCTCCTTAGTGCTCAAGCCACCTGAAGTTCTGGTTATAGGTAATTGCTATATTATGATGTATTGATAATTGATCTGCCTGACATCAGGTATGTTAAAATAGAAAGACAATATGCCAATGAAACCATTAGCCCTATGGGGGCTTGATGTTGAATGCTGCAGATGGAGTAAGTGACCTTTGAAAGAATGACTCTAGCCTAAACTGAGGTAGGATTCTCTTAAAAGAATCCCCCTCGGAGCTCATTGAAAAGGATTGTCTGTATGACTTCATAAGGGAATGTGTCCTAGTGTCCTTCTCTGCTCTGTAATAGCAAATTGCCATGATCATTCCAGGTGCATCATAATTAAGTGTGAGAGTGAGACAGTGGAACTCCTCTATCTTCTAAATTTTAAATAATTGGCAAGTATTTTGTCTTGGGCTTTTTATGTGACTTTTCAACACAAGTTCCCTTAGGGAAAAGAAATATCAGTATGGCTGTTTATATCAGGATAATGTCTTAATGGCATAGTTTTTAACTGCTTTAAAAGAGAGATCCATTCTTCAACTGGAATTTTTGTTCATTCTAAACATGACCAAAACAAAATGGAAAATTTTGTTGCAAATTATCTTTTGGTCACTGCAGTTTTAAAATGCTTTTCCAGTACATTTGTTTATATTATTTTTGAGCTTTTGGTTACAGTGGCTAATTAATGAATCTATGTTATATTGGAACCCATGTTCTTATGAAAAGGTATTTTGATACTTAGCTTAGGATCATAAAGTATAATTCTTGCTCTTTTTTCACCTTCTAGTTTTTCCTAATTATTAGACCTCTGTTAAATAGCCATCTCTCTTACAATATCTCTGGTTTTTGCTTGCTCAGTTTTTTCTCCTTGGGTTTTATTTCTCTTAGCTGAGTAACTCCAAGACCAGCCTCTGGAGGATGTCAACCAGCTGTATAAGCCAATCATTCTCTGGACCCTGCCTCAATGAAGTCCTAACCAAATGGACTCTGAAAAGCCCAGAAGAATCTGGGTCCCAAATAATTTTGAGGGGGGAATGCTGCAGAGAAAAGATGTTGAATGTAGAAATTGGGTGGAGATGCAAATTGACTATCACCTATTCTTGAGATGTAAATTAACTAGAAGTAGAGAATCATGATTATAATAGAAGCAAAATCTGTAATGTTAAAAGCTACTAATCTTGTCAAATGGCTAAAGATCCCCATTCTTGATATAAATCCACTATCATTGATTTATTGTCTAATGTAAAATTTGTATCCTGATCTCCTTAGGCTTCACCCTCTACCTAATTCCAGGTCTGGTAAAGGGGAAGGGAATCCACCTTTTGCCCTCAGGAAAAGGATAAGCCTATAACAATCTCAGTGGGACCTTAGCTCAGGGCCCATCTTCTTTGATTCCCTGCCCCAGCCAAGCCCAGCTTGACTGTTCTTTTGTCTCTTTCTTTCTTTCTTTACCATTTTCTTATGTGTTGTAACTTCTTTTTATTTATTTATTTATTTATTTAAATTTATTTTTTATTCTCATTTTGTACAAATGTTTTTCTTTACATTAATAAAATATACTTCTTTACAAACAAAAAAAAATACCCCTCCACCCATGAATATAGATAGACTTGCTTGGGCAAAAAAGTAAAGGGGGGAGAAAAAAAATTAAAATTAAAAAAAATAATAGTAATAATTGTAGGTATGGCCAGGTGGTGCAATGGACGAAGCACCAGCCCTGGAGCCACGAGCACCTGAGTCCATATCCAGCCTCGTAAACACAATAATCACCCAGCCATGTGACATGCAAGCCACCCGATCACCACTGCCCTGCAAAAACCAAAAAGAAGAAAAGAAAAAAAAAAGAAAGACCCCAAATAAAATAAAATAATAATAATAGTAGCGGTGGCTGGGTGGCAGACAGAGCATTGGCCCTTGAGCCAGGAGCACCTGGGTCCGAATCCAGCCCCAGACACCCAATGATCATCCTGCTATGTGGCCCCAGGCAGGCCATCCAGCCCCACTTGCCCTGCACCCTCCCCCAAATAATAATAACAAAAAATGTGTTTCAGTCTTTGTTCCAACACCATCAACTCTGTCATGAGTGGATCACATTCTTTATGATAAGTCCATCACAAAAGTTACTTCCATATTTTTCCAACATTGCCATTGCTGATCGCAACTCCCTTCTTTCTTATTTCTCCACTACCATGTACTCTATTTTCTCTCTCCTTTCACTCTGACTCTGCTGTAGGGTCGCTGAGTGGCGCAGCAGACAGATCCCTGGTCCTGGGGCCAAGAAGCCCTGAGCCCCCATACCACCCCTTAGGCCCAGAATCCACCTGGCCCTATGGTCCTGGGCAGGCCATCCAATCCCAGCCTCTTGCAAGAAGTAAAAAAAGAAAATGTGTTATATCTGACCACTCTTCCCCCATGGTCCATCCTCTCCTCCTTTATTTACATCCCCACCCCTTCCCCCTGCTCCCCCTTCCTTCTTACTCCAGTTGTCTATACCCCATTGAGTATATTTGCTGTTTCCTCTCCTAGCCATCTCTGATGAGAGCAAAGGTTCCCTCATTCCCCCTTGCCTCCCCCCTTTCATATCATTGCAATAGCTCATTGTAATAAAAAAATCTTATTATGTGAAATAGCTTGGACGATTCCCCCTCTCCTTTTTCTTTCTCCCATTCCATTTCCCTTTTTTTCTTATTGACTCCATTTTTACATCATATTTTATCTTCGAATTCAGCTTTCTCCTGTGCTTCAACTATAAAACCTCCCTCTACCTGCTCTATTAACTGAGATGGTTCATATGAATATTATCAGTATCATTTTTCTATACATGCAGTTCATCCTCATTAAGTCCCTCATATTTCCCCCCTCTCCTCCAATCTCCATGCTTCACCTGAGTCCTGTGTCTGAAGATCAAACCTTCTGTTCAGCTCTGGCCATTCCAAAAGGAACCTGTGAAATTCCCCTGGTTCATTGAAAGTCCATCTTTTTCCCTGGAAGAGGACATTCAGCCTTGCTGGGTAGTTCATTCTTGGTTGCATTCTAAGCTCCTTTGCCTTCCGGTATATTGTATTCCAAGCCCTACGAGCTTCCAATGTAGCTGCTGCTAAGTCCTGTATGATCCTGACTGCAGCTCCACAATATTTGACCTGTGTCCTTCTGGCTGCTTGTAATATTTTCTCTTTGACTTGGGAGTTCTGGAACTTGGCTATAATATTCCTAGGGGTTGTTTTTTTGCGATCTCTTTCTCTGGGGCATCAGTGAATTTTCTCCATTTCTATTTTACACTCTGCTTCTAGAATATCAGGGCAATTTTCCTGTAGTAATTCTTTGAAAATGATGTCAAGGCTCTTTTCCTGATCATGACTTTCAGGTATTCCAATAATTTTCAAATTATCTTTCCTAAGTATGTTTTCCATATCAGTTGTTTTTTCAAAGAGATATTTCACATTTTCTTCTAATTTTTCATTTTTTTGGTTTTGAAGTATTGATTCCTGATTTCTGGTAAATTCATCAATCTCCCTGAATTCTATTCTTTGTCTGAAGGATTTATTCTCCTCAGAGTTTCCTTACCTCTTTTTCCATCTGGCCGATTTTGCTTTTTAAAGCATTCTTCTCCTCAATAACTTTTTTGAACTGTTTTATCCATTTGACCTAAGCTGGTTTTTAGCATGCTATTTTCTTCAGCATTTTTTTGGATTTCCTTGACTAAGCTGCTGACTTCATTTTCATGTTTTTCCTGCATCTCTCTCCCTTCTTTTCCCAGTTTTTCTTCTAACTCCCTCATTTGATTTTCAAAGTCTTTTTTGAGCTCTATCATAGCCTGAGCCCAATTTCTGTTTTTCTTGGAGTCTTTAGATGCAGGAGCTTGTGCTTCCTCATCTTCAGACTGCGTATTTTGATCCTTCTTGGGCTCATTTGCAGAATATTTCTCAATGGTCTTCCACTTGGTTCTTTGTTTGTTCATTTTCCCAGCCTAAGCCTGTATTTTGGGGGTGCTTCCTGAGCTTTTGGGGCACTCCCACAAGGGTCCAAGTGTGTGAGGTTCTGTCCTCCCTCCTGGTCTGTGAATGACCATAAGCACCCCCCTCTGCCATGGGGCTGAGGTGGGTGGGAGCCCTGCTGTTCTATTGGGGGGGGGCCTAGACTGTGATCAGGATCTGAATATGGTTAGAGCTCCAGAGTCCTGTTCCAGGGGGCAGAGCTCGGCAGTCTCACTTCACTCCCCTCCCTCAGCTCAATGGGCTCATGCCCTGGGGGCTCCTGCTTACTGGTTCCACCTGCTTCTCTTTCTGGGTCTAGGCTGTGGAAAGACCAGGCTGCTGGCTGTGTGCCCTGAGGGCTGGGCTCCACGTGCTCGCTCTGGCAGAGGTCCCCCGCTGTTCCCCCACTTTGTGCTGGTGCTCCCCGGGGTGCAGCTCAGGAGACTCCCCCACTGCTGTGAGCTGAGGCTCCCAGCGCCCTGGGGCTGCCTCTGGGAGGCTGAAGTTCTTTGGCTCTGGCAGGCCACCCCTCTGGTGGGCCACCCCTCTGGTGGGCCACCCCTCCGGCCCCGGGGAGCAGAGCCTTTCTGCTCTTTTCCAGGTTACCTTGAGTAGGGGAACTGCCTCACTGGGTCCCTTTGTGGGTTCTGTCTCTCAAAAGTTTAGTTAGAATCCTTAGTTTATGAGTTTTTATCAGAGAGCTCCTCAGACTCGATCCCTTCATGTCGCCATCTTGGCTCCGCCCCCCCGTAACTTCTTTTAATAATTTTTTATTTTCTTTCCACCCTTGCTTTCCCCAGTCTGAATAATGATTCCTTAAAGGCAGAACTGACCTCAAGTAGCCAGTGGCAACAATAGCCCTGAGGGGCAGAAAAAACGTTCTTTGTGTTATTAGTCTAGTCTTCCCCAGGCCCTGAACTTTGTAGCAGTTTTGGATGATAGGTTGAAGGACCATTCAGAACAGTATACCCTTTCCTTTAGATTCATGTGTCAGGGGAAAAGACACAAGAATACTCAAATACAAGTTCTTTAGAACATTAAAAATGAGGTGTTTCCCCCCTCATATCAGTCCTTATCAGAAGTGACAATTGAAATTTAAATTAGAGTCAAGTTTTCCTGACTCTAAGTCTGGCAGTTTGCCTGTTAAGTCACAGAGTCTGAGTGCATTCTTTATTAATGGGAGGCAATTAAGTAATAAAATGAGAACCTCTGGCCATTTGGGTTCAATGATAAATTCTCAGGATGGATTATTGGGGAAGGATCTTATTAAAACTTTTGTGTGAGGAGAATGGTCATATGCTACACAATTTCGAAAGTTGGCAAAAAATGAAAGAATCTTTGGAATCAATGACTTAGATCTGGGTCGATTATAGTGGTAGGAATAAAAGATTGGGTTACTTCAGGAGATAAATGCTTCCTCCTTATTAAAGTCTTTAAAGCAATGAATGACTGATAATTTTTTCTCCAAATTACATGTAAAGATAGTTTTCAGCAATCATGCTTTTGCAAGTTTTTGAGTTCCACATTTTTCTATCACCCTTCCTTCCCTCCCCTCTCCCCATGGCAGGGAGAATCTGAAATAGGTTGTACATAAACAATGATATTTAACATATTTCCATATCAGGAATGTAGTGAAAGAATAATTAGAACTAAGGAGGGAGGAAAGAGATTGTAAGAGAGTAAGAAATAAAATAAAAGAAGTTTCAAAAAGTGAACTTTGCCTTGTACTCAATCTTCAAATTTCTTTCTATGGATAGAGATGGTATTTTCCAGCCCAAGTCTTTCAAGGACTATTTTACTTCTTGTTCTAACATATTGAGACAGTTTCCATGATAATTGTTCAGGCTCTTTTTTTTTTGATTGTGGCTATTAGGTAGACCAATAATTCTTAAATGATATCTGATATCTTCTGGACCTATTTTCTAGGTTGTTCATTTTTCCTAAGAAGTACTTAACATTTTTTCCTCTTTTTTAAGAGTTTTGGTTTCATTTGAATGGAATCTTAGTGTCTCATAGAATCAATTATTTCCATCTGTTCAATTTTAAGTTTTTAGGATTTTGTTTTCTTCAATTAGCTTCTGTATTAATTTTGCTTTTGAAGGAGTTGATTTATTTTTCCATTTGACCAATTTTATTTTTTAAAGTTATTTGTTTAGTCATTTTTTCAAAATTATTCTGCATAATCTCATTTCTTTTCTCCATTTTGTTTTTTCCTCTCTTTTTTGGCCACTGCTATTCTCCTCTAAGATGGTATTTTTATTGTCTCTTCCAAATAGTAAATTTTATGGCTTTTGCTCATTTTGATAGATGAACTCTGTGCCTGGAGCAAAGGGGCACATGCTCAATTTTTTTTTTTCTTCTGGGAGTCTGGTCCCCAGTTTAGCTCTTGTCATTTGCAGTTCAAGTGTTAGCAGTTTGTTCACTGTATTAGGGTAACCCAACCCAGTCTTGCCTATTGTATCAGCATTCTTGGGGCTCAAATTTTGTCATCCAAGCTAGGCTTGGAACACTCACTGCTGACTTGCTGCATTGCTGGCTTACTAAGTTGACTTTAATTGTGCTATAGTTAAAAGATTCCCACTGACTTTTCTACTTTCCCACCCACATTGGGCCATACTCCCTTTTCCCCATGAAACACAGCTTTACTGAAGTTTTTCCATCTTACATAATTTCAGGAAAAGCTTGGATGACAATTTTTTAAATGTGTTTTGGTAGGAATTTTGTTTGGCTATAACAATGATCATCATGATCCCGTGAGAATTTGGAAAAACAGACTCTTAATAGGATCATAGATTATGTTATTTAAGGGATCTTAGATGATACCATTCCTGATTTTATAGGTATGATAATGAAATAATAGTGATGTTTACTATCTTCACCATGGTTGCATAGCTTGCAATTTGTAAGACAGAATTTGAACTGACATCTTTTTCTAATTTTAGAAAGGTTTTATTTATTTTGAGTTTTACAATTTTTCCCCCAATCTTGCTTCTCTCCCCCCCCACCCTCACAGAAGGAAGTTTGTTAATCTTTACATTATTCCCTTGATCTAAGTTGCCTTGATCTAAGTTGAATGTGATGAGAGAGAAATCTAATCCTTAAGGAAGAAACATATAGTATGAGATATAGTAGAGTTACATAATAAGGCAACATTTTTTAAAATAGTCTTTGGTCTCTGTTCAAACTCCACAATTCTTTCTCAGGATTCTGATGGCATTCTCCATTACAGTTATCCAAGAATTGTGCTTGATTGTTGCCTTGTTGGTATGAGCAAGTCCATTAAGTTTGATCATCACCCTTATGTTGCTATTAGGATGTATAATGTTCTTCTGGTTCTGCTCAACTGCCTCAGCATCAGTTCATACAAATCCTTCCAGCCTTCCCTGAATTCCCATCCCTCCCAGTTTCCAATAGAAAAATGGTGTTCCATGACATACATATAACACAGTTTGTTAAGCCATTCCACAATTGATGGGCATTCCCTCAGTTTCCATTTCTTTGTCACAACAAACAGAGCTGCTATGAAAATTTTTGTACAGGTGATGTTTTTACCCTTTTTCATAATCTCTTCAGGATATAGACCCGAGCAACATCTTCTTGACTTCAAGTACAGTCCTTTATTCACAATTTTCATGTTGTCTCCAGTATAGGCTTATATGTGTCCACCATCTTCTGTATTTCACCTAATGAATTCTAGGAATGTCTATATAATTCTTTTACTGATAGCCAGAGACTAGGAGAAAAATTCTTATGAGAACAGCAACAATGTAAAGACAAATAATTTTGATAAACTTAAAAACTTTGACCAATGCTGTGATAACCTATTATTCCATACTCCTGAAGATAACTTATCTCCTCCTAATAGTGAAGTGAGGGACATAAAATTCATAATCGAGGCACCTTTTTACTGCTACCATTCCAAGAGATAATTCAATATCTCATTCATTTTCCAAATATTTACTGAAGACACACTAAGTATCTAATATTCTTATAGTGTGCACAGAAATGAATAGGACAACAAGATTCCCCCCCAAAAAATCTGCAAGTGGTAAGGGAAATGAGAGCTACACAGAAATAACTATGATAAAAAAATAAGGACTATATGTGAAATATATATATATATATATATATATATATATATATATATACCTATATAGTATATCATATCTATACACACATATACACAATATTTTAGGAGAGAGAGATAACTTCTGATTATCATACTCATGGAAGAATCTAGAGATTATTAAATTTTCAGGTAATAAAGATAATCCAAGGGAAAAAGATAATAAAGATCAATAATTGAGTGAAAGCCATTTGGAATAGTAAGGAAGAAACATATATATATATATACGTATATGTATGTGTATATATGTATATATGTGTATATGTGTGTGTGTTTGTGTGTATGTGTATCTATACATATAATGTAAGGAATTTTATTTTATTTTATTTTAGATTTTTGCAAGGAAAATGGGGTTAAGTGGCTTGCCCAAGGCTACACAGCTAGGTAATTATTAAGTGTCTGAGACCAGATTTGAACCCAGGTACTCCTGACTCCAAGGCCGGTGCTCTATCCATTATACCACCTAGCCACCCCAATATAAGGAATTTTAAAGAAAAAAACAAGAGGCAACTGGGTGGAATGGGGAAGCTAGGTAACACAGTAGGGGAACAGTTGGGAAGTACAGTGAATAGAGTACCAGTTCTAGAGTCAAGAGGACCTGAGTTCCAACGTGACCTCAGATACTTGTTACTTACTAGTTGTGTGACTTTGGGCCAAGTTACTTAAACCCATTGCCACACACACACAAACATACATACAAACAGACAAGAAAATGACTCAAATAAAAAGAAAAGAAAAGAAAGAATAGAATGGACTTAACAATTGAAAAGATATGGGGATAGGAAGGAGAAAAAGGAATCAAAGTCAAAAGTTTCTAACCTGGGTACCTGGGAGAAAAGCGATACAGTTAACATACTTTAAAAAGTCAGGAATGGGTACTACTTTTTAGTGAAGTTGATGAAATAAGTTTGGAACATTTTGAACTTTGTATTCTTGTAAAACCTTCAAGTAAAAATATAGTTAATTAGTTGAAAATTTCAGACAACTGAGGAGTGTTCACAAAGAAGTAATATAAATCAGGAGAATCCTATGCTTACAGTCAGGAAATTCTAAGTTTAAATTTGGTGTAAAACACTTAGCTGATGACTCTGAGCAAATCATTTAATATGTTGTGCAACAATTTCTCATTTATATAATTGGGGTAACTATAACACTTTCCCCCAGAGATGTTGTAAGGTTAAAATGAAATAATATCTGTGAGCCCATTTGCAAATCTTAAAGCACTACACACACACACACACACACACACACACACACACACACATATATTTATATATAAAGAGAAACAATACTCATAGGACATGCAAAAAACACATATATCCAGAGTTATCATGTCAATAAAAGAACATCTTTTTTATTTTAGAAAAAAATTGAGAGTATTGTTGTAAGAAAGGAGAACTAGAAATATTATTGTCATCCACAAAAATAAAGAAGGTAGAGTTACTGCATCATTTATTTTTCTTTTTTGCAAAGCAATGAGTTTAAGTGACTTGTCCAAGTTCACACAGTTGGGTAATTATTAAGTGCCTGAGGTCAGATCTTAACTCAGGTCCTCTTGACTCCAGGGCCAGTATTCTATCTGCTGTGCTACCTACTGTCCCTGCTTCACCATTTCAAAGAAAGCATTCAACATAGAACAGATGACAAATATAATTTGTTATCTACTTTCTTAAATGCAAATTATGTAATAGATATTTATGGATTGAAATATAATCATCTTTTTAAAAATTATATATAAAATATTTTTCTTTTGGTGTTTATATACATAATAAAATAAAATTATAATAATAGAATCAAAGTAAAAACAAAGCAAAACAACAAATAGCATGAAAAATCTAAGGAAAACAATCCACTCAAAATAGCTACAAAAAGTGCAAAATATTTAAGAGTGTACATATCTATGGTACCAAATTCATTTATTATAAACAGAAACTATATGAATAGAACTACAATTCACTTCTTATGAAAATTTTTTAAAAATCATAAAATAAGTGGAAAAATATAAATAGTTCATTATTAAGTTAGGCCAATAATATAACAGCAACAACAAAAGCAATAACAACAATAATGATAACATCAAAAATAATACCTAGAGTCATTTATTGAATGTCATACTCATTGCATTACCATTAAATAGATTTTAGGACTTATAAAAGCAATAACAGAATTAATCTGAATTAACAAAAGGTCAAGAATCTCATGGAAATTGCTAAAAAATAAGTGAGAAGAAAAAAGTTTAGTAGTCCTGTATTTTTAAAAATCTTACACCACAAAAATCACCAAAACTATCTGGTAATGGGACAGAGTCAAGATGGTGGAGAGAAACCAGGGAGTTCCCAGAATTCTTCCAGCTTCCATCAGAAACAATGTTAATCATGTTTCTATAGTCTAAATGATGCTGGAGTGAAAAAAAGCACAAAAAAAGGAAAGAGTGGACCAATTGCCCAACCTGAAATCTTGGATTGACTTTAGGAAAGGTTTGTCTCACTCAGGTCAAGGAAGTGTATGGCCCAGCACTGTTCATGTGGGGGAAACCAGGAGAGGCTCACAGTCACAGCACAGATACATCCCTCAGGCCCCTAGGTCCAAGTTCAGCAGACCAGTGGCACAGTAGACCACTTGAGAGACCTCCAGACCCAGGACAGAAAGCAAATTGTTAGCCTTAGAACCCCAGCACAACTGGTATGACTAAGTTGTGTAGCCCTAGTGTAGTGTGGAAACTGCTAGCATCTGAGATCCCAGCACCCAGAAAACCAGTGAATAGGACTCTGATCCAGTCCAAGAAGATTGTGATTTTACCCTCTATGACCCAGGAACAGAGTTCACCTTTAAAAACCACAAACAAGGCTAAAAAGAAAGGAAAAAAGATAACCATAAAAAGGTACTATGGCTACAAGGAATATTCTATCTGTCAGGTCTACTGAACAGGGAGAAGTTTATTACCAAAGAAGAGATACAGAACATTAGAAATTGAAAAATGAATAGTTTTGACTACATTTTATTAAATATATATATATATATACATATATATATACATATATATATATATGAAATAAATAAAACCAAGATTAGAAGAAATGCAGAGATAGGAAACAAGTCTCACAGTTAGTGTTCTTTATAAAAGACTCATTTCTGAGTCAAATTTATGAGAATAGAAGTCATTCTTCAAATGATAAATGGTGAAAAGATATGAGCAATTTTCAGATGAAGAAATTAAAACTATAGTCATGTGTAAAGATGTTCGAAATCCTTATTGTTTAGAGAAATGTAAATTAAAGCAAGTCTGAGGTACCATCTCACACACATATGACTGGCTAAAATGAGAAAAAAATAAAAATGATCCATGTTGGAGAGGATGCAGGAAAATTGGTAGAGTTGTGAACTGATCCAATCATTATGGAGATCAACTCAGAAATGCCCAAAGGGCAATAAAACTGTGTATAATAGGCTTTGATCCAACAATATTACTACTAGCTCTATATCCTAAAGACATCACAAAAAGAGGAAAAGATCGATAAGTACAAAAATATTTATAGCAACTGTTTTTCAAAAAAAATTCTATTTACTTAAGACAATGGGGTTAAAGTGACTTGCCCAAGAGCACACATAAGGCAATCGTTAAGTGTCTGAAGCTGGATTTGAATTCAGATCCTTCTGTTTCCAGGGAATATGCTCTATCTACTGTGCCATTTAGCTGCCACCCACTGCCTCCTAGCTGTTCCTAGCAACTAATTTTTGAAGTTGCAAAGAATTAGAGATTGAGGGGATATCACTCAATTAGGGAATTGCTGAACATGCTATGGAATACGAATGTTTTAGAGTTCTACTGTTCTGTAAAAAATTGTGAGTGGTCTGACTTCAGAAAATCATGGAAAGACTTTCATGAACTGATGTTGACCGATAGTTTTGATTTGTCCTGATACAGAAAATGCCTTCTAATTCCAAGGAAAAAAATATGGATTCTGAATTCAGAGCAAAGCAGACTATTTCCACTTTTAAAAATGTATTTTATGACTTTTCTTTCTTTCTCACTTTTCCCTTTCTTTCTAATTTTTTCTTTCACCATGACTAATATGGAAATATGTTAATCACAAATGTCCATTTGCAGCTAATATTAATTATTTCTGTCATAGGGAGGAGATATAGAAGAAGGGTGGTAGAAAATATAGACTCAAAAGATTGAGAAAGAAGGAATTTTGAAAATTATACATATAATTGGAAAATAAATAAAAAGTTAATTAATTAATTAAAAAAGAATCTCCAATGATTTCCTATTGTCTCTGAAATGCAAACAATATGTAATTTTAACTTCTTTAGAATTTCGGTGCTTTTTAAAAACCTTCCCAGATTTATTTCAAATTTTCATCTTTAAACAGTGTTATATCCAATTAATCTTCTTGCACTTCCCAGTAAATGAAACTCTATCTCCCATCTGTACATCTTTGCTTAGGCTGACCCCTTTCCTGTAGTGCTCTTTTCCCTTAACTTCATCTCTCAGAATCCATAGCTTCCAGTTGTATATGATTCATTAATAAGTGAACATTTCTTTTTTAAGTTATTTTATTTATCTTTTTAAACATATTATTTTCCAACTACATACAACAGTATGTTTTAAAAATCAGTTTTTTGCTATGTTTTACAATTTTTCTCCCTCCTTTCCTTCCCTCCCCACTCCCCCTGGCAGAAAGAAATCTGATATAGGTTCTACATTTGTATCCAAGCTAAACATAGTTTTATAGTGAAAATTTTGTGAGAGAAGAATCAGATCCAAATGGAAGAAAGAAAACATTAGAGAGAAAAAAGTGATGTAATACTTTAAAAATTGAAGACAATAAGCTTTAGTCATCATTTTAACTACACAAATTCTTCTCTGGATATGGATAGTATTTTTCCATCACAAGTCCTTTAAAATTGTCATTGATTACTGTATTGTTGAAGTGAATGATTCCATAATGGTTGAGCATCATTCCATGTTGTTGTTAATGTGCATAATGTTCTGGTTATGCTTAGCATCAATTCCTTCAGGTTTTTCCAGGCTTTTCTGAAATCCCATTCCTCATGATTTCATGTTGTGTCACATACATATACCAAAATTTGTACACTCATTCCCTAATTGATGGTCATTTCCAGTTCTTTGTCACTACAAAAAAGAATTTCTATGAATATTTTCGATCATGTGGGATTTTTAATCTTTTTCATGATCTCTTCAGGACACAGACCAAGTCATGGTATTGCTGGATTAAAGGGATCCACGTTTTTCTTGTCTTTTTGGAATAATTTAAAATTGCTCTCCAGAAAGGATGCATCAGTTCACAACTCCATCAATAATGCATTACTGTTCCATTATTCTTACATCACCTCCAACATTGAAAATTTTTCTTTCTAGTCATATTGGCCAATCTGAGAGGTGTGAGGTTGTACTTTGGAGATATTTTACTTTCCATTTCACTAATCAATAATGATTTAGAGCAATTTTTTCATATAAATATATATAGCTTTGATTTTTTTCTTCTGAGAAATACTTTTCTGTATCATTTGACATTTATCAACTGGGAAATGACTTTTTAAAAATAAATTTGACTAATTTCTCTGTATATTTTAGGAATGAGTCCTTTGTCAGAAACACTAGTTGTAAAAATTGTCTCCCAATTTATTACATTCCTTTTAATCTTGGCTGCAGTGTTTTGATTTTGTTTCTGTTTTTTGTTTTTGGTGCAAAAACTTTTTTATTTAATATCAAAATTATCCAGTTTGTTTTTTATAATGTTCTCTATCTCTTCTTCGGTTATAAACTGCTCCCCTTTCCTTAGTTAACTATTCCTTGTTCTAATTGGTTTAGAATATTAACTTTTATGTCTAAATCCTGCACCTATTTAGATCTTATCTTGCAATAGGGTATGAAATGATGGTCTATGCTGAGTTTCTGCCATATTATCTTCTAGTTTTCTCAGTAGTTTATGTCAAAGAGTGAGTTGTAATCCCAGAAGCTGGAATCTGAGTTTATTAACCAGATTTGGTATTAAAGAAAAGTTGTGATGACCCTCCTGAGGAAGATAAGATCTTCATTACTGTATCAGTTCTGAGTTCATGTGCTACCTTCTAGCTTGTCCTGAGGGTCAGTATAAGGATAGATTAAACAGAGGTTCTATTATCAAGTTTACCTTTTTACCTGTTTAACTTCCTCTTTCAAGACCCAGTTCAAATGTCTTTAATCCCCAAGTAATCTTTCTTGATTCTACTTTAGTATGTCAATATTAAAGTGGTAAATTATCTCCTCTTCCTTATACCATTCTGAGAAGCACCTCTGGAATCTGTTCTTGAACTTGAGACAGCCCAGGAGTTCCATTGTGGTAGATTAGTAGTGCATTTGGAATAGCATTTACATTCCATCTTTCTATACTAATTGTCCTATTCTAAGATAATACCACCTCACACATGATTATTGCATTGTTTTGCCTGATGTATACTTGATTCTAATCTCTCTCTACTCTGATTCAGATTATCCTCCCCAAAATGGTATTTTTATCACATGTCATTGATATGTTCAATAATCTTCAATGATTCTTTGCTGCCTTAGGCAAAACGTTCTTACGCTGGTTTCAAATTTTGACCTACTGCTCCAAGTCAACTTTTTCCCTACTTCTATTCAAGTCCTTCTTTCAAGTTAAACTGTTCTCTCTTACTCATAACCATGCCCACCTATTCCTGTCTCCATGTTTCACTCATACAGTTTATCCTGCTTTTAATATTCTTTTCTCTATTTGTTCCTATCTTATTCCACCTTTAAGGTACAATTAAATCACTTTCTTCTCAAAGTATTATTTTTTGGCTGAATTTCAATAGCATTGTCATTTTGAAAGTTACACTTCTTTGGCTACTATGTCTTTAAAAATTGAGAGACTGAGGCCATCATTTAGTCTTATCAATGTCCAAAGCATGAAGATCTCATTTCACTTCCATCAAGGACATCATGCGTTGATCTGGTGAGAGTGGAATTACTTTCTATCCCATGCTAACTTCATCTTTCAGTAAACAGATGTGTCTGATGATATTTCATGAGCAGCTGAATATGCTCCAAAGCCCTCCAAGGGTTTATGCATGTGAGGGGAACTGGCCACATTTATACATCTCCTGATTATATGGAATTTTCAAATCAAGTTACTGAAACATGATTTCATGTCATTTTCCCATATAGATGATTCTTGTGTATAGAAAATACAGATAGACACAGATATCAGAAGTTCATTCAATCAGATTCTTTCAAAGAAGTTTGATACTGTTTCTTCATCTAATTGGGATTTTACAATAGTAGAGTTTTGCTATGTTTTCCTGTAGTTCTTTTAGCTTCTCCTCTAAGAATTTTGATGCTATCCCACTGGGTGCATACATATTCATATTCAGTATTGAAATCACTTCATTGTCTATGGTAGATTTTGGGAGGATATAGTTTCCTTCCTTATCTCTTTTAAAGCTATCTATTTTTGCATCTGCTTATTCTGAGATAAGGATTGCTACCCCTGCTTTTTTCACTTTAGCTGAAGCAAAATATATTTTGCTCCAACCTTTTACCTTTACTCTATATGTATCTCTCTGCTTCAAATGAGTTTCTTGTAAGTAGCATATTGTAGGATTCTGTTTTTTAATCCAGTCTGCTATTCACTTATGTTTTAAGGGAGAGTTCATCCCACTTACATTCAAAGTTATAATTAGTATATACTATAATTACTAACTCTATTGCTGTCCATGCCATCGTCCCTCTGTATTTCCCCCTTTTTTCCCTTTATCCGTATTCCCCAGTATTTTGTTTCTGAATAACCCCCCTTCAGTATGTTTGCCTTCCTATATCTCCCCTCCCCTTTCTTTCCCCTTTCCCTTTTCCCCTTTTCCCTTCCCTGCCTTTTGTTAGTTCCCCTTTTTCTCCCCCTCACTATCTCTGTCCCCCTCTCCTTTCTCCTTTTAATGCTTGAAAGGTAAGATGTTTTTTAAGTTTTTAAGTTAACTGAGTGTGTGTGTAAGTTAACTTTAAGCCAAGTCTGATGAAAGGAAGATTCAGGTGTTTCTCATCTCCCCCCTTCTATTACCATAGGTTTTTTGTATGTCTTAGTTAATGAGATTTACCCCCATTCAATCCCCTCCCTCCTCCCTTCTCCTTCCTGTTCCCCTTTTTAAGGAGGAAGTGTTTTTAAATCATTCTATCTGAGTCATAGAAAATTCTGAGTATCCATCATTTATGGCTAAGTATATTCTCTCTATTAGAGTTACAGTTCTTGAGAGTTATTAGTGTCTTTCTCCCAAGTAGGGCCATAACCAATTTCATCCCATTGGATAGCAGTCTCATGGATAAGTCATGAGTGTCCATCACTTCTGGCTAGGTATATTATCTCTGATAGATTTACAATTCTCAAGAGTCATGAGAATCTTTTTTCCATGCAGGTATATAGCCAGTTGCTTCTTATTGGATAGCAGTCCCCCCCCTTTTCTTTACCTTTTCACATGTCTCTTGAATCTCCTGTTTGATGTCCAAATGTTCTATTTAGCTCTGGTCTTTTCATCAGAAACTTTTGGAGTTCTTCCATTTCATTAAATTTCCATATTTTACCCTGAAAAAGAAGGTTCAGCTTTGCCAGATAGTGTAATCTTGGCTGCATTACAAGCTCCCTTGGTCTTTGGAATATCTTGTTCCAGGCCCTTCGATACCTTAATGTTGATGCACCCAGGTCCTGTGTAATCCTTACTGTGATTAATTGGTATTTAAATCGTTTCTTTCTGGTTGCTTGCAGGATTTTCTCTTTAATCTGATAGTTCTGGAATTTGGCCACAGCATTTCTTGGTGTTTTCATTTTAGGATCTCTTTCTGGAGGGGATCGCTGTATTCTTCCAATAACTATTTTGCCCTCTGGTTCCATGATATTGGGGCAATTTTCCATCACTAAATCCTGTAATATTATGTCCAGGCTTTTTTTCCTCTTTAGTGTTTTCAGGAAGACCAATAATTCTCAGGTTGTTTCTTCTCGATCTATTCTTGAGGTCAGTGGTTTTGCTGATGAAGTATTTTACATTTTCTTCTATTTTTTCTATTTTTTTGGTTTCATTTAACAGGCTCTTGCTGATTCATGAAGTCATTAATTTCTGCAGATTCCATTCTTTTTTTTTAGAGAGGAGTTTACTTCATTAACCTTTTGCAACTTCTTTTCCAATTGGTCAATTCTATTTTTGAAAGAACTTTCCATTTGACCAATTGAGGTTTTGAGAGAATTATTTTCTTTTTGCATTTCCCCAATTGAGGATCTGAGAGAATTATTCTCATTTTGCATTTTCCAATGATTTGCTTTTCTTGTTGCAAGGTGTTAATCTTCTCATGGGTTTCTTTTCCCAAAATTTTCAATTGATTTTTACACTCCTTCCTTATTTCTTCCAGGAAGACTTTCTGTGCTGGAGACCAGATCATATTGTCCTCAGAGGTTCTAGGTCTCTCTCAGCTAGGGTCTTTTCCTTACAAGAATTTTTCTATGGATCCAACTTTCCACTGGCCTTTTTTTCATTTTTCTAAGACCTTGAGCTGGGGAGGGGCTGGTTCACAGAGGTTTGGTGTTAGGATCCATAGAGGCTTTACTCACTGAGTGTAATATCTCCAGTTGTCCAGTAGTGGGCACTGGTTGCTTTTTCTGGAGTGTCTGTGACCTTGATTGAGACCCTCCCCCTTGGCCTGGAGAGAGTGATTGAAGCTGTTAAATACTTTTGTCTTCAATCAGCGTTGGACTATACTCTGGGGTGAGATCATCACTCTCCCTATTGTCAGCTGGGGTGGTAATCTGCTCACACACCTGTGCCTGTGTCAGAAAGTCTGTAATTTTGTTAGTTCTGGGAAGAGGCTTCAGCTGAAATGGAGGTGTGGACTCTGAGTTCCTCCTGACCAGAGGAGCCTAGGGATGGTGTCCGCAGCTCTCCTGCACCGAAACTGTCCCCCTCAAGCCCTGTTGGCAAGCTCCTGAGGGTCAGCACCAACACCAAAGTCTCTGCTCCCTAGTTGACTCAAACCCCAGCAGTCGACCATGCTCTAGCCCTACTGCTGGTCATATGGTCCAGTTCTCAGACCCGCAGGCTTCTGGGTTCCAGCTCTGCCACTAATCAGGTTGATCTGAGGCTGATCCGCCCTCTGAGCCCAGACTCACCCAGGACTGTGGAAGACAATTCCTGAAGTAGATGTTCTTGCTCCTGGCTTTTCTTTCTGGGTTTTGTTGATAGGATTTCTGTTAAGAGCTTTGTTTCATATCATATATGGGGAAAGATTCTCTCTACCATATTAGCCAGAAGTCTGCTCATTGACTTTCAATAAAAGCTTATCTATCATTCTATCTTTCTATCTATCTAGCTATCTCTATAAGATCCTGGAACTTATTTTGTGAATTGCAGACCACTGAAAAAATAAGTCTTTCAAATTAAGGATACATAGAAGACTATATTGGAGACACTATGAATTTGTGGATAGAACATTGAAAGAAAACATGGATTCAAATTCTTTTTCCCATGCTTCCTAACTATGTAATCATGGTCAAGATACTTAACATCTCTTTGCTTCCTTTATCTTATCTGTATAGATGTGATGATGTTCTCTCAGATCCCTTATAGTTCAAAATCTATGACCATGTAAGATTTTATTTTAATGAATTCTCAGATTTCAAAGTAATGGGATCCAAGTATCTAAGAACTGGACAGGACCTAGAAGATGATTGGCATAGCCAAATCGAATTCCTTACATAACACATCTAAAACAGGAGTCATTCACCAGTTGCTTGAAGTCAGTTATCAAAGAGGAACCCTTTTCTCCTAAGGTAGTTTATTCTTCTATTCCTGACACTATGGTCTAACCAATTCTAAGTCATTGATTCCATAATCCTATCATTTTTGCCAGTATTTTAAATTGTGTAGCATATGGACATTCTTTTCACACAATAAATGTTTTTGGTCTATCAATACAAGTTTTATAAGATCCCTCCCCAATAAACACCCTTAGAATCTCTTTCCTTATTCTTCATTATTACTTTTATATTTATTATCTAATACAGCCAAAGCCTCTCATTTTACTGCCTAATTGCTCCCATCAGTAAACAGTGCCCTAAGACTGTGTGATTTGTCAAGCAAAATGCTGAACTTGGGAGTCAGAAAATCTTAACTTCAATTTCAATTTCAGGGGTCACTTCTAATACTTCCCAACTCAATGACAATGTTAAGTAAATTCAATGGCATCTTAGGGTTTCAGCTTTAACATCTGTAAAAGAGATAATTATAAATTTAGCATGAACTTTGCAGAGTTGTGGAACTCCTATGGTTATGCAGGTAGAGTACTTAGTGAATCTAAAATGCTTTAAAAAATTTTGGGTTGTTTTAGCCATTTCTGCTAAAGAATTTTATATATTTTTTTCCTTAGTTGTAAGTGCTTTGGACTAATATCATGGAAAACATTTCACTTCTAGTGTTGTAATTAATGTCCCTCTTAGTGTCTCTTTGTAAGATGATTTTAATTTTTACTCAAATATTAAAGGAAAGTTCATGTTTGTGCTATACCATCCTTCGACCCTTAGTCCAACAACACTGCAATGATTGGGCCCCGAGGTAGACTAATATAACAGCAAAATAACCATTTACTATCCCATAAGGTCATAATTTAACTCTTTTATATATATGCTTCATATGTTGCATAAGGATTCCAGATTCATTCTTTCAGGAGAATAAGAGTTTAACTGGGAGGGGAACTTAGATTTAATGGGATGCATGTAGGTCTTCCTGGGATGACTTTAAAAAGTCCAAAAACCTTTTTCTTATACTTGTGACTTCTGAAGAGAGTGAGATTGGGAAGGAGTAGCTATCTGCATTCTTATTATTTTTCTATATTATCATACTGTAGCATCTTACCACAAACTAGGAGGTACAATGGATAGAACACACAGACTAGTCAGGAAATCCTAATTAAATATTTGACTCCAGGCCTTTGTTTGCTGTGTGGCCTTGAGAAAGTATTTTAACATTTGCCAAAGTGAATGTTGTGTACAGACCTATTTTTTACTCTTGCCATTTCTCTTGGTGTTGTCAGGTCACAGAAAACACATCAAACAATCTTCAACCCTTTCTGAAGTCACAATGGCTCTTGGGTAGAGTCGCATAGTTCACATGAAGGATCAGTGCATTAAGGTGGATCTGGCAAGTATATTCTCAACCATGATTATGATTGTCATAAGGTTACCTTGACATTGTTGAACTCATGAAGCATAACCTCTTCTTATCATATACCCTGGAAAATTTCAATTAGCTATTGTTTGAACAATGGGCCTCATCTTTGTGATTCTCACAGAAAAGCCAAATGACATTCAAAAAATCTTTTTCACTTGGAAATTCAGCTGGGGCATGGCTTATCTTCAAGCTGAGGGATATAGTCTATGACTTAAGTATTGGTTGATGATGATCAACTGAGAAGGTTATGGAAGTCTTAAGTTCATCTTTCCAGGATAATGTACTTATTACTAATCAATCTGACTTCATCAGCATTGAATAGTTCAGATGTTACTTATGGTTTCTAAGCTTTACCTCCGAGTTAGCAATAAACTGTTGACACTTGGAGAAATACTCTAATCTGGCAACATTAAGTGTCCAGGTACTCATTTTGCTTTGAATTAGAACATTTTTTCATATGACTATATATTGCTTTAATTTCATCTGAAAATTGCTTATTCATATTTTTAACCATTTATCATTTGGAAAATGACTGGTATTTTTATAAATTTGATTCAGTCCTCTTCAAATTTTGGAAATTAGTTTTTATCAGAAACAATAGCTGTGAAAATTGTTCCCCAACTTTCCATGTTCCTTCCTGTCTTGGTTGCATTGGTTTTACTTGTGCCAAGTCTTTTTAATTTAGTGTAATCAAAATGATCTGTTGTACAATTTTTAAAATTCTCTATTTCTTGTATGGTCATAGACTCTCTCTCTCTATAGGTCTGAGAGATAAACTATTCCTTGCATATGGCATCACGTTTTATGTCTAAAGCATATACCCATTTTGACCTTCTCTTCATGATATGTTGTTCTTTGCCTAGTTTCTGCTTTTTTCCCCTGGTTTTCTCAAGTGTTTTTTTTTCAAATTTTGAGTTTTTATCCTCAAAACTTAAATCTTTGTTTTTGTCAAATAGTAGATTACTCTAGTCATTTCCCTCAGTATCTGAACATGTTCTAAAGACTTTTCAGTGCTTCTCCATGATAGAAGAACTGGTCATGTCTGACAATCTGTGATTAAACAGAACATATATAAACATGTTACTGAAACATGAATTTGGGTATTTTTCCTTTTATGATGGTATATTTGTATAGAAAATACAGATTACTATAGTTTTTAGTTTACCTAATCAAATTCTTTCATAGCAGTTTGATACTGTCTTCTCATCTGACAGAAAGATTCAATAATGTCTTTGATCTAAATTAGGAGTTCCTAATCTGCATGGCATGTGAGAATTTTTTGGTGATGATTGTATTTTAATTTAATTGCTTTTTTTTCACAAATGTATGATTTTTTAAAAAATGCATTTAAAAATCATTATATGAAATGTAACCCACAGGTTTCTATAAAAAAGACTAAGAATTCCTTATTGGGATGAGTAACTAATTTGTAGAAATGGACTAGGATCTCCTTAGGGGAATACACACACACATGTAAACATACACAAACTTCCACAAATAAAATGTCATAGGGTCAACTTTAAAGAGGTGACTACTTGTTATAATAACCTAATAATTATTATCTAGTACAGTTTGCTTCTAAATGTGTGATACCCAGTAGAACCTGAATCCCTATGTCTCTCTGTTACCATATGTCATCATATGTCAATGTGTCATTCCCACTTCCTATTGAATCCTGAGAGATAGCAATTTTTAAAATTATAAAGGATAAGCATATTTATTCTACTACTTATATTTATATTAAAATGTCATACAATTGAATTTGATATCCTTATAGACTTTGAAGTTTATGAGAGTTTTGAACAAAAAACTCTTGAGTATGTGGTAGTAGATTTATTCAGTGGAGAATGATTTTATGGGAAGGGCCTTGGCCACAGTAAGGAGTGGTGGGAAAAGAAGATGAAGACAAGAAGTGTGATCAACAACCCAGTACACAATTCCCTTCAGCGAGCTTATTCCGCTTATATATCACACTCTGACTCCCCAAAACTGACAGTTTCCTTTTTGTGGTCATCTCTGCCAAAGCCTGTGAGGCAGAAACTTAGCAATTTATGATTTTTGTTTTCTAATATTATCTTTTTTTTGCCATTTTAATGTGACTGCTGATAGCTCCCATTTCATCTTGATAGAAGTGACTGGTATAAACTTTCACCATTTATTTATTGTAGACACAAACTAATTTTTGCATGTTTGAATTGTTTCTTTGAATACAAAATCTCTACATCAGAGACATTTGTTGCAATAAAATTATATCATCATGAGCAAAATCGTTAACATCTCTGTGTTTGCATTATCCTATCTGTAAAAAATGAGCATGATGTTCTATGAGATCCCTCATAGCTCAAAATCTGTTTTCATGTAAATGTTTATTTTACTGATTTCTCATAGTTCCAAATAATGGAAACATAGAATCTAAGACTTAGAAAGGACCTTGGATATCTTTGCCAAAGCCAAACAAAACTTCCTTCATAATACATCTAAAACTTGGTCGTTGATCTGCTTGAAGGCTTTTAATTAGGACAAACCTCTTGAGATAACCCATTCTTCTATTCCTGCCTCTCACTCAGGTTCTCCTAGCTTTATGTTATCTAATCCTACGATTCTTTCATTTTTTTAATTTTATTTTTTTATTCTCATTTTGTACAAATGTTTTTTTACATTAATAAAATGTTCTTGTTTAAGAGTAAACAAAATACCCCTCCCCCCCCATGAATATAGACTTGCTTGAGCGATAAAGTAAAGGGGAGAGAAAAAAATTAAAAAAAAATAGTAATAATTGTAGGTATGGCCAGGTGGTGCAAAGGACGAAGCACCATCCCTGGAGCCACGAGCACCCAAGCCCTCATCCAGCCCCGTAGACCCAAAAATCACCCAGCCATGTGACATGCAAGCCACCTGATCCCCACTGCCCTGCAAAAAACCAAAAAAGAAGAAAAAAAAGACCCAAAATAAAATAAAATAGTAACAATAGTAGGGGTAGCTGGGTGGCAGACAGAGCATTGGCCCCTGCACCCTCCCCCAAATAATAATAATAAAAAATGTGCTTCAGTCTTTGTTCCAACACCAACAACTCTGTCATGGGTGTATCACATTCTTTATGGTAAGTCCATTGCAAAAGTTGCTTTCATATTTTTCCAACATTGCCATTGCTGATCGCAACTCCCTCCTTTCTTATTTCTCCACTACCATGTAGTATATTTTCTCTATCCTTTCACTCTGACTCTGTTGTAGGGTAGCTGAGTGGCACAGCAGACAGATCTCTGGTCCTGGGGCCAAGAGGCCCTGAACCCCCATGCCACCCCTTAGGCCCAGAATCCACCTGGCCCTATGGTCCTGGACAGGCCTTCCAATCCCAGCCCCTTGCAAGAAGTAAAAAAGAAAATGTGCTATACCTGACCACTCTCCTCCCATGGTCCATCCTGTCCTCCTTTATTCACATCCCCACTCCTTCCCCCTGCTCCCCCCTTCTTCTTACTCCAGATGTCTATATCCCATTGAGTATATATGCTGTTTCCTCTCCTTACCACCTCGGATGAGAGCAAAGGTTCCCTCATTTGCCCTTGCCTCTCCCCTTCCATATCATTGCAATAGCTCATTGTAATAAAGAAAAATCTTATTATATGAAATATCTTGGCCTATTCCCCCCTCTCCTTTTTCTTTCTCCCATTACATTTCCCTTTTTTTCTATTGATTCCATTTTACACCATATTTTATCTTCGAATTCAGCTTTCTCCTGTGCTTCAACTATAAAAGCTCCCTCTACCTGCTCTATTAACTGAGAAGGTTCATATGAGTATTATCAGTGTCATTTTTCTATGCAGGAATACATGCAGTTCATCATCATTAAGTCCCTCATATTTTCTCCCTCTCCTCCAATCTCCATGCTTCACCTGAGTCCTGTGTCTGAAGATCAAATTTTCTGTTCAGCTCTGGCAATTCCAGAAGGAACATTTGAAATTCCCCTGGTTCATTGAAAGTCCATCTTTTTCCCTGGAAAAGGACACACAGCCTTGCTAGGTAGTTCATTCTTGGCTGTATTCTAAGCTCTTTTGCCTTCCAGTATATTATATTCCAAGCCCTATGAGCTTCCAATGTAGTTGCTGCTAAGTCCTGTGTGATCCTGACTGCAGCTCCACGATATTTGAACTGTGTCCTTCTGGCTGCTTGTAATATTTTCTCTTTGACTTGGGAGTTCTGGAACTTGGCTATAATATTCCTAGGGGTTGGTTTTTTGGGATCTCTTTCTCAGAGGGATTCGGTGGATTCTCTCCATTTCTATTTTGCCCTCTGCTTCTAGAATATCAGGGCAATTTTCCTGTAGTAATTCTTTGAAAATGATTTCAAGGCTCTTTTCCTGGTCATGACTTTCAGGTATTCCAATAATTTTCAAATTATTTTTCCTAAGTCTGTTTTCCATATCAGTTGTTTTTTCAATGAGATATTTCACATTTTCTTCTAATTTTTTCACTCTTTTGGTTTTGAAGTACTGATTCCTGATTGCTGGTAAATTCATCAATCTCCCTGAATTCTATTCTTTGTCTGAAGGATTTGTTCTCCTCAAAGAGTTTCCTTACCTCTTTTTCCATCTGGCTAATTTTGCTTTTTAAAGCATTCGTCTCCTCAATAATGTTTTTGAACTGTTTTATCTATTTGACCTAAGCTGGTTTTTAGCATGCTATTTTCTTCAGCCTTTTTTTTGGATTTCCTTGACTAAGCTGCTGACTTCATTTTCATGTTTTTCCTGCATCTCTCTCCCTTCTTTTCCCAGTTTTTCTTCTAACTCCCTCATTTGATTTTCAAAGTCTTTTTTGAGTTCTCTCATAGCCTGATCCCAATTTCTGTTTTTCTGGGAGTCTTTAGATGCAGGAGCTTGTGTTTCCTCATCTTCAGACTGAGTATATTGATCCTTCTGGGGATCATAGATAATGTATTTCTCAATGTTGTTCCTTTTTTTTTCTCTGCTTGCTCATTTTCCCAGCCTAAGCCTGTTTTGGGGGTGTTTCCTGAGCTTTTGGGGCACTCCCACAAGGGTCTCAGTGTGTGAGGCTCTGTCTTCCCTCCTGGTCTGTGAATAACCATATGCTCTCCTGTCTGCCATGGGCCTGAGGTGGAGGGGGCCGCTGTTGTTCTGTGTGGGGGCCTAGACTGTGATCAGGATCTGAATGTGGTCAGAGCCCCAGAGTTCTTTTCCAGGCGTGGAGGACAGAGCTCTTCAGTCTCTCTTCACTCCTTTCTCTCAGGTCATTGGGCTCATGCCCTGGAGGCTCCTGATTATGGGCTCCTGCTTATCGGCTCTGCCTGCTTCTGTTCGTGGATCTGGGCTGCTGAAAGACCATGCTGCTCACTGTGTGCCCATGCTCACTCTGGCAGAGGTCCCCCATTGTTCCCCCACTTTGTGCCCAGTGATCCCCAGGGTGTAGCTCAGGAGACTCCCCTGCTGCTGTGAGCTGGGGCTCCCAGTGCCCTGGGGCTGCCTCCGGGAGGCTGAAGTTCATTTGCTCTGGCGGGCTGCCCCTCTGCTCTTTTCCAGGTTACCTTAAGTAGGAGAACTGCCTCTCTGGGTCCCTTTGTGGGTTCTGTCTCTCGAAAGTTTAGTTAGAGTACTTAGTTTAGAAGTTTTATCAGAGAGCGCCTAAGATTGGATCCTTTCTTGTCGCCATCTTGGCTCCGCCCCTCATTTTTGTAAATATTTGAAATTGTGCTGTATATGCCCATTCTCCTCACTCAAGAACTACTTTTAGTCTATCCCTCTCCAAGAATATACCTTGAGAATCTCTTTATCTATCAATATGCCCTTTATATTTATTAGGGACTCCAATATAAATGTCCAAAACTCATTAGTTTATTCCCTAATTGCTCCCACTCATTAACAGCATGTTTAGACAAGCAAATTGTTGGACTTGGAGTCAGAAAAATTCGACTCTAATCACAAATGTCACTTCTGATATTTCCAAACTGTTAGAAAATATCAAGTAACTTCCAATTTTATAGTATCTGGAAAATAGGAATAATGGTGACTATAGCATGAACTTCCAAAGGTCATTATGAAACTTGTGAGATTATGCATGTAAATTTTCCTTAATTTCAAGGACTTTGGCCTAAAATGGGGAAAACATCCCATTTCAAGTATTCTGAGTAATGCATTTCTGAGGCTTCTCCTTGGAAGACCGTTCTAATTTTTTTCCTGATACATGAACTCTAAGGGAAAGTGCATATTGGTGCTTTACTGCCCTTTGGCCAATGGTCCAACAAAGCTACAGTGCCCAGGACCTGAGCCATATTCACTTATTAATATACATTTCATATTTTGCCTAAGGTTTTCAGATTTATTACTTAAGGAGAATAGGGTTTCTTGGGATAGCTTAAAGAAGAAAAAACTATATGGACCTTTCCCCCAACCTCCAAATACCTTTAAGTAATAGCTCTAAACAAATCCTAGAGTGATAGAACCTACAAAATGATGGAGTGAAACAATTTTCTAAGGCAACTTAGAAGGTAAGCAGACAATGTTTATTGCTTCAAGGTAAGGGAGGAGTGCAGACCAGCTCAAACTTCACCAGCAAAGCCCCAGTACCAGCACACAAAGAGTTTGCCTAGGGAACCATTGCATCAGCAGCTGTAGTAGCTGTTTCTGTAAGGGAGTCAAACAAATGGTTAGAAGGAGATTACAAAGATTTCTTTGTAAGCACTAAGGTGGGACTCTGCTTCTTTGCCCAAACTGTCCCAGGGTGACAGCCCCTGCATACCAGAGCTTCCAGTTCCAGAGGAGAGAAGACCCTTATCCCATTTCCAGGGAAGGAAAAAAGTTGTTACAGATTTACAGACAAGAGCACAGACCAAGAGAGGAGTTACCACCTCTCCTTAGATCATACTACCTCCGAGAGCCTGAAAACTTATAGGTTCCAAGCAGTATTTCTAAAAACAATTGTACAAAACCCTTAAACTTGGGACAGTGTGCCCTCCAGGCTGGAAGCAGAGAGCCTTATTTTACAATTATTTTTTAAAAATTTTTTAATTTTTTAAAATTATTTTAAAATCAAATAATTGAATGGGGAGAAGGAGCAAAAAGAAAAATAATATGACTATACAAAGTTACTATAGTGACAAGAAAGATCAAAGAACATGTTCTGAAGATAAAATCAAAAATCCATTATCCAAAGACTCCAAGAAAAAAAAATGAATTGACCTTGGGCTATGGAAGAGCTCAAAAAGAATTTTGAAAATCAAGTAAAAGAGGTAGAGGAAAAATTCGGAAAAGAAGTGAGTCATACAGGAAAATTATGAAAAACCAGTCATCAGCCTGGTAAAGGAGATACAACAAATCACAGAACAAAAGAATTGATCAAATAGTATAAGAGGTACAAAATTTAATGAGCAGAATAATGCCTTAAATAGCAGAACTGGCCAAAAGTAGAAGAAGGCTCAAAAGCTTACTGAAGAAAATAATTCCTTAAACATTAGGATTGAGCAAATGGAAGCTAATAACTTTATAAGAAATCAAGAAACAATAAAGCAAACCAATAAATTGAAAAAATGGAAGTCAATGTGAAATATCTCATGAGAAAAATAACTGTAATGTAAAATAGATCCAGAAGAGATAGTCAAAAATTGTTGGACTACTTGAAAGTCATGAGTCAAAAAAAAGAAATTATCATGAAAAATTGTTTAGAATCAGAAAGAAAAATAGAAATTGAAACAATTTACAATTTCCAAATCATCCTGAGATTCCCAAAATTAAATCACCCAGGAACATTATAACCTAATTCCAGAATTCCTAGTTAAAGGAGAAAATATTGCAAGCATCCAGGAAGAAACAATTCAAGTACTGTGGAGCTAAAATTATAAAAACACATCTTCTAGCAACTTCTTAAATAAAGGATTAAAGGACTTGGAGTATGATATTCCTAGATTATAACTAGGCATAAAGTACCCAGTAAAATTTACCATACACTTTCAGAGGAAAAGACATGGTCATTGAAATAGGTGATTTTCAGACTTTCCTGAAAAAAATTCAAATTAATAAAATACTAAGCACTATCTCATACCTATTAGATTTGTCAATAGAAAAGAAAAAGAAAATGACAAGTTTTGGAGAGAATGTGGGAAAAATGAGAAATTAATATATTATTGGTGGAGTGATGAACTAATTGAATCATTCTTTAGGACAACTTGGAACTATGCTCAAAGAGCTAGAAAATCATACATCCTTTTGTCCTAGCAGTACCACTTCTATGTCTGTATTCCAAAAGAGATTAAAAAAAAGTGAAAGGTCCTATATGTACAAAAATATTTATGGATGTTTTTTCCTGGTGGAGAAGACTTAGAAATTGAGGGGATGCCCATAAATTGAGGAATAGCTGAATAAATTGTGGTTTGTGATTATAATAAATATTCTCCTTAAGGAAAAAGAAAGTAAACCAAAAGACAGGAAAGAAAAACATAAGAGATTTTTTTTAAAAAGGGAATGTAGTATTCATTCAGATTCTGTGGGGTTTTATTTCCCATCATTTCAATTTCTCATCAGGTAACTAGGTGATGCAGTGGATAGAATACTAACCTTACTTAGAGTTAGGAGGACTGGAATTTGAGTACAGTCTCAGACATTTGACTCTTACTAGCTGTGTGACTTTGGGCAAGTGATTTAACCCTGATTGTTTTGCATCCAGGGCCATCTCCAGCCATCCTGATTCATATTTGACAAATGGAACCAGATGACTCTTAAAGAGAAAGTGAGACTGGCAACTTAGCACGGCACCCCCTTGTTTAAATCCATGTGCTTGTCATGGCATCACCTTCCTGATATTTTGTTCTTCTTCAAGAATAAAGGACAGGGCATGAAGGCAAGAATTCCCAGAAACTCATTCCCTAGAAAACTCCAAAACTGTCAAATTATGACTCTAGTCAAAATTTAGAGGGGCAGAACCCATAGAAAGGCTGAGCAATAAAATTTCCCAGTCTAAGACAATTTAGAAATTCCACCAGAAAGGTCTGTTTCACCAGGACTGGGGGTTGGAAAGAAGCTGGAGCAAACCAGCTGCAGGCTTCGAGGAACAGTCCATGGGGTACCTGGATCCATAGCAGAGGGGATGGTTTCCAGACCTCTTGGCCCAGAGATCACTGAGGACAGTTTGAAGGGGTGGTGAGATAACTCTGCTGCACCAGAGTGAGCATGACATGGAGCACGAACCTCAAAGCAGCCTTGTGGTGGGAATTTGCAGTGGAAATCCACAAAGCCACCCATCACTTCCAGAGCTCCCACCCCACAGACTGTAAGAGGGTTGGGAGAGACTGAAGAGTTCTCACCACTCTCCCTGCGGGCAGGACTCTGCTATTTGCCTACACTCAGATCCAGGTCACAGTTTGGGTCCCCATACTACCATAGCTGAGCAGGAACCCTCTTCACAGGGACAGAGGGGAGGGCCTGTGGTCATCTACATACCAGAGCATGGGCAAGAGAACAATCAGAGTCTCTCATAAAATCTTGGAGGAATTAAGATCCCTGTGGGGTGTCCCCCCCAAGCCTTGGAAATGCAGTAAATCAGTCAAAGCCTGAGGAAATGAGCAAACAACAGAAAAAAGAAGAATCTGACCATAGGAAATTACTTTGGTCCTATGGAGAAAAATCAAAACATATACTGAGAATATGACAGAGTCGAAGCTTCTATGTCCAAAACCTTCAAGAGAAATAGAAAATGGACTCAGGTTATGGATGAGCTCAAAAAGGACTTTGAAAAGCCATTAAGGGGAGAAGCAGAAAAATTGGGAGGAGAAATTAAGGTGATGCAGATAAATCTTGAAAACCAAGTCAGCAGCTTGGTGGACGAAATAAAGAAAAATACTGAAGAAAATAACATGTTAAAAAACAGTTTAAGCCAAATGGAAAAGGCAACCCAAAAGGCAAATGAGGAGAAGAATGCCTTAAAAAGAGAACTGGCCAGCTGGAAAAGGAGATTTAAAAAAAGCTCTATAAAGAAAATAACTTCTTCAAATGCAGAATGGAGCTAAAGGAAGTAAATGACTTTACAAGGAATCAGGGAGAAATAAAACTATACCAAAAGAACAAACATTAGAAGAAAATGTGAAATATCTCATTGGAAAAACAACTGATCTTGAAAGCAGATCCCAAAGAGATAATTAAAAAATTATTGGACTACCTGAAATTCGCAACCAGGAAAAGAGCCTAGATTTCATTTAAAAAAAATAATACAACAAAATTGCCCTGAGATCCTAGAAGCAGAGGGTAAAATAGAAATCGAGGCAATTCACGAATCACCTCCTAAGAGAGATCCCAAAAGAAAAACTCCCAGGAATATTATAATTAAATTCCAAAACTCCCAAATCAAAGAGAAAATATTAAAACAAACAATTAAACAAGCAATTAAATTACTATGGCTCTATAGTCAGGATCACAAAGAATTTGGCAGCTTCTACATTAAGGATGTGTAGGGATTGGAATATGATATTCCAGAAGGCAAAAGAACTTGGATTACAACCTAGAATCAACCACCCAGGAAAATTGAACATCCTCTTTCAGGGGAAAAGATGGATTTTCAATGAAACAGGGGACTTTCAAACTTTCCTATTTAAACAGCCAGAGCTGAACAGAAAGTTTGATCTCTAAAGACAGTACTCTGGTGAATCATAGAGGGGGTGGATGAGAAGGACTAATTATGAGAAATTTAATGATGTTGAGCTGTTTGTATTCCTACATGAGAAGAAGGTACTGATAACTCATATGAACTTTCTAATTTATAAGAGCAGTTAGAAGGAGCATATACAGGCAAGACAAAGGAGGGAGCTGAACATAATGGTATAATATAGTAAAAAGATGGAATCAGTGGGTGATAAAGGAAAGTGTTGGGAGGAAGGGAAAGGAGAGGAACAAGGGGCTAAGATATTTCACATAAAAGAGTCAAGAAAAAACTTTTGCAATGGAGTGGAATGGGGGAACTTGAGGGGGAAGGAATGAACCTTCATTCTCATCAGAAAAAAAGCTGATTAGTGGATAATTTCTTTATTCTAAGTGTTGCTAAGCCAAAATTAGTTCAAAATTATAAACTTTGGTCTAGATATAAATTCAATAGTTCATTCTCTGGATATGGATGGTATCTTCCATCACATCTTCTACAATTTTTTTTGATTATTGTGTTGCTGAAATGAACAAGTCCATCATGCTTAATCATGACCCCATCTTGTTGTTTATGTATATAATGTTCTGGTTCTGCTCACTTCACTCATCATCAATTCATGCAAGTCTTTCAAGGCTTTTCTGAGTTACCATCCCTCATGATTTCTTATAGAACAATAATGTTCCATCACTTGCATATACCACAATTTGTTTAGCTATTTCCCCAATTGATGAGCATCTCCTCAATTTCCAATTCTTTGTCATTATAAAAAAGAACTGCTATGATTATTTTTGTACCTGTGGAATTTTTACTCCTTTCCATGATCTTTTCAGGATACAGACTTAGGAGTAGTATTGTTGGATCAAAGGGTATGCAAATTTTTGTTGCCCTTAGGGCATAACTTCCAAACTGCTAACCAGAAAATTTGAATCATTTCACAACTCCACCAACAATACATTAATATCCCAGTTTTCTGACATTCCCTCCAAAATTGATCATTTTCCTTTCTAGGCATACTGACCAATCTCAGAGGTTGAGATGGTACCTCAGATATACATTAATTTGCATTTCTCTGATCAATAATGATTTAGAGCAGTTTTTCATATAACTACAGATAGATCTGATTTCTTCATCTAAGAATTACCTTTCCATATCATTTGATCATTTATCAGTTGGAGATTAACTTGCTTTTTTATAAATTTTACTAAGTTCTCGTTATTTTAGAAATGAGTCCTTTGTTAGAAACACTAGTTGTAAAAAAAATGTTTCCTAATTTACTACATTCCTTTTAATCTTAGTTGCAGTGGTTTTGTGTAAAAACTTTTTAATTTAATGTAATCAAAATTATATAAGCAGTTTTAAAAATTTTTATAGGCAGTTTTTTTAAAATAATGTTCTCTATCTCTTCTATGGTCATACATTTCTCCCTTTCCATATATCTGAAAGGTATACTATTCCTTGTTCTCCTAAGTGACTTATTATATTACCTTTTATGTCTAAATCCTGCACTCATTTTGACCTTATCTTGCAATAGGGTATGAGGTGTTGGTCTATGGTTAGTTTTTGCCATAACATATTCCAGTTTTCCAAGCAGTTTTTAAGAGTGAGGTTTTAATCCTCAAAGTTGGAATCTTTGGGTTTATCGAACAGTAGATTGCTATAATTATTTAGTGCTGTTTCTTTTGCAGCTAATCTATTCCACTGATCCAGGTGGTTCCTGGGGCTGCTCCTGGTCCCCTGGGGTTATATCTGGGCTGATGCATGTACTGGACTATACTCCACTCTCACCCTGGTGCATTAGAGTATTCCTGATGATTTTTCAAGTCATCTTTGGTAATCCCTGAATTGAGGTCTGGAAACCACCACAGCTGCCACAGATCCAGGCACCCCTTCATCTGTTGCTGGATGGCTGTGAAGCTGGTTTATTCCACCAGACTGTGCAGTGGGACTGTTCTAACCCCCATATAACACACCCTTCCTGCAGATCTTTCAAGTTATCTTGGGTAGGAAAATTGTTTCACTCAATCTTTTTTGTTGTTGTTGTTGTTGTTGTTGTTTGTTTTTTTGTTTTGCAAGGCAAATGGGGTTAAGTGGCTTGCCCAAGGCCACAAGGATAGGCAATTATTAAGTGTCTGAGACCAGATTTGAACCCAGGTACTCCTGACTCCAAGGCTGGTGCTTTATCCATTACACCACCTAGCCACCCCTTCACTCAATCTTTTTATGGGTTCTCTTATTCTAGAATTTAGTTAGAGTCATTATTTAAAGGAGTGGTCTAGGGCAGAGCTCACAGTAGGCCCTGTTTTTACTCCACCATCTTGACTCCATCCCCTAATCCTTTAAAGACCATTTTGTCCTCTGATTCTAGGATTTAAGGGCAGTTTTCCTTTATTACTTGAAATTTGCTATTAAGGATCTTTTATTTTTTACCATGACTTTCAGGTGGTCCAATAATTCTTAAATTCTCTATCTTGGTTCTATTTTCCAGACCAGTTGTTTTTCCAATGAGACATTTTGCATTTTCTTCTAGTTTTTATTTTGCTTGACTGATTCTTGATGGCTCATGTAATCATTAGTCTCCATTTGCCCCAAACTATTCTTCAAGAAATCATTTTCCTCATTTAGATTTTGCATCTCCTTTTCCATTTAATCAATTTTATTTTTGAAGGAGCTATTATCATTTTCCATTTTTTTTTTCATTTCACAATTGTATTATTTTTTGTTTTTGTTTTTGTAAGGAGGTGGGGTTAAGTGACTTGCCCAAGGTCACAGAGCTAGGTAATTATTAAGTGTCTGAGGCTGGATTTGAACTCAGGTACTCCAGACTCCAGGGCCAGTGCTCTATCCACTGCGCCACCTAGCTGCTCCATCCCAATTTTATTTTTTACAGAATTTATTTTCTTCTGCTAATTTTTCTGTTTTCTTTTGCAAGATCTTGAATTTTTCTTGCATTTCTTTTCCAAATTTTTCTATTTGAGTTGAAAAATTCTGTTTTGTTCTTTCAAGAATGCTTTTGCATTGGACCCCAATTAATATTCTTTTCCATATTATCACATTTAGTACTTTTTCTACCATACTCTTCTGAGATATTGTTTTCCCCAGTCTTTTCTCCTCCTTTTCTCTGACCTTTTTATGTGTCCTGCTTTTCTCTGACTTTTAAAATTCATTTTAACTTTTGTTACTTGGTCCTTTCCCAAGATTCTTGTGTTGCTACCAACTGACTTACTCCCACACTATTGGTGATAAGAACCCTAGAGGCCTACTCACTACCCTGGGGCTGACCACATTGGGAATTGCAGGGGGTTATTCACCTGACCATCCACATTGTGAAAGCCAATAGATTGCTCATTGCCCTATCCATATATTGGGAATGCCAGTGACTCTCTTTCTGGGTCATTGTGTTGGGGACACCATTAGCATACACACTTGGTTATATTTTTTGTGTTGGAAATATTAACAGCTTGCTCTCTGGGCTGGGTCACCCAGTACAATTGTACTGGCTGAATGCTGGTCTAGGGTACCTGTGGTGGATTTCTCATAGCTGGTCTGTGCTGTTCACCCGTTGAACCAGAACTCCAGGGGCCTGTGCTGAAAATCTCTCCTGTAATTGAAACCTCTGATTGGTCAAAAGGACTGGTTTTCCGTTTCCTACCCAGGATATATTCACATTCTACCTAAAACAGATCATACTGAAAGTTGTTCCTCTTGTTCTTTTTTGAGTTCTGTCACTTCATAATCTGTTTAGAGACTTGATTAATATTATTTATTTTTAGGTTTTTGCAAGGCAATGGGGTTAAGTGATGTGCCCAAGGTCATACAGCTAGATAATTAGAAAGTGAGGTAAAATTTGAACTCAGGTCCTCCTGACTTCAGGGCCAATGCTCTATTCACTGTGCCACCTAACTACCCCAGTACAATATTATTTCTGAGGGATACCCAGGAAAGTTAAAGAAAATTCCTGCCTTCTCTCTGCCATTGTGGATCCATTTCTCTGCCTGAAAATTATTTAAGGATATGAAAGATGTGGGTGTTTTTATAGGCAACAGGGAAGGAGGAAGAAAATCAAGAGATCTACAAGATGAAATGGTAGACTGAGATAAGAATAATCTAAGGGGTGTATAAGATGATTAGAGGCACAAGGGATTTCTACTCAAAAAAGTTTGGCCCAGTAATTCAGAAAGAAAGAAAAAAATGGATTAAGTCATCTGTTGCACAGAGAATGACAAACACATGGAAGGAGATCCAACTGCATAATTTATTTTTATTGATATTTTATTTTTATAAATACATGTTACAGAAGTTTTTCAACTATCCTCCATATACATATGTATATTTTTAAGCCAAAAAAAATTCCTTCCACCTCCCTTCCCATCTTCTTCCCCTCAGCAATGAACAGTTTAACATTGTACAAACATACTTGTGATAAACATGTTTACAGATTAGTCTTTTTCAGTATTAGGATTAAGGGAAAGAGATATATCAGAGATATTCTTTATAAAGTGTTCATCAGATTCTGAATGATTAATTTTTATTTTCCTTTGGTTTTGGTTTTTTTTTCCTTCTTCTGGATGACCAGCTGAGTAATTCTGTCAGTGTACTTATTCCAGACAGAAATCACAGAAAAAAAATTAGCAGTAATTGAATAGGAGGAAGACAGCAGGATAGGTTCCTTTTGGTAAAATATTTAGCATTTTTCCTAGTCTCAAGTTGCCTCCTGAAATAATAAAAAATGATCTTTTTAAGAGTGGTTGAAGCCACACAGCCATAAATCATAGGATGCCATAATTGACAAGCCATATATTGTGGATGATGGAAATGAACAGGGAGGGGAGCTATATCACAAACATAAATAGACTACAATCTATCACTAAGAGCAAATGCAAGAAGTGGTATAGTACAGAACATGGTCAGAAAATGTGATCATCCACTCAGATATGAGAATGAGGATTATCAAATGAATAACATGAAGTTACACTAGTATTCAATAAAACCAGGTAAAGGCATTTGGGTTGAACATTCATTAAAGAATTTGTGATAAGATAAGCACACAGTGCATATGTTATGACAGGCATTTGCATAAAATAAGTATATTTGGATGAATTTTGATTTTTGAGAGTATACACATAAATTACAACTTACACGTGCCAAAGTAGAGAACTCAATTCAAAGATCAAGGTATTGGTTCCCTTTATTGGCTCTCCGTTCAAATGCTTAGGACCACAGTCTGAACTCCTG
Organism: Macrotis lagotis; assembly: GCF_037893015.1. NCBI lineage: Eukaryota > Metazoa > Chordata > Mammalia > Peramelemorphia > Peramelidae > Macrotis > Macrotis lagotis. The sequence goes on from NC_133664.1 coordinate 104,827,992, forward strand.
GTATCCCCCTAAACTAGAAAAGTACACTTCTCTTGGAAGACAAGTGAGAGTTTGAGGGTAGATAAAGGAAACAGATATAATATATCAAATGTCACTATAGAAGTAAGAGAGGTGGGTGAGGATAAGTCATCCAGGTCAAGATATCTTCTAAGCCTTGCATTGTATTTGTTTGAAGTTCTTTGGGGAGAAAGCAGAATTATAACCAGAAACAGATGCCCAAAACAAGAAACCTGCTACACATGGAAAAAGAGAGAGTGCACTGGTAACTGGAAAAGCACCTCATAGTTGAAGAGGCAGATAGAAAGGGAATAGAATGTGTTATGATAACACAGCTCACTTAAGATTAGCCCATTATGAGAATAAAGAAAGAGAAGAAAATGTCCTATTATAAAGCATCTAGAGAGTTTCCTCTTGTGAGTTAAAGAACTGATGATCTTAAAAAGATCTGACTTTCGAAACTGCCAAGACATAAGACATGAAATTAATTTTAGAATTTATTTAGCTCAACTTCTTCATATTATAGGTATAGAAATTGAGGCCTAGAGAGTTTAAGATCACACAACTAGTGAATGACAGAATATGAATGAAAACCGATATCTCATTAATCCCAGTTTAGTGATTTTTCTACTATTCAATTTCTATTCTCCCATGATTAACAAAAGGAGAATGTATTGATTAAATGAAATAGATGAGTAGCTCGAGGTCCCTTTTAGAATGAGTACTCTTTAGTAGCTCAGCTGTGCCAATCTTTACCACTCCTCCTAGTGTTTACTTTTATTTTTCTTTAGAAAAAGAAACCTGATGGGAGAAAGGGAGGAGTCAAGATAGAAGGTTAAGGCTGATTGGCTATATCTCCTTCCTAAAGGCTCCTCTATCTTCCTCCTTTAACTATAAGTAGTGACTCTAAGCTAGAACCGCACTTAGCTTAAACTTCACCCTTTTTTGAACTACAAGATGTCTTTTCTCCAGGCATTTGTGAGATGCAGTCTTACTGCCTTGTTCCTAGGTCTCTACCTACAACTAGCCTTTGGGAAAGATGACTATAATAGGTAAGCCACCACCCCTTATGGAGATATCTTTTCTTTGTCTATCAGGAAGAACCCATCTTCCATTCAGGGGATTTCAGATCCTCTCCTTTTGGGATTCATCTTTCTGTCTTGGTATTCATCTTTGATAATCAGATTCTATACACCCTGCCATAGGAAAATCTTGCCCTCTTTGCCCCCAAACCAGAAAACTTTTGTCTAGTCTGTAATTGCCTCTGTAGTCCTGAATAGAAGCGGCAATCCCAGTATAAAGTCTGAAATTTCTTACAGATCTGGCCTCCTTCTCAAAGACTTTTCATTCCTACCCTGGACCTAAATTTCTATCTGCTCCAAATCTCTCCCACTCCTTTCTTGTCTATAGGAAAGGAGAGACAGAAAGGCCACATAAAGAGAAATTCATTGCATTCTTTTTTTTTTAGATTTTTGCAAGGCAAATAGGATTAAGTGACTTGCCCAAGGCCACACAGGTAGGTAATTATTAAGTGTCTGAGGCCAGATTTGAAATCAAGTACTCCTGACTCCAGGGCAGGTGCTTTATCCACTGTGCCACCTAGCTGCCTCATTGCATTCTTTACTCACTGAAACGTATCTGGGTTGGCTTTCTTAGAGTTTGAATAGGGAGAAAAGAGGGCACTCTCAATCCTTGGTGTGTTTGCTTGTTTTTCCATACATAATGATATCGGACAATTTCAGGTCCCTGGTTCTTAGAATGAATAAGATGATTGCATCACTACTCTTTTATTGTGGGAATCCAATGTACCAATCAGGACCCCATCAAGTGGGTGCTTCTAAAGAAAAGGATTAAATGCCATAATAGGACCAGGGAATCTTGACCTTTAGTCAGTAATTATCTTTTTGGTCAGTATATAGCCACAGAGAAGGTTTATAGAAAACGTGAAAATAGAGTTCCTTGGGAAGGATAGTAACAATAATGTATCAAATGCCTACAGTGAGAAAGGCACAGTGCCAAGCATTTAAAAAACTTACCTTATTTAAAGTCACATAGCACCTTTGGGAGATAAGTAGTATTATTTTTCCTATTTTAAAATTGATGAACCTGAAGCAGACAGACATTAAATATCTTACTTGGGTTTGCATGTGTAATCATAATCTGAGGTTGGATTTGAAATCAAATCTTTAGGACTTCACCCATAGTACTATATCCACAGTGACAATTAGTTGTCTGTAGTAAGAAACAAGTCTCTGTTTCTTTTCTTTTTTTTGAAAGGCAATGAGGTTAAATGACTTGCCCAAGGTCACACAGCTAGGTAATTATTAAGTGTATGAGGTCAGATCTGAACTCAGGTTCTCCTGACTCCAGGGCTGGTACTCTATCTACTGCACCACCTTAGCTGCCCCACAAATCTTTGCTTCTGATGAGATGTCCATGGAACAATGGATGAGCTGGTAGAAAGCAGATGAGGTGAGAGTGGTAGAAAAAAAATAAGTTTGAAATGGAATGAGAATGAGTGATAATATCTATAAATAGATAAGTGGTGGGCATGTGCTAGATAACTAAAAGGAGGGAGAAAGATTAAATGTGAAGATTCAAATTGTCCCACTGTCATGATTGGAAACTAAGAATTTTGATCTCAGGTTATATTTTTGTTTTCCCCATATGTATAAAAGCTAAATAAAGCCATTTTAGAGCCTTTTAAAAAACTTCATCAATCATATAGACTCAAGTCTTAGAAAATCTTGGACTGAGAAGGCTCTGTCACAGATCACTGTGGAAAATAAAGTCAGTACATTTGTGAATTTCCCAATATAGCAGATGTTGTTCCAATTTAGATGGAAATTGGAGATTGGAAGATTGAATCTAAGATTACTGTCATTTCTTTCTGCATGAGACACATGGCCCAGGTCAATGACCTGAATTGGGTTGCCCAACAGAGTATGTATGAAATGAAGCTAAATGTGAATACCCACTTTCCTCTTAATTTATAGCTTTAGAGGCCCTGTTTGTATAGTTGCCCATTGCAGGGAGTTTAAAAGTCTCAAGAATTTTAAAACTTTGCCAGAAGTATAATTTTAATCCCTTTTCCTAGAACATAAAGCTGCCACAGGAAAAAAATGAAATCACCCTTCAAATATACAGATTCTAGTTACATTGTATCAGGAAAATGGGTATGCAAAGATTATATAAGACTAAAGTTGTACCTCTCCTGAACTCCCACTGCTTCATTCCTATTTCCTAATCTTAAAAGTGAGGACATGGAAAACAAATCAGTATTCCATCAAATTCTATCATTCTAGAGCACAAGTTACTTTGTATCTTTCCCAGGATTCTTTGGGAGCAGTTCTGGTCCTTTAGAGAAAAGAATGTAATTGCTCCTTGGCCAAGTCACTGATTATCTAGTCAACAACAGACTAATAGATCTTGATGACTTTCTCTCTAGACCCGTTTCCTTCCATTATTTGGGGAAAGGAACTGCTAGGGTGGGAGTCCCAAAGAGGAAAGGGACTCATAGCCTTCAGATCACTATTTATTCTTTGACCTTACACACTCTTCCCACCCTTCCTCCTCTATCAGATCATCCATGCCCTGACCACTTTATGAAACCACAGTTTATCAAAGGTTAGAAGGATTATCAGAGAGATGATCTGTTTCTTTATCTCTCCTTTACTAGGAAAAGACCACTTATTGTGAAAATGTCTTCAATACTGAAAGATAATATAACTGAAGAGACTAATATCCAGTGTAATGTTTCAACTCAAATGAATGAATGTGTGCCGGTGAGTATGGGACATATTTCATACAGTTACAAGGGGGGGGGTGTGAAGGAAGAATGAAGATAACAAAGGGAAAATATGAGGGGAAAAACAAAGAGGATGGGCAAGTACAATAAAGATATGTAGAGAGAGAAAAAAGAGAAGAGAAGAGAAGAGAGAGAGAGAGAGAGAGAGAGAGAGAGAGAGAAATATCAGAAGTCAGAGGAGTAGTAATGAAGAGTTCAGACATGTATGCAAGAAGATTGAGTGATTTCATGGTCAGTGATGAGGGTTGCACCTGAGGAAGAAAACTACCATACTTTGCCACACCATAGATAAGAAAGTTGATTACCTAGAAGTGGAGAGACATAAATCAGGGGGAGAAAAGGATGCAAAATATATTGTGGAGTAGAAGGATTTTCTGTTTAGAGAATGTTTCTCCCACACAGTGATACTAGCAACTCAGTTGTCCTTTTTCTCTTCTCTTTGCAAAGGGGCAAACCGTCACCTACCAATAAAACTAGCTGATACCCAAGGTAGTGTCAGGAAGAACTAAATTGGGCCAATTTTTTTCTATGAAAAACATCCCCGTGAAAGGAATTTCCCAAATCTTTGCTATCTTGAATGATATCTTATCATGTGTTTTTTTAAACCATATATAGTCCATCTCTCACTGACAATTACTTCTTTTCTATATTCTTTCCACTAAGTGATTTTTTTCTTTGGTGTTTTTCAGTTATTCTTGTCAAAGATACTGCAGTGGTTTTCCATTTCCTTCTCCATTTAATTTAGAGATGAAGAAACTGAATTAAATAGGTTTAGTGACTTTTCCAGGGTCCCACAACTAAGAAGGCTCCAAGGTTCAGATTTAAACTTAGGAAGATGAGTGTTCTTAACTCCAGACTTGGCACTCAATACACTGTGCACTCTCAGTCACATGAGCAGTTTAATAGTGGACTTCAAGAGATTATTTGTAGTATCTTCTGGTTAATGCAAATGAATGAAGAGCAATGAATTTGGAGTCAGAAGACATGTTCAGGACTTCAGAGTTCTGTAGAACACATTTGTAGAAATGTATGTATGTATGTATCTATGTATGTATGTGTGTGTATGAACGTGTGTGTGTTTGTGGATATATGAGTGTATGTGTGTTACAGAGAAAAAGGAAGATTCAATTAGAAAAGACTTTTAGGAAATTTCTTAACCTCTCAGGTCTTCATTTTTACTTATTTTAAAAATGAGATATTTGAACTAAATGACCTTTTCATCTAAACATTCTTTGAATAACATAGAAACTCTTATCAGCAAGTTCATCCAACATTCTTCCAAGGTGCACATCTTAAGAAATACTATTCATCTCCAGAAAGAGAATTGATAGATTCAGAATGCTGACTGGCATATTTTTTTCTTTCTCCCTCTAGCTTTTTTTCTGCACATGGTTAATGTTATGATTTATATTTATGACATCATATATGTGATGAGTTTGAATTTATTCGCTTATTAATAGATGAAAAGGAGTTATGAGGAAAATTGGAACTTGATCATAAAATAAAATTGGAAAAAAATAAATTCTCACCTAGCTCTGTTCCCATACAAGCTACCATCTAGAGACAGAAATGATACTAAAGCAACTTAGTCACTCAGATGATAGAGTACTGGGATGAGAATTATGAAGATTCAAATTGAAATATGATTTCAGACACTTACTTACTATGACCTTGTTCAAGTCATTTTACCTCTGATTGCCTCAGTTTCTTCAAATGAAAAAATTGGGACCATTATGCACCTGATTCTCAGTAGATTTTTAGAATAAAAAAAGGATAATACTTGATAAAGTGTTTAGCACTGTGACCTGAACATAGTATGTTCTTTATAATAGTTTTTCCCTTTCCTTCCCCTAAATGATAAGGTTTGTAATTCTAGGGGAAATTTGGGACCTGAAAGTAGGAAAAAAAATTTCCTTAAGAGAAGCCTATATGTACCAGTGAAGTGTCTCTTAGATGACTTCCTTTATGGAGAACTGTTCATTTCCTTCCCTCTCTCCATGGATGGCCAGACTGCCTAGTGTGAGATTCACTCATTCTTCTTACCTCATCCTTTCTAGTTACGTCAACATTCATACATTTCCCTTCCTCTTTCTTCCCAGATAAAAGCTTATATTTTGATGAGAAAAGAAGTTAACTGTTATCCCAAGCCTGTCCAGTACAAAGCCTGTATATGCCCACAGAACCCTGCAAGGAACTTCTCTTGGAAAATTTGCAATCAACCTAAAAAAAGATCAATATCTGGTATGTAAGAAAGAGATGTGGCAAAGGGAAACTGGACCAGAGGGCTCCCCAATAATGCAAAAGCAAAGGCAGCAAATGTTGCAAAGAAGTAAAATGAGCATTGGATAGTGGAGAAAAAGAGTGGGAAAAGAATGACAAGACTGAATCTAAAGAATAATATTTATGTTAAAAATTCATATGAAGTTTCAAAGGTACATGAATGGGTGAGATTTGAAAGACTGGAAGAGGGGTGGCTAGGTGGTGCAGTGTACCTAAAAAAAAGGAAAGACTAGAAGAGTTAAAGCTATTTTGGGAAACTTAGTTTGGAAATGGCTAAATGGCAGAAGGGCATTAATAAAAGTATTTTATATGAATGAATAAAGGATATCACTAAAAGACATATACTAATTTGGGTCTTGACTAAGCAGTGCTTTAGTCTGTCTCATCTCTGTCTCATTATCTACAGGTCCTGTGAGTGTATATTGTATGGCTGGAATTATTAATGAACCACAACTGTGTCTGAAAGAAGAGAAATAAAACATAATATGAAGCATTTACTATAAAGAACTGAACTGGAATCCTCAGGATATGGAGAAATGCCTGAAGGATGAGCAGCTGAGATCAGTGTGCTGCATGAGAAAAATATCCTAGGAACTTTTCTATCTGTCTGGGTTTTTCAACCTGTCTGGAATTTGCTTGTTTTTCTCCTCCAATACTTACACTTATTCCTGTGCCTTATAATAAAGTTGATTATCTCAAGAAAATTTTTTTTGTCATAATGTTATATATTTCTTGAATGTTGCTTTTTATATATAATTTCTTTTTTTTTAATCTTTCCTTTTCTTATTTATCTGTTTTCCAGCTATGTGCAATGGTAGTTTTTACCAATCATTACATACCAATGACTTTTATGTTTTTTTTCCCTCCTTCCCTTCACCCCACCCCCACCCCAACAGAAAGCATTCTAACATAGGCTCTATTTTTTGGGGGGGGTTGCAAGGCAAATGGGGTTAAGTGGCTTGCCCGAGGCCACACAACTAGGTAATTATTAAGTGTCTGAGACCGGATTTGAACCTAGGTACTCCTGACTCCAAGGCTGGGGCTTTATCCACTACTACACCACCTAGCTGCCCCTAGGCTCTACATTTTTAACCATGCTAAACAAAGATCATATTGTAAGAGAAGAATCAAATTCAAAATAAGGTAAAAAAAAAGAAAAAAATGGTATGTACTTAAAAATAATTTCACAGCTGGTACAGTGTCCTATTCTGTAGGGAACTGTTAGGAAGACTGATGTTGCTCAATCTCTTGAGATACTGGATTCTGAACTTCAGTAGACCAAGCATATGGAATTCACCAGATCAGAAAAATGTAGTGAATTAAAGTTCTCATGCTGTTTGTCAAGTCAATTTTCAGCATGGGCAAGAAAAGGACAAATAGACTAAGGAAAGAAAAACCAAAGGAAATGTGAGAGGAATGGAGAGGAGAAGAGTAGGGTAGGAAGAAGGAGAGGAAAGGGAGATGTAGGATCAAATATAGAGCTATTTGCAAAATAATCTGACAACTTAAGTCAGATGAATAAATTTACAAAAATAAAAAATACCTAGATTAGTAGAAGATGAAACAAAACACTTAAACATTTCACAAGAAAGAAATTGAAGAAGCCATAAATAAACTCCCTAAAAGAACTCCAGTCCAGATGTTTTGCAAGTGAATTCTACCAAACATTTAAAGAACAATTAATTCCAATTCTAGCTTAACTATCTGGGAAAAAAAAGGGTGAAGAAGGAGTTCTGTCAAATGGCATCAGCATGGTGCTGATTTCTAAACTAGGAAGATACAAAACAGAAAAAAGAAAATTATAGTCTAATCTCCCTAATGAATATCAATTTAAAAAATTTAAATAAAATTTTAGCAAAGCAATTACATCAAGTAATTACTCAGAAAATACACCATAATCAGGTAGGATTTATACCAGTTATGCAGGCAGGTTCAATATTAGGAAAACAGTCAACATAATTGACCATATCAATAACATAATGAACATAAATCATAGAATTATCCCAATAGATGTTGAAAAAGTCTTTGGCAAAATACAGCACCCGTTCCTTTTATAATAATGTTTGTTCATTTTGAAGAAGACCTCTACATCAGGGACATGATGCTATGACAAACACGTTGATTGAATTTAGTGAAGGGGAGGGATGTTAGTCATCAATCTCACTTTCTTCTCCAGAGCCACCTGGGTCCAGTGGCCAGACATAAATCAGGATGACTGGAGATGACCCTTGATGTTGGGGCACCAGAGTTAAGTGACATGCCCAAGGTCACACAGCTAGTAAGTGGTAAGTGTCTGAGTTCAGATTTGAACTCTTGTCCTTCTGAATCCAGGGCTAGTGTTCTATCCATTTCATCACCTAGCTGCCCAGAGAATATAGGAATGAATGAATCTTTCCTTAAAAATGAAAAGTAGTATCTATCTAAAATCATCAGCAAGGATTATTTGTAATGGGGATAAAATAGCTGTCTTTCCAATAAGATCAGTGGTGAAACAAGGATATCTGTCAACAGAACAATTATGCAACATTGTATTAGAGATGTTAGCAGTACTACTAAGAAAAGGAAAAGAAATTAGAGGAATTGGACTAGACAATGATGAAACAAAACTCAGTCTTTGCAGATTATACTTGGAGAACTCTAGAAAACCAACTAAAAACCTACTTGAAACAATTAACAACTTTATTAAAGTAGCAGGATATATAATAAACCCTCATAAACTATCAGCATTTCTATATACAATCAACAAAATCCCATCAGCAAAAAGAGAAAAACCATTTAAAGAAACTATAGGCTGCATAAAATATTTGGTACTCCATTACCAAGAAAAACTCAAGAGATGATATAAAAACACTGTTCACACAAATATAGTCAAATTTAAACAATTGGAAAAATGTCAATTGATCATGGTTAGACTGAGCAAATATGATAAAAATGACAATTCTATCAAAATTAACTTATTCAGTGATATGTCAATAAAACTACCAAAAATTATTTTATGGCCCTGCAAAAACAGTAACAAAATTCATCTAGAGCAACAAAAGGTCAAGAATATTCAGGGAATTAATGAAAAAATGCAAAGGATGGTGACCTAGCTGTACCAGATCTAAAATAATATTATAAAGCACTGATCATCAAAAATGTCTGGAACTGGCTAGGAAATACAGAAGTAGATAAGTGAAATAGTTTAGGCACAAAAGAAACAGCAGTAAATGACTATGGCAGTTTCCTATTTGATAAACACAAAGGCTTTAATTTTTGGAATGAAAGCTCATAATTTGAAAGTGCTAGGAAAACTGGAAAATAGTATGGCAAAAACTAGGCTTAGATACACATCTCATACCTTGTATCCAAATAAGTTCAAAGTGGGGAAAGGATTTAGGCATAAAAGGTGATCAAAGTATTACTTTGAATTGAATTTCTCTTTATATCTCTTGCTGCTGTGTTTTATTAGTAAAATATAGAAATGCTAATAATTTATGTGAGTTTATTTTGTATCGTGCAAGTTTGCTAAAGTTGCTAATTGTTTCAAGTAGTTTTTTAGATGATTTTCTAGGTTTCTTTTTGAACACCATCCTAATATCTGCAGTATGAGAGAGTTTTGTTTCTTCATTACCTATTCGAATTCATTCAATTTCTTTTTCTTTTCTTATTACTAAGGTTAACATTTGCTATAATATATTGAATAATAGCGGGGATGAAAGACTTCCTTATTTCATCCCGATCTTACTGGTTACCCTAGATCAACAGAATAGAATTATCCCAATAAATGCTGAAAAAGTCTTTGGCAAAATACAGTACCAATTCCTATCATAATAATGTTTGTTGGAGCATAAAAATGCTCCAAACTATTATTATTTTTTATTTAAATATCTTTGTTTTTCCAACTACATGCAGTGATAGTTTTCACCAATCACTTTTTTTTGGCAGCATTCTGACTTTAGCATTTTTCTCCATCCCTTCCTTCTGTCCCCCTCCCCTTGACAGAAAACAATCTAATGTGAGCCCGAGATAAGTAACTATGCTAAAGTTCAGCACATTCATATTAATCATGTTGTGAGAATATCAAATCCAAGCTGAAGAAAAAATAGGGAAATACTTAATACAAAAGACATCTTTTAAAATTGAAAATAGTAATCTTTGATATGCATTTAAAATTCACAGTTCCTTCTCTAGGTATAGATTGTATTTTCCATCAGAAATCTTTCAGAGTTGTCTTTGATTATTGTACTGCTAAAGTGCAAAAGTCCATCATAGTTGATCATCACTAGATGTTTTTGTTTCTGTGTATAATATTCTTCTGATTCAGCATAAGGCTTTCCATGATTATTTTTAAGTTCCATATCTCATGATTTCCTATAGAATGAAACATAACCATCACATACATTCATATAGCAATATTTTTTCAGTCATTGCCCAATTGAAGGGCATCACCACAATTTCCAATTCTTTGACATTGCAAAATGAGTTGCGATGAATATTTTTGTACATGTGGGTTTTTACTATTTTTCATGATCAATTTGGGATATAGATTTAGTAGTGATATGAACAATTTTATTGTCCTTGGATATAATTCCAAATCGATCTCAAGAAAGGTTATAACAGTTCACAATTCCATCAATAATGTATTAGTGTCCCAGTTTTCCCACATCCCTTCCAACATTGATCATTTTTCTTTTTAGTCATATTGATCAATCTGATAGGATTGACATGGTACCTCAGAGTTGTCTTAATTTACACTTCTATAATCAATTATAATACAGAGAAAATTTTCATATGACTATAGACAGCTTTAATTTCTTCATCTGAGAATTGCCATTCCATATCTGACCATTTATCAATTGAGGAATAACTTGTTTTCTTATAAATTTGTCTCATTTCTTTATATATTTTAGAAATGAGTCCTTTGTCAGGGTCACTATACACTTTTTCTCAATTTACTGCATACCATTTAATCATGGTTATATTGGTTTTGTTGTGGAAAACCTTTTCAATTAATTGTAATCAAAACTATTCAATTTATTTTTTTATAATGTTCAGTATCTCTTCTGTGGTCATAAATTGCTGCCCTTTCCATAGACCCTACAGATTAAAAATTCTTTGCTCTCCTAATTGTTTTATGATAGCACCTTTTATGTCTAAGTCCTGTTCCCATTTCAACCTTATCTTAGTCAATGTCAATGTCAATGCCTACTTTCTGCAACACTATCTTCCAGTTTTCCCAGTATTTTTTTTAATCAAAAGGGAGAATTCTTATTTCAGAAGCTAGAATCTTTGAGTTTATCATACAGCAGATTATTTTAGTCATTTATAACTGCTTCTTTTGCATCTTGTCACATTCCACTGATTCACCTCTCTGTTAGCCAGTACCAAACAGTTTTGATGACTGATGCTTTATAAGAAAATTTTAGATGTGGTATGACTAGGCCACATTCCTCTGCAAATCTTTTTCATTAATTCCCTTTATATTCTTGACCTTTTGTTACTCCATATGAATTTACCGTTTTTTCCTAGCTCAATAAAGTAATTTTTTGGAAGTATGATTGTTATTTCACAGCAAAGGTCGTTTATGTAGAATTGACATTTTTATTATATTAGCTCAGTCTACTGATGAGCAATTAGCATTTGCCAGTTAGATTCTAAGAATAGTGTTTTGTAGTTGTTTTCATATAGTATCTTAGTTGACCTTGGAAGGTAGGCTCCCAAATGTTTTATATTATCAAGTATTACTTTGAATGGAATTTCTCTTTGTATCTCTTGCTGCTGTGTTTTATTAGTAAAATATAGAAATGCTAATGATTTATGTGAGTTTATTTTATATTGTGCAAGTTTGCCGAAGTTGCTAATTGCTTCAAGTAGTTTTTTAGATGATTTTTCTAGGTTTCTTTTTGAACAACATCCTAATATCTGCCATGTGAGAGAGTTTTGTTTCTTCATTACCTATTCGAATTCATTCAATTTCTTTTTCTTTTCTTATTACTAAGGTTAACATTTGCAATAATATATTGAATAATAGTGGGGATGACAGACTTCCTTATTTCATCCCGATCTTATTGGAACTGCTTCTAATTTCTCCCCATTATATATAATGCTTGTGGATAGTTTTAAATAGATGTTGCTTATTGTTTTAAGGAATGCTCCATTTATTCCTCTATGCTGTATTATTTTTTAATAAGAATGGATGTTGTATTTCATCAAAAGCTTTTTTCAGCATCTATTGAAATAATCAGGATTTCTGTGATATTTCTTATTTATATGGTCCATTGTGTTGACCTAACATGATTCCTGGTAAAAATCCTGCTGAATTATATTGTATTATCTTGGTGATAATTTGCTGTAAATGCTTTGCTAATATTTTATTTTAAAATTTTGCATCCATATTCATTGGGGAAATTGGTCTATAATTTTCTTTCTCTGTTTTGACTCTTTCTGCTTTAGGTATCAGCACTATATTGCTGTCATAGAAGGAATTTAATAGACTCCTTTTTCATCAAGTTTTTCAAATATATATAATGGGCACTATTTATTTTTCTTGATTGTTTGGCAGTATTCATTTGTGAATTCATTTGGTCCTGGAGATTTTTTCCTTGGGGTGTTCATTGATGGTTTCTTCAATTTCATTTTTCCTGACATAGGGGTTATTTAAGTATTTAATTTCCTCTTCTACTAACCTGGGCAGTTTATATATTTCTAAATATTCATATATTTCATTTGTACTATCAAATTTATTGGCATGCAGTTGGACAATACAGCTCACAATTATTCCTTTAATTTTCTCTGCATTGGTGGTGAATTTACTTTTTAATTTTTGATACAGGACATTTGATTTTCTTTCTCTTTTTTTAATCGAATTAACCAAAGTTTTATCTATTTTCTTGCTTTTTTCATAAAACCAATTGTTAGTTTTATTTATTAGCTCAATAGTTTTCTTACTTTGGTTTGATTGATTTCTCCTTTGATTTTCAGAATTTCTAATTTTTTATTTATTTGGAAATTTTTATTTGCTCTTCTCTCTAGCTTTTTTAGTTGCACACCCAATTCAATGATCTACTCTTTCTCTATTTATTTACTTATTTATCTATCTATCTATCTATCTATCTATCTATCTATCTATTTATTTATTTATTTATGTGAGCTTTCAGTGATATAACATTTTCCTTTATAACACTTTTGGCTGTATTCCACTAATTCTTATGGTCTTGGATGATTTTTTTTTTGTTTTTGTTTTTGCTAGGCAATGGGATTAAGTGATTTTCTCAAGATCACACAGCTAGAAAATTATAAGTGTCTGAACTGGATTTGAACTCAGGTCCTCCTGACTCCAGGGTTGGTGCCACCCAGCTGCCTCCCTTGGATGAAAATACTAATAATTTCTATGATTTGGGGCAGCTAGGTGGCACAGTGGATAGAGCACCAGCCCTTGAGTCAGGAGGACCTGTGTTCAAATCTGATTGGTGGGGGGTGGGGTGGGGAATAGATTTGCTGCCTACACCAGGGCCTTGGGGTAAGCTGCTAACACTTGGTTTGTTTCAGTGTTCATTCTGGAGAAAGCCATGCCTTCCCAGGAAAGGGGAGGGTTGAAGGTGGGGGGACTCTTGAAAACAGTGTGGCTCATGGCCTGGTTCTTCCAGACTAGTCAAGCTGACCTGATTGATGTCTGGGCACTATGCTGGAGCTCTCCTGTCCACAATGCAGGAAGCAAATGCTTCTACTCCTGTTCTCAGGTCAGTCCCCCTGCCTCACCCCACTGCCTCTGTGCTGGGTCTCTGCTCATGGCCCTGAGCTGGTCCACACCATCCTGTGACAGACCTTGATGTGAGAATTTCCCTCAGTTCTCTGGGTTTTGTGGAACCAAAATCTATTAAGAGGCTTGGTTCATGTTAGTTCTGAGGGAAAGCCAGTAGAGCTTAAAACAATGTATGCCTTTTCTCTGACATTTTGGCTCTGACATTTGACTCCAACTTTGCTTCTTTCAGTAGACCTGTCAGTCAGTGAACATTTCTTAAGTGTGTACCAGATGTTAAGCACTATGCTAAGCAGTAGGGGTACCAAATAGAATCCAAATGCAGTCTCTGACCTCAAGGATTTCCCAATCTAAAGGACAAGACACCAACAAAAAAGTTAAACAAACAAGGATAAATACAAAATAATTGAAAGAGGACAGGCACAGGGCTGAAAGAGGAGTGTGAAAGGCCTCCCAGGAATATGAAATATAAATTATTACAGCAGGACATGTTCTACAAGTGGGTCATATTCTACAAGAAGTCTTCCCTGATATTTATAGCTATTAGTGCTCTGCATACTTCATATTCTCCTTCTTCAGAAAGGAAGTCACATGTTTTATCTCCTGAAACTGTATAAGCTTTTAGAGGACAAAGCTTCTTTTTCATTTTTTTGTGTGGTACCTCCAGCTCCTATCACAATACCTTAAACATAGAAGAAACTTAATAAATGCTTGCTGAAATTCAATTGAAATCATAAAATTCTCCTCTTGTAACGTATGTTTGCCAGCCTATGTCTTTTGGACATCTTTGGATTGAACAAATATTTGTATTGACTCCTTAATTACAGATCTAGGATAGATAAGTAGACCTAGAATCAGAAAGCTGTCAAGATGGACTTTGATGCTTTGGTAAAGGGCATTCCTTCACATTTTAATATTTGATTTAATCTCCATTCTATTCTGTTTCACAAACATTTCTGATGTTGCTGTGTGAAACACATGATATTTGGGTGCAGGATATAAGAATCAATACAACATAAGTTGTGTTCTAAAGAAACTTTGCCCTGTTTAATGACCCCTAAAGAAACGTCCCCTTTAATGACTCAGTTCAAATGCCTTTTCTTCCCAACAAACGTTTCTTGATTCTGCTTCAGCATGCCCACATTACATTGTTCAATTATTTCCCTTTGTAATACTATTCCAGAGAAATACCACAGGAATCTGTCATTTGCCTAGACATAACCCAAAAATTCTGTTTGAGGAGAGAAATATTGAGAGTGGATTAGCACCTTTATTACTACTTTCAATGCTAATTGTCACTAACCTATTCTAAATTTAGATCACCTATAAAAGATCAAAACATTGTATTCCCAAAAGTACTCTGAACTCTAGGGATTGTCTTCTTTGGCTACTATATTTTTAGAAGTGAAGAAACCAAGCTCATATTCTACTCTTATCTGCAAAATCTAAAGCAGGAAGGACTGGGTTTTCATGGCAAGAACATGATGAACTGAACTGATGAGAAGGAAAGTAGTTTTCTTCCCCTGCTAACTCCATGTTTCAGTAAACTTATATTTGTAACAATATTACCTGGTAGTTGGACATATTCCAAAGGCCCCCATTCTTCTCAGCTCATCCTTCCTAGTTACTTCAACATTCATGCATTCTCCCCAACTGTTTCTTCCTGGATGAAAATCTTAATTGTGACAAGTACTGACACTTATGTTTTTTCCACTTTATTTCTTTTCCCCAGTTACATATGAGAACAAGTTTTAAAATTCATTTTTTAAAACTTTGAGTTCTGAATTCTTCTTCCCACCCCACTCCCTATCATTGAGGAAGCAACTTATTTGATAAAGTTTAAAAATGTGTCGTCATGCAAAACATTACAACATCAGTTCGTTGTAAAAGTATATATCCCCCCCCATCAAAAAATTGAGAAACATCAAGAAAAATAAAAATTATGTTTTAGTATGTATTCAGACACCATGAACTCTGTCTTTGGGATGCATAGTATTCTTTATCATAAACTCTTCAGACTTTTCTTGGATTACAGAATTGGTAAGAAAAGGAAAGTCATTCACAACTGATCATCCTACAATATTGTTGTTACTTTGTAAATAGAACATTTTCCATGTCATCTGCTCATTTTTTACTAAGGGCATCCTGCTCATAATTTTTTATAGAAGAATAGAATGCCATCATAATCACATACTACAATTTGCTAAGTCATTACCCAATTTATGGGTATCCCCTCAATTTCTATTTCCTTCCACCATAAAAAGATTGCTATATTAGTTCTAATTCACTCCATGGAATTGCTGAAACATTTCAGATCTCCTCCAACACTGTATTTATTGTCTCACCTTCCCCACATCCCTTCCAACATTTTTCATTTTTCTTCTTCTGTCCTATTAAGCAATAAAATAGCCATAAGTTTATATTTCAGAATTGTTCTAATTTTTATTTCTCCTATCAATAATTAAGACTTTTGTTAATATGGACATAGCATTGGTAACCTCATCTGAAAAACTGTTAATATCTTTTTTTCACTTATCAATTGAGGAATGGCTCTCTATTTTTATTAATTTGACTCCATACTCTATGTTTGAGAAATGAAGTCTTTATTTCAGTATTATTTCCCCAGTCATAATTGCTAACTGTATTTCCCTCCATCTTATTCCTCTTACCATTATTTATTTATACACTCCTTTCTTTCACCTTGCCTATTCTTTTTTTTTTGTAAGGCAATGGGATTAAGTGGCTTGCCCAAGGCCACACAGCTAGGTAAGACCTTGTCCATGGTTAAAAGTGTTCTACATCTGACCGCTCTATCACACAGTTTACCCTCCCTTCTATAACCTTCCCCTTGCATTTTCCTTCCCCTCCTACTTTCCTTTTAGGGGAAACTAGGATTTTAAACCCAATTGAGTATGTCCCTTTCTTATTCACTTCCCCTCAGTTCCCTCCTCTTCTACCTTCACTGCAAAAGCTTTTTCTTACCATAAAGAAATGTGAAATAGGGGTGGCTAGGTGGCGCAGTGGATAGAGCACCAGCCCTGGAGTCAGGAGTATCTGAATTCAAATCCAGCCTCAGACACTTAATAATTACCTAGGTGTGTGGCCTTGGGCAAGCGACTTAACCCCGTTTGCCTTGCAAAAACCTAAAAAAAAAAATGAAATAATTTTTGCTCTTTCCCCTTTTTCCAGCACTTTCCTCTCTTATCCCTTAATTATATATTTTAATATATTACCCCTTCCTATTCATTTCCCATCTGTGTCTTGTTTATTTATGCTCATAATTGCCCTAATAAATGAGAAAGCTCAATGAGTTATCAGTATCATCTTCCCATATAGGAATATAAGTAATTCAATGTCATTAAGTCCCTTACCATTTCCCTTCCTGTTTACCTTTTTATGTTATGAGTTTCAATTATGAAAATAAAATTTTTTGTTCATCTCTGGCCTTTTTACCATAAAAGTTTGAAAGTCTCCAGTTTCACTGAATGCCCATCTTTTCCCCAGGAAGGATATGTTAAATTTTGTCAAGTAGTTGATTTTTGGTTATAATTCAAGCTCATTTATCTTTCAGAAAATCATATTCCAATTCTTACAATCCCTTAATGTGGCTAAATTTTGGGTTAACTTGACTGGGGTTTCATGGTAATTTAATTGGTTATTTCCGATTGCTTGCAATATTTTCTCCTTTACCTAGGAGCTATGAAATTTGACTATAATATTCCTGGCAGTTTTCATTTGAGGATCTCTTTCAGAGATTCTTCTAATTTCTTTTTTTTAATGCTCTCTTTCTTGAATATCAGAACTGTTTTCCCTGATAATTTTTTTTTAGGTTTTTGAAAGGCAAATGAAGTGACTTGCCCAAGGCCACACAGCTAGGTAATTATTAAGTGTCTGAGGCGGGATTTGAACTCAGGTACTCCTGACTCCAGGGCCGGTGCTCTATCTACTGTGCCACCTAGCAGCCCCGATAATTTCTTTAAAGATGATGTTTAAGCTTTTTTTTTTATCATGACTTTATTGTTAATGATTTTTCTGGTAGTACAATAATTTTTAAATTGTCTTTTCAGGATCTATTTTCCAAGTCAGTTGTACTTTCTGGGAAAAAAAAAATATCAATTTGTAACAAGACTCTAAATCAAGTAGTCCCATTTTGAATCTTTTTGACACTTCATCTTGCATGATTTTCTCTTATTAGTCATTTCTACTGATATTAAGTTTGAGCATGACTTGCAGAAGAAAATATGATAGTTCCCTAAATAAGACCAATATCCACCAATGTTCTCCTCCATTCACCCCATCAACATGAGTAATGCTAGATTTTCCCTAAAAGCAACTTATCTGAGACTTCTTATAATTTGGAATACATTAATGCTTGACCATGTCTCCTTTGACATAGCTTCTTCTTAGTCTCTAACTGCATTGATATAACTTGAAGATCACCTAAGGACATAAAAACACCTACTGTTTATATGAGCACCATTACTGTCTCATGGATGCCCTAAGATGACTTGAATGATGTCACACTGGCCAACCAAGAAGGCAAATTTCAGTATGTATAAGAAAGGGGCCATATATATGGAAGTTAAGTGCCACTGTAAACTCATTGAAAACACATTGCTGTGATAAGGCTTATAAAATCTCCTTTTCTGTTCTATGAACTCTGACTGTTTTATTTCTGCCTCATATCAAACCTGAACTAATAGACAAGTACTCGGATCTGCATCTCATATGATCCTAATCTTTTTATTTTCCTCAGGCACTGAGAACCTTCTCTACCTTCCATGCTAATCTGATCCTATGAGATAGCAAGAAAGACAAAAATCCCTATTCAGTCTTACATTGTCAAAAACAAATTCTCCTGTTGTCCATGTCTAGGTTAGTATATCTTAACCCAAATTCTGAGTCCATCATCTTTCTATCAGGAGGTTTTCTCATGAGTTCTCTGGAATTAGAGTTGGTCACTGTCTTGATTAGAGTTCCTAAGTCTATCAAAGTTCTTTGTCTTTATAATATTATTGTTCTTGCCTACATTGTTTTCCTTGTTCTACCTACCTATCTCTGCATCACATAAGTTTAGATGTGTTTGCTTACATGAGTTTAGATGAATACTCCCAGTTTCTCAAAATTATTCCCTTTATCACTTCTTACAGAATAATGTACTTCCTTCACACTCATATACATCAAAAAATTTTCTGGCATTTCCTAACTGATGAGCACTAGATAGAATTATTCAATATATATTGTAGCTATGATTCTCCCCTGTCCTTTAATCATGAATTCTCCCAGATTCTATAGTGCTATGAATCATCTTGGATTATAACTGACTGAAATTCACTGTCCTATATTGGATAACATCTTGTCTTGAAGCATAAATGGTTTAGTGAAGTGGATATTTGATTATTAGAGAAAATATCCAATAATGGGAACTATATCTATGACTTAAATAAGTCATAGGTATGACCTACATAAAAGTTAAGTAAATTTCCAAGCTTCACATAGCTTGTAAGCATCATAAGAAACATCTGAACCCATATCTTCCTTTCTCCAAACCCAGCAAGCACAGGCACTTTGGCACACTGTCTTTATAGTCTACTTCTTACTTAAGTCACATTGATTTCATTCTCTGTTGTGTCTAAATAGATTTTGTCTTTCCCTAAACCCTATCCTCTTAACTTGACATTTCTAAATTCAGGGCCATTTTGTTTATGGGAGCAAAAATCTCTATTAACATATCTAAGACACAACAATAATTCACATTATAAAAGTATTTGCAATATTTCATTAATCCCTGATACCGTTGATGTACATCCCCACTGATTTTTACCCTCTAATCTGATGATAATCTTACTTATGAACTTTTAGAAATCCTCCATAAAAGATCTACACCTATAAGATAGTAGGTCATTTAACAATCAGTCCAGCTCTGGATTTTTTTTGAGGATCATATGAGATATTTTTGTGTAAAATATTTTGTAAGCCTGCTATATTCTTGATAGCTATTGTTATTATCATTATCAATGAAGAATCAAGTACTTCCAAAGAGAGCCTCTACCTGCTTTTCAAGGGTCCTTAAAAGTTTCTGTCAAAACTGAAAACATCTAATCCAAAATTTCTTTCTTTTTTTTAGGTTAACATACACATTTATTAATTTCCCTCTATGTTCACTGATTATACACTTATGGGAGTCTGACCAGAGAGCCAGAACTCAAATATGGTATCTTATACTGGTATTCTTATAGTTTTGACTATTAGGAGGTAGAATCTGAAATCTCACAATCAAGTTATCCAATCAAAGGAGGGTATACTACCCAAAAATAGAATGAAGCAGGGGCATACCAAGATCGGACAGAGGTAACTCCAGACATTAGGTATTCCAGTAAAATGAATACGTTATCAGTTAAGGTCCGCCTCTTCCAAACTCATCTTGATAGGATTATGATGACAAAGCTTTATTTCTCAAGTTGATACTGTCAATTCAGATTTATATCTGTTCTTCATTTGCTTTTTCAAAGTTATACTTTTATCTTCCCTCTGTATTGCATGGAAAACCACTAAGCTTTTCCTTGAAAAAATTCTTATGATGACCCCCCCCATACAAAGCCATTTCTGGGAAGAAGGATAGCCTGTATGGATGTGAGGAGCTTTTGCTTTCCTCTTTGAATTTCTCTACCTTGGATTCAAGTGCTCTGGACTTTCATAATTCTGGATTTTACCTTTGAAAAAAGAAAATCTGACCAAGTCCTAAAAGCAAGCTTCTATGAGCTTTTTTTTTTTGCGGGGGTGGGGTTGGGAGTTGGGGGATAGCATCATTTCTATAGACTGAAAATTAATTGGAAAAATAATCATCATACATTATAACACCAAGCGTGGACTCAATGTGAAATAAATGAGAGGAAGACACAGTGCCATCGTGTGTATCAAGAGGGTGCTAGACTTGGAAAAAAGAAGATATGGGATAAAATCCAACTTATGAACCTAACTAGCTATGTGACCCTAGGAAAGGTACTTAACCTCTAAAGAATTCATATCTATGACTTATGGTGGGCATGGATGAACTACACATTGTTGCCTATTTTCTCTGATAATTGCATGCAGCTTCATTTCACTAGGTCATTCATGCATTTTCTATATGGAGAAAAATATCTCCCTCTTCTCTCCTTCTCTCTCTCTCCCTCTCCTATCTTCACTTTCTCTTTCTCCCAGGTTCTTTTCTCCTACCTTTCTTTTCTCTTTATTTTTCTCTGTTCCTCTGTTCTCTGTTATTCTTTCTTTTCATTTCATTTTGCATTTTTTTCCTTTCCTTTCCTTAGATTGGTTGCCCTTATCTTGCCCAGGCTGAAAGTACTTTGCACTGATCCTTATACTAATCAGAATGGGAACTTTAATTTGTTCCATTTTTCTGATATGAACATTTCTATCTGTTTATCCCACTGAAGCTCAGAACCCTTGAGTTACTCAAGAGATCTACCAGTCCCTGTTTTCCTACCAGCAGGGAATACAAAAATAGGAAAAGGTGTCAACTATAAAATTAAACAAAACAGCAACACTGGAAATCATGAGAAAGAATCATTTTCTTGAGCTCCATTAACTTTATTATAAGGTAGAGGTGAAAATATAGTCATTATGGGGGAAAAGAAAACAAAATGAAACATGACTTGAATAATCCAGAGAGAAAGAAAAATTTCTAAGTTATTTATCTCACAGACAACCCTGGCCTTAGATTGCCAGGACATCTGTCCAAATTTTGAGTAGCCAGAGGGAGAGAACAGGATTCAAATTCAGTTCTTTATATTGAATGCTTTGAATAATAAATATATTCAGTGTTTAGTGGTATAAGAACTAGCCCTGGGTAACAGATTTTTAATTGAGAAATAAATTCAACATGCTGCATATACAAAAACTGGTAAAAATATGATACAGATACTTAGAAACTTCTCTCAGACAAGACCCAACTTACTACAAGCCTCTTAGAGATATCTTTTATTTTTTCATACAAAATACATTTATTAAACAGTTTGTTAGTCTCTGCCTACTTCCATTTAGCTAAATCTTCAGGTCTTCCACCCCCCACCCCCACACTTGCACATCTTTGAAACCTCATGTGAAATCTCTGAAATTGAGGCCTCAATATAAGCACTATTATTTAAATTCATCCTCTTACCATTCTTTTTCCACTTCTGTTCTTCCCCATTACCCAGTGTTCATTTTCCTTCCTTGTGACATTTATTGTCTTTATCCTTTTCTTTTAGGGCAGTCTTCAGCCTGTGATTCCCTTTACTTTGTCTCTCTCTCTGACCTAGTCAATATGAATAGAAGTCCTTTTGAGGGTTCATTGGGCACAAACAAGTTTTGTACAGGTCAGGTCTAGGATAGAAGTTGTTTGGGCTGACCAAAATAAAGATATTTATCTAGAAAGAAAGAGATGGGAAGAATGCATGAACTTTGAATTAAAGGAAGGAATTCATGGTGAGACGAGGATCTGACATTGGGCGGACTGGCTGTGTCCATGGAGGGCTAGAAGAGGAAGAACAGAAAAGTAGATATAGAAGGAGCAGACTCCACAGGTCTGCATAGAGTAGAATTTGACTTCTCTTCAAGAAAAGCCCTTCATTCTCCCTCCCAGATCCCAAATTCTCCTCAGAATTTGACTCCTAGTGTTTAGAAGAAAAGGAAATAAAGTATTATAAGGAACCTAAAATGTTCAGATCATGGTTCTAGGCACTTTATCCAATATTATCTTTCTTAATCCTCACAACAAACTTAAAAGTGCATGCTGTTATGGTCCTGATTGCTCATTTGAAGTTGAGGCAATGTGAAATGACTTGTGTTTTAGACTAAGTATCTGAAACCAGTCTTGAATTTGAATCTTCCTGTCACTAGAACCAGGGCTATATATCTGCAGAGTGATTTAGTTATATTTTTCTCTTTTCTCTGCTTCTAGATGGAAATTATTTTAAAAATTTTATTTATTTTAGGCAAAAAGATTAAGTGACTTGCCCAAGGTCACACAACTAGGCAATCATTACATGTCTGAGGCTGGATTTGAACTCAGGTCTTCCTGACTCCAGGGCTTGTGCTCTATTCACTGTGTCACCTAGCTGCCCCTCTTGGTCTGATTCTTCCCAAATCCTTCTTACTATTCATGATAGATAGCAAATAGGCAGGCCACTGACAAAGGTTCCTAATCTGGAAACACTATGCCACCTAGCTGACCCCTAGATGAAAGTTTTTTTTAGGTGGTTTTTTTTTTTTTGCAAGGCAAACGGGGTTAAGTGGCTTGCCCAAGGCCACAGGGCTAGGTATTTATTAAGTGTCTGAGACCGGATTTGAACCCAGGTACTCCTGACTCCAGGGCCAGTGCTTTATCCACTATGCCACCTAGCCGCCCCTGATGAAAGTTTTGATTAGAATAGAACTAGGTGAGAATTCATTTTTATTCAATTTCTTTTTATTGTCAGGTATAAATTTTCCCCAACAGTTCCTCTTCCATCCATTAAGAAGGAAATAATTACAAACATATTGCAAATATGAAGTAAAGCAACACATATTATGGCATCAGTCATATGCAGGGGGAAAAAACTAGGGAAAGAAAGAAAAATATGTTTTAGTTGACATTCTGAATCTATCAGCTCTATCTGGAGGTGAATAGTGTTTCTTATATTGAATCCTCTGATGTTATGATGGGTCATCTTGTGGATCAGATTTACTATGTCATTCAAAATGATTTAATGAGAATTTAAAGGTCATTTATTCCAAATCTCCCATTCTATAAAACATAAATAACATAGAATTCTTCTGAATCTACATGCCAAGACAACCCCAGAGACTATATGAACACAATTGGAGATACTTTTCTCACAAATAAAGTCAGATCCAAACAATTGCATAAATACCAAATACTATGGCTAGACCATATTAATATAATAAAACAATTCCATCCTCATTAAATTATTTATTCAGTGCCATATCAATCAAACTACCAAACAACTATTTTACCAAGCTAGGAAAAAAATAGTAATAAAATTGATCTGAAGCAGCAAAAGGAGAAGACTATCAGGAATTGATGATAAAAAAAATGCAAGGGAAGGTGGTCTAACTTTACCAAATCTAAAACAATATTGTAAAGTGGCAGTCATCAAAACTTTCTGATATTGGCTTAATAATCGAGTAATGAATCAGGTAATTAGATTACATACAAAAGAACTAGTAGTAAATGACTATACTAATCCACTGTTTGATAAACCTAAAGACACTTGCTTCTAGGACAAGAACTCATAATTTGAGAAAAATGCTTGAAAAATTGGATAGTAGTTTGCCAAAACGTAGGCAAAGAACCACATCTAGCATCCTACAGCAAAATAAGGTATCAATAGGTACAAGTTTTAAACATAAATAGTGATACCATGAACCAATTAAGAGAACAAGAAATAATCTATTTGTTGAATCTATGGAGGAGGGGAAATTTGTGACAAAATTGGAGATAGAGAACATTTCACATTGCAAAGTGGATGATGTAGAGTTTATTAAATTAAAAAGGTTTTGCACAAACAAAACCAATGCTGCTAATATTAGATGGAATGCAGAAAACTCAAAAACAATTTTCACAACTGATATTTAAAATAAAGGATTCATTTCTAAAAAATATAGAGAATTGAATCAAATTCATAAGATTATGACTAGTTTTCCGATTGATTATTTGTCAAAGAATTTGAAAAAGTAAGCTATCTATACTGATGTGCAAAATTGATGAGAAATGAAAATTAAAACAACTCTGAGATAACACCTCAGATTGGTTATGATGACAAAAAAGGAAAACGATTAATTTTGGAAAATTGAGACACTAAAGCACTATTGGTGTGGATGGGTCGTGACCTTTTTTGGGGGGGGTGATAATTCCATCTTAATGTAATGTTTTCTTCATAAATATATAAATGTATTTTTATTTTTTTCTTTGTTATTTTATTTTTTCAATTACATGAAAAAGCAATTTTCAGCATTAACTGTTTATAAGTTTTTAAGTTCCACGTTTTTCTATGATCCTCCCTTCCTTTCCCTGGAACAATCTAGTAAAAGTTGTATGTGTGCCATTGTATTTAACATATTTTCATATTAGTCGTGTTGTGAAACAGAATTGGAACTGAGGAGGAAAAATTTAGAAAGAAAGACAAAAAAATCAAAGAAGTTTTTAAAAGTGTATATAGTATGCTTTGCTCTGCATTGATACTCCATAAATTTTTCCTCTGGGTATGGATGGCATTTTCCATAACATCTCTATCAGAATTGTTCTTGATCACTGAACTGCTGAGAAGAGTCACATCCATCAAAGTTGATCATCTCATAATGTTGCTTTTAATCTATACAATATTCTGCTCACTTCAGTCAGCATCAGTTCATGCATGTCTTTCCATCCTACCTTTCTAAAGTCCAATTGTTTATGATACCTTTTAGTACAATAACATAACATAATATTCCATAACATTCCTATACATAATATGGCAATCCATTCCACAACAATTGAAGGGTTTTCTTTGAATTTCCAATTCTTTGCCACTATAAAAGACCTACTATTAATATTTTTGTACATGTGAGTGTTTTCCCTTTTTTTATGATTTCTTTAGGATATAGGTGTATTGCTGGATCAAAGGGTATGCAGAGTTTTATTGCAGTTTAGGTATAGTTCCAAATTGCTCTACAGAATGATTAGGTGAGGAACTGATTTAGATCATAGACTTCAGTTAATTATGGAAACTTTGTGAAATGTCATTTAGATGAGGAAACAGTATCAAAGTGCTATGGAAGGATATGTTTGGGTGAATTTCTATTACCATCTGTATTTTCCATACACAAGAGCCATCTTCAAAGAAAAACTATATGAATTCGTGGTTCAGCTTGATGTGTATATTCTGCATAAAGCATGTCTATATATGACCAGTTTCCCTCACAAGGAGAAACCCTTTAGGACCCTTTGGAGCTTGTGCAACTACCCAGGGAGTACTGCTACATAGCACTTTCCTGAAAAGTGAAGTTAAATGGGGAAGGAAAGTATTTCCTCTCTCACCAGTTCAGTTCATGTTGTCCTTGCTATAAGTAAATTGAGATCTTCATGCTTTGGATATATCAAATAAAAGTAGGTGATGGGCTCATTCTTTCCCTATTTAAACTTGAAGTAGTCAAATTAGACTATCCTCATCTTCATGGTAAACTACACATTCCTTCCATGAAAGGTGAACTGCACATTCTTCAAAAATTTACATCCAGACTAATATTAAGGAAGAAGGCAACCTTTAAAATGGAGTTAAGAATTTAGTGCAAGATATTGTTATTGAAATCAAAACCATATGGGAAATGTGCTATATGCTTTTAATTTTAAAAGAAAATATATGTGTAGCATCCCAAAGTGAAAAAGATCCTTGGGAAAGCCTTTATGAGGAGAAAATGAATAAGCTGAATCTTAAAACTTGAGTAGTGTATGGAAAAAATGGAGAAAAGGTCACCATAATTAGAAAGAACTCTCTTATTAAAACATGGAGGCAGGAATAGGTATCCATGATCACGAGAGAGAAGGAACAGTTTAACTAGAAAGAGGGCAAAGATTTAGCAGAAGTATGAAAAACTTGACTTGGAAGATTAGATCCAATTTTTGAACCAATGTAAAAACATTATTCTGAAGGCAATAATGAAACACTGAAGATTATTAAGCCATATCAGTGACATTATGAAAAACCACATTTTTTGAATGGATAATCTGAATCAGCGTAAGGAGAAACTAGAGTCAATGATACCTCTTAGTGAAACAATGCCTTGACTCATTCAAATATGAAGTGATAAAAGTTTAGAATAAGTTAATTAATTTGTTTTGGAAATAGAAATAGAGATGCTATTTCCCCCTGCACTATTCATGTATTCAAACAGATTTCTGGGTTATCATAAGCCCAAGGACAGATTTCTGTAGTACTTCTTTGGAACTGTATGTTAGTTCTGAATGAATGCCAGG
This sequence comes from Macrotis lagotis, assembly GCF_037893015.1. Lineage (NCBI taxonomy): Eukaryota > Metazoa > Chordata > Mammalia > Peramelemorphia > Peramelidae > Macrotis > Macrotis lagotis. Next base: position 104,854,812 of record NC_133664.1, read on the forward strand.
AGAACTTAAGACAGTACCTGGCTTTTCTCCACCATCTTGGCTAGAAGTCTAATTACTAACTTTTTATTATGCTCTATCCTATTTCTCCTCCAATTGTATTTTTCTTTCTCCTTTCACCTTATCCCTCTTCACCAATTTAGCTTCTGAATGCTACTTCCCTCAACATGATCCCCTTTTATCAGCCCCCTCACTCTTTTCTTTTCACTTTCTCCTTTTACTGTTTCCATACTTCCCACCCTTCTACTAGCCTCATCCTTCTCTTTCTTCTCTTTTCCCTTATAAATATGACTGAAGGGTAAGATAAATTTCTAAACTTCACTGATTATATTTGTTATTCCTTCTTTCAGCCAAATCCAGTGAGAATAAGATTCAACCAATTCTCACTCCTCCCTTCTTTCCCTCTAAAATAATAGGTTCATTGTGCCTCTTCATGTGATGTAATTTACCACATTCTGCTTCCCCTTTCCTCTCATCTCAATATGATCCTTTTTAAATAATGTCTTAATTTTTTAAAATCATCTCACCAGGGGAGACTAGGTGGTGCAGTGGATAGAGCACCAGGCCTGGAGTCAGGAGTACCTGAGTTCAAATCTGGCCTTAGACACTTATTAATTACCTAGCTGTGTGGCTTTGAGCAAGCCACTTAACCCCATTTGCCTTGCAAAAACCTAAAAAAAAATCATCTCACCAAAATCGAATTATTCCAGTCCGTCTATCAACGTATAATCCCTCTAATACTGTTGTAGTTCTCAAGAGCTATGAAAATCTTTGTCCCATGTAGGAATGTAATCAGTTTAATATTATTGGATGTCTTTCTTTTCTCCTGTTGATGTTTTTCTGTATCTCTTGAGTCTCCTTTTTTTTGAATCTCCTTTTTGAAGAACAAATTTTCTGTTCAGTGATATTTTGATCAGGAAAGTTGGAAAGTCACCTGTTTTGTTAAATGTCCCTCCTTTCCCCTGAAGGAGTATGGCCAGTTTTGCTGAATAGTTGATTCTTGATTGTAATCCAAGTTTCTTTACCCTCTGGAATGTATTGCAGGTCTTTCAATCTCTTAATGCTGATACTATCAAGTTTTGCATAATCCTTGATTTTTGAATTGCTTTTTTCTGGCTGCCTGCAGGATATTCTCTTTGATCTGATAATTCTGGAATTTGGCTTCAATATTTATTGGCATTTTCATTTTCGGATAAATATCATGAGGTGCTAGGTTGATTCTATTTTAAAAAATTTTCCCTAGATGTATGCAAAAGCAGATTTTGACATTTACGTCAAAAATCTTGGGGTCCAAATACTGTCCCTTCCTCCCACTCATCTCCCTCCATTGAGAAAACAAGTTACTTGATGTAGATTAAAAATGTATCATTACTTCAATATTCATCTTGTAAAAGTAAACATATTCTACACACACAAAGAAACCACAGGAACAACAAGATGAGAAAAAAGTATCTATTGTAGTCAGACACCATCAGCTCTGTCTTTGGGATGGATAGATTTTTTTTTTATCATAAATTCATCAGAGAAATTGTTTCAATATTTTCCCCAACTTTGCTATTGTTTCTTTTTAGGTTTTTTGCAAGGCAAATGGAGTTAAGTGGCTTGCCTAAGGCCACACAACTAGGTAATTATTAAGTGTCTGAGGCCTGACCTGAACTCAGGTACTCCTGACTTGGGGGCCAGTGTTCTATCCACTGTGCCACCTAGCTGCCCCAACACAATTGCTATTGTTAACTGTATTTCCCTCAAACCTTTCCCCCCATCCCCATTTATTCTATTTTCTCTCTCCTTTGACTATGTCCCTACTAAAATGTTTGTTGCATTTGAATACCCTCTTCCATAATCTTCCCCTTCTACTCCCCAGGCCACTTTCTCCCATCCTATCCTCTTCTATTTTCCTCTATAATAAGATTGATTTCTGAACCCATTTTAGTGTATATTTTATTCCCTCTCTGAGTCACTTATGATGAGATTATGGATACCACCCCCCTCACCTTCGTCTCTTTCACTCCACTGAAAAAGCTTTTTCTTATTCTTTTTATGTAAAATAACTTACTTCATTCTACCTCTCCTTTCCTCAAGTCCATTCCTTTCTTCCCAATTAACTCCATCTTTTTAATATATTATACCTTCAAATTTATCTCCTTCCTGTTTCTTGTCTAAATATGCTCTTTCTAAATGCTCTAATAACTTACAAGGTTCATTTGAGTTACCAGTATCATCTTCCCAAGCAGGAATACAAGTACTTCAAGTTCACTAAGTCCCTCATAATTTACCCTTCGCATCCTCCCTCTCTGTACATCACCTGAGTACTGTACTTGAAGAGCAGACTTTCTGTTCAGCTCTGGTCATTTCATCTAGAAAGTTCGAAAACCCCCTATTTCATTAAATTTCCATCTTTTTCCCTGAAAGGGTCCAATCAGTTTTGCTGCATAGTTGATTCTTGATTGTAATACAAGTCCTTTTGCCTTTCAGAATACCATATTCCTAGCCCTAAGATCCTTAAATGTAGAATCTGCTAAATCTTTATTATCCTGACTATAGTTCCACAATACTTGAATTTTTTTTCTTGCCAATTGTAATATTTTCCCCTTGACTTGGGAATGCTGAAATTAGGCAATAATATTCCTTGCAGTTTTCATTTTGGGATGTCTTTCAGGGGATTGATGGATTCTTTCAACTTCTATTTTCACCTATACTTCTAGAATATCAGGGATTTCCTGGAGAATTTCTTGAAAAATGTGGTAGTCCAATAATTTTTTAAATTTTCTCTTCTAGATCTGTTTTCCAGGTCAGTTGTTTTTCCAATGAGATATTTCACATTTTATTCTTGTGTTTTATTCTTTTGGTTTTGTTTTATTGTTTCTTGATCTCACAAAGTCATCAGCTTCCTTTAGCTCTGTTCTACATTTAAGGAGGTATTTTCTTCAAAGAAATTTTTATCTCCTTTTCCATCTAACCCATTCTGCTTTTTAAGATATTTATCTCCTCAGCTGTCTTTTGGACTATTTTTTTTTCCATCTGTCACAAACTAGTTTTTAAGATGTTCTTTTCTTCAGTATTTTTTAATATATCTCCTTCAGCAAGCTGTTGATCTAGTTTTCATGATTTCCCCACGTTGCTCTCATTTCTCTTCTGAGTTTTTCCTCCATTTCCCTTATTTGATTTTCATAATCTTTTTTGAGCTCTTCTCCAGCCTGAGACCAATTCATATTTTTTCTTGAAGGGTTTGGATGTAGGAGCTTCAACTTTGTTCTTCTGAGTGTGTATTGTGCTCCTTCACAGAACCAAAGTAATTGTCTTTAGTTGGATTTTTTCCCCTTCTGTTTCTGGTCATTTCCCCAGTCTATAATTTGATTTGAACTCTTTGTTAAAGTGGGGTTTTGCTTCCAGCGTGAAGGACACACTGTCCCAGCTTTTGAGGATTTTTGCTACTATTTTCAGGGATACCTCCCAGAGACCTCAATTTCTTTAAGGTCTTATGAGAGACTCTGACTGCTTTCTTAGCTCTCCTGGTTTTGGTCTGTACATTGCCACAAGTATACCCCTCTTCTCTAGAACTGTTTAGGAGGGTTCCTGCTCTACTATGTTATTAAAGTTCCTTTTCCTGAGAATGGGACCCAGACTGCAACCTGGTTGGGCTATAGGCAAAGCAACAGAGTCCTGCCTCAATGATATCAGGGAAACCTCTGTAATTTTCCTTAACCCCTGCATTGTCCCTGGGCTGAGTGCCCTGGAAGTAGCTGCTTGTTTGTTCCCCAGAACTGCTTCTGGTCCCCTGGGTCCAGGTCTGGGATGAGACCTACTCTGGACTGTACTCCACTCTCATCCTGGTGTATTAGAATATTCTTGATGACCTTCCAAGTTGTCTTTGGCAAGCTCTGGGTTTCAACCACCACAGCCACAAATCCAGGTTCTTTTTCAACTGCTTCTGGGGTATCCCTTCCCACCCTCTTCCCCTCAGCAAGGAACAGTCAGGTTAGCATTGTAAATACATATTTGTGATAAATATGTTTATAGATTAGTCATGTTTGGTATGAGGAAATAGAATTAAGGAAAAAAGATACATAAGAGATCTTTTTCATTAATCTTATAATTTATTTAGTTCAACTTCCTCATATTATGGGTATAGAAATTGAGGCCCAGAGATTTTAAAATCACACAACTAGTGAATGAAAGAATATGAATGAAAGCCTAGATCACCTTAATCCCAGTTTAGTGATTTTTCACTATTCTATTTCTATTCTCCATGATTAACAAAAGGAGAAAGTATTGCTTAAATGAAACAGATCAGTAGCAGTCCAATTTATTGAGGTCTCTTCTAGCCTGAGGACTCTCTGATAGTTTAGCAGAGCCAATCATTACCACACCTTCTTTAGTGTTTGTTTACTTTTATTTTTCTTTAGAAAAAGTGAAGAGGCAAGATAGAAGGTTAAGGCTGATTGGCTATTTCTCCTTTCCAAAGGCTCTTCTACTTTCCTCCTTTAACTATAAGTAGTGGCTCTATTCTAGTTCCCCACTTAGCTTAGACTTCACCCTTTTTACAGCACAAGATGTCTCTTCTCCAGGCACTCATGAGATGCAGCCTTATTGTCTTGTTCCTGGGGCTCTTGCTACAACTAGTCATTGGGTAAGATGACTATTATAGTCACCCCTTATGGAGATATCTTTTCCTTGTCTTCCATGAAAAACCTATCTTCCAGTCAGGGAATTTCAGATCCTCTCCTGTTAGGAATCATCTCACCATCTTGGTATTCCTCTTCTAAAACCAAATTCTATACACTCCCATGAGAAAATCTTCCCCTCACAGATGGATGAATCTTTGTCCCCAAATCAGAAAATTTTTGTCTACTCCATAATGGCCTCAAAAGTCCTGAATAGAAGCAGCAATCCCTGGATAAATTCTGAAATTTCTTTCATACCTGGCTTCCTTCTCAAAGACTTTTCATTCCTACCCTGGACTTAAATTTTTATCTGATCTTGATCTTTCCCAAATCTCTACCGCTCCTTTCTTGTCTACAGGAAAGGAGAGTCAGAAAGGTCTTAGAAAGAGAAATTCATTGCTCTGCCTACTCACTTTGAATAAGGAAAAAAGAGAGCACATTTAATCCCTGGTGTGTTTGCTTGTTTTTCCATACATAATGATCTGGAGACAGTCTCAGGTCCCTGACCTGAGGATAATTCTTAGTGTGGATAAACTCATTACATCTCTACTCTTTTATTGCAGAAATCCAATTTAGTATTCAGCACCCAAGTGGGTTCTGAAGAAAAGGATTAAATGCCATAATAGGGCTCAGGAATCTTGATCTTTCATCAGTAATTATCTTTTGGGTAGTATAGCCACAGAGAAGGCTTATTTATTTATTTTTTTTTAGGTTTTTGCAAGGCAAATGGGGTTAAGTGGCTTGCCCAAGGCCACACAGCTAGGTAATTATTAAGTGTCTGAGACTGGAACTCAGGTACTCCTGACTCCAAGGCCAGTGCTTTATCCACTATGACACCTAGCTGCCGAGAAGGTTTATTGAAAACATGAAGGTAGAGTTCCTTGACAATCATGTACCAGGTGCGTATAGTGAGAAAGGCACAGTGTCAAGCATTTAAAAATACTATCTTATTCAAAGCTTTCAGCAACTTTGGGAAGTAAGTAGTATTATTATTCCTATTTTTAAATTGATGAACCTCAAGCAGACAGACATGCAATACCTTACTCAGGGTCCCATGGGTAATCAGAATCTAAAGTTGGATTTGAATTCGAATTTTTTATACTACACCCTTACCACTCTATCTGCTGTGATAATTAGTTGTCTGTAGTAAGAAACAAGTCTCTGTTTCTGATTAGATTTCCCTGGAACAAGGGACGAGTTAGGGGAAAGCAAATGAGGTGGTGGAGGAAATAAGTTTGAAATGGAATGAGAATGAGAAATAATAAGTATGAAGAGTTAAGTGAGAAACATGGGCTAAATAACTAAAAGGAGGGAGAAAGATAAAATGTGAAGATTCAAACTGTCCCACTGTCATGACTGGAAACTAAGAATTTTTAACTCAGATTTTATTTTTGTTTTCTCATATGTATAAAAACTAAATAAAACCATTATAGTCTTTTTTAAAACTTCTTCAAGGAGTTTACAAAGTCTTTCCAAAATTTTAAAACTTTGGCAAAAGCATAATTTTAAATCGCTTTTCCTAGACCTTGAAGCTACCACAGGGAAAAATAAAATATTCCTTCAAATACACAGGTTCTCATTGCATTGTATCAGGAAAAGAGGTATGCAAAGAATATGTAGAACTAAAGTTGTACCTCTCCTGAACTCCTATTGCTTCATTCCTATTGCCTAATCTATAAAAATGAGGACATGGAAAGTCAAACTAATATTCCATTAAGTTCTATTATTTTAGGGCACCTGCTATTTTGTATCTTCCCCAGAATACTTTTGAGTAGGTCTGGTCCTTTAGGAAAAAAGAAAAGAATTGCTCTTTGGCCAAGTTAGTTGCTGTCTAATCAAAAACAGTCCAGTAGAACTTGATGACTTTCTCTCTAGACCTGTATTTCCTTCTATTGTCTGGGAAAAGGAACTGCTAGGGTGGGAGTCCCAAAGAGGAAAGGGACTCAAAGCTTTCAGATCACCATTTATTCTTTGAATTTGCACACTCTTACTCCTCTATCAGATCATCTATCCCTTAACCACTTTATGAAACTATCGGAGGTTAGAAAGAGTATCAGAGAGGTGATTTGTTTCTCTATCTCTTCTTTACTAGGCAGAAACCACTTATTGTGAAAATGTCTCCAATACTGAAAGGTAATATAACCGAAGCGACTAATATCCAGTGTAATGTTTCAACTCAAACGAATGAATGTGTGCCGGTAAGTATGGACCACACTTCATATAGCTGCAAGGAGGAGGATGAAGGAAGAATGCAATAAACTAAGGGAAAATATATATATGAAAAACAAAGAGAATAGGTAAGAGAAGTGGTATAGAGAGAGAAAAAAGAGAAGAAAAAATTCAGAAATCAGAGGACTAGGAATGAAGAATTCAGACATACATGAAAGACAGATTGAATGACTTCATGGTCACTGATGAGGGTTGTACCCTAAGAAGAAAGCCATCACACTTTGTCGCACCATAGAAGAGAAAGGCGATTACATGAAAAATGGAGGGACATAAATTAGGGAGAAAAGGGATACAAAATGTGTTGTGCAGTAGAAGAATTTTCTTCTTAGAGAAATATTTCTCCCACACAGTAATACCAGCAACTCAGGCATCTTGGCATAGGGACAGACCACCTCCCACCAATAAAACTGATACCCAAGGTTGCATCAGGAAGAAGTTAATTGGGCCAATTTTTTTCTATGAAAAACTTCCCCCATGAAAGACCTTGCCAAAATCCTTGATATCTTGAATGATATTTCATCACTGTGTTTTATTTATCATATATGGGTCATTTTTCACAATTATTTCCTTTCTATATTTTTTTCAACTTAGTGATTTTTCTCTTTGTTGTTTTTCAGTTGTTCTTGGCAAAGCTACTGCAGTGGTTTTCCATTTCCTTCTCAACTTAAGTTATAGATGAGGAAACTGAATTAAATAGGTCAAGTGACTTTTCCAGAGTCACACAGTTAAGAGGGATTTGAGATCACATTTAAACTTAAGAAGATGAGTTTTCCTAACTCTAGACCTAGCACTTGATACACTCTGCACTCTCAAGGTCACATCAGCTGTTTAACAGTAGACTTCAAGATTTTACTTGTAGTAACTTCTGGTGCAATGCAAATGAATGAAAAGCAATGAATTTGGAGTCAGAGGACAGAGTTAGAGCTTTGTGGAACATATCTATGGAAATATATGTATGTATGTATGTATGTATATATGTAATTGTGTATGGATGTGTCTTTGTGGACATGTGTATGTATGAATGTTACAGAGAAAAGGGAAGAGTCATTTTAGCAATTTTTAGGAAATTTCTTATCCTCTCAGGTCTTCATTGTACTTAATTTTAAAATGAGATATTTGGAATAAATGACCTTGCATCTAAATATTTTTTTGAATGACATAGTAACTCTTATCAGCAAGTTAATCCAACACTCTTCCAAGGAACACATCAATAGAAATACTATTCACTTCCAGAAAGAGAATTGATAAACTCAGAATGTAGACCAACATATTTTTTCTTTCTCCCTCTATCTTTTTTTTCTACACATGGCTAATGTCATGATTTTTATTTCATGATCTCATATTTGTAATGAGATTGAATTATTACCTTCTTAATAGATAGAAGAGGAGTTATGGAGGTAAATTCAAATTTGATAATAAAATAAAAAAAATTCTCAGCTAGTTCTGTTCCCTTACAGGCTCCCATCTAGAGACAGAGAGATGACATTAAGGTAACTTAATCACCCAGAAGATAGAGTATTGGGATGATAATCAGGAAGACTCAAATTCAAATCTGATTTAAGACATTTACTTATTGTGACCCTGTTCAAGTCATTTTTACCTCCAATTGCCTCAGTTTCTTCAAATGAAAAATTGTGACTATTATAGCACTTACTTCTCAGTTGGTTTTTAGAATAAAAAAAGATAATACTTGGTAAAGTGCTTAGTGACCTGAACGTAGTATGTTCTTTATAATAGTTTTTCCCTTTCTTTCCCCTAAATGCTAGGTTTGTGATTCTAGGGGGAATTTGGGACCTGGAAGTTAGAAAAAAATCTTCCTTAGGAGAAGCCAAATTCTACCATATATGTACAGTGAAGTTTCCCTCCAATACTCCTTTGTGAAGATTTGTTCATTCCCTTCCCTCCCTCCATGGATGCCAACCCATCTATTGTCATATTCATTCATTCTTCTCACTTTGTCCTCTTTTGTTACCTCAGAATTCATTTATTTTCCCCTCCTCTTTCTTCCCAGATAAAGGTCTATGTTTTGGTAAGAAAAGGCAGTAACTGTTATCCTAAGCCTGAGCTATACAAAGCCTGTGTATGCCCACAGAACCCTCCAAGGAACTTCTCCTGGAACATTTGCAGTCAACGTAAAAGAAGATCATTAATTGGTAGGTAAAAAAAAAGAGGTGGACAAAGGGAATCTGGGCCAGAAGACTACCCAGTAATACAAAGCCAAAGGCAGTAAACATTGCATAGAAGGAAAATGAGCTTTGGATAGTGGAGAAGAACAATAGTGGCAAAAGAATGACAAGAGGATTGAATCTAAAGAATAATGTCTATGTTAAGATTTCTCATGAAGTTTCAAAGGTATCTGAAGGGGTAAGATTTGAAAGACTAGAAGAATGTAAGTTATTTTGGGAAATTGAATTTGGGAATGGCTAAATGGAAGTAGGCAGAAGCTGTTGAATAAATATATTTTATATAAATGAATAAAGGACTAGTATAGTAATATAGTAATTTGGGTTTTGACTGAGAGATGTTTCTCAATGTTTTAAGTACTATCTCTGTCTCATTATCCCCAGGTCCTGTAAGTGTATTCTGTATGGCTGAAATTATTACTGCTGAACCAGAGCTCTGTGTCTGAGATACATACAGAGAAGTCAAAGGCAATATGAAGCATTCACTATAAAGAACTGAACTGGAATCCTGTTCTACTACTCTCTGGCTAATCAAGATGTGGAGAGATGCCTTTACGGTGAACTTCTGAGAACAGTGTGATCTGTGAGAAAAATATCCTACAAACTTTCCTGCCTGCCTGGGTTATTCAAATCATATTTTGTTTTGTTTGTTTTTCCCCTCCAATAGTTACACTTTTACCTGAAATTTATAATAAAGATGATTATCTCAAGAAAAATATTTTTGTCATAATGCATATTTCTTGAATGTTACTTTTGATATATAATTTCTTTTTTAATCTTTCCTTTTCTTTTTTTTATATTTATCTGTTTTTCCAGCTACATGCAATGTTAGTTTTTACCAATCAGTTTTTTTCAAAGTTTTGAGTTTTACCTTTTTCTCCCTCCCTTCCTTCACCCCCCTCCTCCTGACAGAAATCATTGTAATATAGGTTATGCATTTATAACCAGGCTAAACATAGATCCACATTGTGAGAGGAAAAATCAAATTCAAATGTAAGATAAAAAATGAGAGAAAAATGACATGCTATAAGACAATTTTTAAAAACTGAAGATATTGGGGAAGCTAGGTGGCACAGTGGATAGAGCACCAGACCTGGACTCAGAAAGACCTGAGTTCCTGACCTCAAACACTTAATAATGACCCTGGGTAAGTCACTTAACTAGAATGACTTATAAAAAAGCCCCCCCCCCAAAAAAAAATTGAAGATAAAAAGCTTTGGTCTTCATTTAAAATCCACGGTTACTTCTCTGGATATGGATGTTATTTAACATCATAAATATTTTTAAATTGGCTTTGATTATTGTTCTTTTGAAATGAACAAGTACATCATTCTGTTCATTTCATTCTCCATCAATTCATGTAAGTATTTCCAGGCTTTTTTGAAATTCTGCCCCTTGTGATTTATTTTAGAATAATAGTATTCCATCACATACATATGCCACAGTCTTTTCAGTCATTCCTCAATTGTTGGACATCCCCTCAATTTTTGATTCTTTGCCACTGCAAACAGAGCTACCATAAATATTTTTGTGGTTGTGGAATTTTTACCCTTTTTCATGATGTCTTCAGGATATAGAGTCAGTAGTGGTATTGCTGAATCAAAGGGTATGTACTTATAAATAATTTCGTAGCTGGTACAGTGGCCTGTTCTTTAGGGAACTAATGGAAGACTAATGCTGCTTGGTCTCTTGAGCTCCTGGATTTTGAACTTCAGTGAGCTAAGCAGATGGAATTGACAAGGGCAGAAAAATGTTGTTTGTCATAAGAATCAGGGCAATGTATTTTCAGCATGGGCTTGAAAAAGAAAAATAATCAAAGGAAAGGAAAGGGAAAATTAAATAAAGGAAAGGCAGGAGGAATGGAGAGGAGAAGAGAGGAAAGGAGAAGAGTAGGGTAGTGGAGGAAAAAGTGGGGAGAAAGGGCAAGAAGAGGAGAGGGAGATGTAAGATCAAAAATAAAAAATAAGAACTTCCAAACAATGAGGAGGAAATTAAAATAATAATATGGAGTTATTTTGTTCAACTGCTTGCAGAAAAAATCTGACAACTTAAATCAGATGAATAAACTTACAGGAATAAAAACTACCTGGATTAATAGATTAGGAAATAAAGCACTTAACCATTTCACAAAAAGAAATTGAAGCCATTTATAAACTCCCTAAAAAATCCAGTCCAGATGCATTTGCAAATGAATTCTACCAAACCTTTAAAGAACAATTAATTTCAATTCTATCTATCTTAACTATTTGGGAAAAAAAAAAGATGAAGAAGGAGTTCTGTCAAATTTTTTTTTCGACACCAACATGGTGCTGATATTTAAACCAGGAAGATGCAAAACAGAAAAAAGAAAATTATAGATCATCTCCCTAATGAATATTGATGTAAAATTTTTAAATAAAATTTTAGTAAAGGGATTATAAGAAGTAATTACTCAGAAAACACACCATGATCAGGTAGACTTTATACCAGTTATGCAGGAGTGTCCAATATTAGGAAAACAATCAGCATAACATAATGAACAGAAATCATAGAATTATACCAATAGATACTGAAAAAGTCTTTGGCAAATGCAGCACCCTGGATGGTGGGGCAAACGTAGTTAAGTGACTTGCCCAAGGTCACACAGTTAGTAAGTGACAAGTGTCTGAGGTTGGATTCAAACGCCTGTCCTTCTGAATCCAAGGCCAGTGCACTTTGCCACCCAGCTTCCCAGAGAATATAAGAATGATTGGAGATTTCGTAACTAGAGACTGCATAAAATATTTGATACTCTACTACTAAGGAAAACTGAGAGACTGTATGAAAACAATTGCAAAACATTGTTCACAAAAATAAAGTCAAATCTAAACAATTTGAAAAATGTCAATTGATCCTGGTTTGACTAAGAAAATATGTTAAATATTACAATTCTACCAAAATTAACTTATTCAGTGATATATTAATGAAACTACAAAAATTATTTTACAGCACTAGAAAAACAGTAACAAAATTCATCTGGAACAATGAAAAGTCAAGAATGTTGAAGGAATTAATTAAAAACATGCAAAGGAAGGTGACCTAGCTGTACCATATCTAAAACAATATATAAAATAGTAATCATAAAAAATATCTGGTACTGGCAAGGAAATACAGAATTAGATAAGTGAAATAGATTAGGCACAAAAGAAATAGCAATAAATGGGGCAGCTAGGTGGCATAGTGGATAAGCACTGGCAAAAACCTAAAAAAAAAAAGCAGTAAATGACTATGACAGTCCTCTGTTTGATAAACACAAAGATATTATTTTCTGGAATAAGAACTCATATTTTGAAAAAAAGTACTGGGAAAACTGGAAAATAGTATGGCAAAAACTAGGCTTAGGTCCACATCTCATACCTTGTACCCAAATTAGGTTAAAGTGGGGGAAAGGATTTAAGTAAGAAAAGATGGAAAATTCTATTTGTGCTGGGGAAAAATTTCACAGCTAGTGTTTCTGATAAAGGAAATTTTCATTTCCTTTTTATTTCAAAATTTATACAAAAACTGAGTAAAATTTATAAGAATACAATTCATTCCCCAAATGCTAAATGATCAAAGGATAATTAAAGGAAGTTTTCAGTTGAAGAAATTCAAGCTACTTCTAGTCATATTAAAAAAATGCTCCAAATCATTATTTTTTATTTAAATATCTTTGTTTTTCCAACTACATGCCATAGTAATTTCCACCAATCATTATTTTTGCAAAGTTTTGGCTTTAACATTTTTCTCTATCCCTCCCTTCCACCCCTCCTCTCCATTACAGAAAACAATCTGATATAGGCTCTAGATGTGTAATTATGCTAAATATACATCCATATTAATCATGTTGTGAAAGAAGTATCAAATCCAAGTTAAAGGAGGAAAATTAGAGAAAATAAATACTTAATACAAAAGACATTTTTTTTTAAAAATTGAAGATTTTTGAAAGTTTTTATTTCCCTTTCTATTTATTTATTTTCATCCATATGGCACATGTTAAAAAAATTTCCTTCTACCCTCCCTTCCCACTCCCCTCCCCTAAGCAGTGAACAGTCAAGTTAGCAATGTACATACATATTTTTGGTAGACATGTTTACACATTAGTCATTTTTGGTATGAGGAATTCGGATTGAGGGAAAGAGATACATAGAGATAATATTTATAAAATGTTCACCAGATTCTGAAGAGTTTTTTTTTTTGTTTGTTTGGTTTTTCTTCCTCTAGATAGGAATAACATTGTCCATAGCCAGTCTAAAATGGTTGTCCTTGCTCTCTGAACTACTGAGAGGAGCTGCTAACATCAAGGACATTCATCTGGTACTTCTAGCGTGGAGATGGCATGGTGAAGCTTAGATGCTCCCAGAGCTTTACCCTACCAGAGATAAATGAAGCCTCTACTCTAACATTCAAACTACAGATCCCACAAGAAAAAAGAGAAGATTCAAAGAAGTTTTCAACTGTAGATATTGTGGAGGATCTTCAGTGCAAGTCTGTCTCTTTGTGGGGAAAGTGGAAGTAAAGTCCAGGAGGCAGGAGAGCAGTAAAATCAGCAGAGGGCTTTTAACCACATTTCAATACAAGTTCCTACAGTTTAACAACAGCAGTTATCCTGGAAGCTAGGTAGCAAGCCAGCAGGGAGGACCCCAATCCCAAACAAAGTCTGAACCCTGAGAGTAAAAGACAGGCCTGGATCAGGAACAAAGCACTGTTAAGTCAGAACCTGGATATAAAGGAGGGGAGGGGGAATCTCTGCAAAGGGAAGAAGGAACTAATAAAAGGGAAGGGAGGGGGCAGAGCCAAGATGGCAACAAGAAGGGATCCAGTCTTAGGAGCTCTCTGATAAAATTCATCAGCTAAGGACTCTAACTAAACTTTCAAGAGACAGAACCCACAAAGGGACCCAGTGAGGCAGTTCTCCTACTCAAGGTAACCTGGAAAAGAGCAGAAAGGCTCTGCTCCCCGGGAACGGAGAGGTGGCCTGCCAGAGGGGTGGCCCTCCAGAGCCAAAGAACTTCAGCCTCCTGGAGGCAGCCCCATGGAGCTGGGAGTCTCAGCTAACAGCAGCGAGGGAGTCTCCTGAGCTCCACCCCGAGGAGCACCGGGCACAAAGTGGGGGAACAGGGGGGGACCTCTGCCAGAGCTAGCACTTGGAGCCCAGCCCTCGGGGCACACAGCCAGCAGGATGGTCTTTCCACAGCCCTGATTCAGGAAACAGAAGCAGGCGGAGCCAGTAAGCAGGAGACCCCAGGGCATGAGCCCATTGAGCTGAGGGAGGGGAGTGAAGAGAGACTGCAGAGCTCTGTCCTCTGTCCCTGGAACAGGACTCTGGGGCTCTGACCACATTCAGATCCTGATCCCAGTCTAGGCCCCCCCATAGAACAGCAGGGCCCCACCTCAGCCCCGTGGCAGAGGGAGGTGCTTATGGTCATTCACAGACCAGGAGGGAGGACAGAGCCTCACACACTGAGACCCTTGTGGGAGTGTCCCAAAAGCTCCAGAAACACCCCAAACCAGTCCCAGGCTGGGAAAATGAGCAAGCAGAGAATCAAAAAGACTACTATTGAGAAATATTTTGCAAATGAGCCCAAGAAGGACCAAAATACTCAGTCTGAAGATGAGGAAGCACAAACTCGTGCATCTAAAGACTCCAAGAAAAACAGAAATTGGGCTCAGGCTATGACAGAGCTCAAAAAAGACTTTGAAAATCAAATGAGGGAGTTGGAAGAAAAACTGGGAAAAGAAAGGAGATGCAGGAAAAACATGAAAATGAAGTCAGCAGCTTAGTCAAGGAAATCCAAAAAAAAAAAATGCTGAAGAAAATAGCATGCTAAAAACCAGCTTAGGTCAAATGGATAAAACAATTCAAAAAGTTTTTGAGGAGAAGAATGCTTTAAAAAGCAAAATTGGCCAGATGGAAAAAGAGATAAGAAAACTCTCTGAGGAGAATAAATCCTTCAGACAAAGAATAGAATTCAGGGAGATTGATGAATTTAACAGAAATCAGGAATCAATACTTCAAAACAAAAAAAATGAAAAATTAGAAGAAAATGTGAAATATCTCATTGAAAAAACAACTGATATGGAAAACATACTTAGGAAAGATAATTTAAAAATTATTGGAATACCTGAAAGTCATGATCAGGAAAAGAGCCTTGACATCATTTTCAAAGAATTACTACAGGAAAATTGTCCTGATATTCTAGAAGCAGAGGGCAAAATAGAAATGGAGAGAATACACCAATCCCCCAGAGAAAGAGATCCCAAAAAACCAACCCCCAGGAATATTATAGCCAAGTTCCAGAACTCCCAAGTCAGAGAGAAAATATTACAAGCAGCCAGAAGGACACAGTTCAAATATCATGGAGCTGCAGTCAGTATCACACAGGACTTAGCAGCAACTACATTGGAAGCTCGTAGGGCTTGGAATACAATATACTGGAAGGCAAAAGAGCTTAGAATGCAGCCAAGAATGAACTACCCAGCAAGGCTGAATGTCCTCTTCCAGGGAAAAAGATGGACTTTCAATGAACCAGGGGAATTTCAAATGTTCCTTTTGGAATGGCCAGAGCTGAACAGAAAGTTTGATCTTCAGATACAGGACTCAGGTGAAGCATGGAGATTGGAGGAGAGGGGGGAAATATGAGGGAGTTAATGAGGCTGAACTGCATGTATTCCTGCATAGAAAAATGACACTGATAATACTCATATGAACCTTCTCAGTTAACAGAGCAGGTAGAGGGAGCTTTTATAGTTGAAGCACAGGAGAAAGCTGAATTCGAAGATAAAATATGGTGTAAAAATGGAGTCAATAGAAAAAAAGGGAAATGTAATGGGAGAAAAAGGAGAGGGGGAATAGGCCAAGATATTTCACATAAGCTTTTTTTTTTTTATCACAATGAGCTATTGCAATGATATGGAAGGGGGAAGGCAAGGGGGAATGAGGGAACCTTTGCTCTCATCAGAGGTGGCTAGGAGAGGAAACAGCAAATATACTCAATGGGGTATAGACATCTGGAGTAAGAAGGAGGGGGGAGCAGGGGGAAGGGGTGGGGATGTAAATAAAGGAGGAGAGGATGGACCATGGGGGAAGAGTGGTCAGATATAACACATTTTCTTTCTTACTTCTTGCAAGGGGCTGGGATTGGAAGGCCTGCCCAGGACTACAGGGCCAGGTGGATTCTGGGCCTAAGGGGTGGTATGGGGGCTCAGGGCTTCTTGGCCCCAGGACCAAGGATCTGTCTGCTGCACCACTCAGCAACCCTACAGCAGAGTCAGAGTGAAAGGAGAGAGAAAAATAGAGTACATGGTAGTGGAGAAATAAGAAAGGAGGGAGTTGCGATCAGCAATGGCAATGGTGGAAAAATATGGAAATAACTTTTGTGTTGGACTTATCATAAAGAATGAGATCCACCCATGACAGAGTTGTTGGTGTTAGAACAAAGACTCAAGCACATTTTTTGTTATTATTATTTGGGGGAGGGTGCAGGGCAAGTGGGGCTGGATGGCCTTCCTGGGGTCATATAGCAGGGTGATCTTTGGGTGTCTGGGGATGGATTTGGACCCAGGTGCTCCTGGCTCAAGGGCCAATGCTCTGTCTGCCACCTAGCCACCCCTACTATTATTACTATTTTATTTTATTTTGGGTCTTTTTTTTCTTTTTTCTTTTTTGGTTTTTGTAAGGCAGTGGGGATCGGGTGGCTTGCATGTCACACGGCTGGGTGATTTTTGGGTTTATGAGGCTGGATATGGACTTGGGTGCTCGTGGCTCCAGGGCTGGTGCTTCGTCCATTGCGCCACCTGGCCATACCTACAATTATTACTATTATTTTTTTTATTTTAATTTTTTTCCTCTCCCCTTTACTTTTTTTGCCTAAGCAAGTCTATCTATATTCATGGGGGAGGAGGGGTATTTTGTTTACTTGTAAATAAGAATATTTTATTAATGTAAAAAAAACATTTGTACAAAATGAGAATAAAAAATAAATTTAAAAAAAGGGAAGGGAAGGTATAAGTAACAATAAACTGAAAGTTAAAATTTTTAAAGAAAAGTCAAAGGGTAAGGGTAGTAAATTTTTGGTGAGGAAAATATAAATGGAGATGTTAGCATGGAGGGAAATACAGAATTAATAATCTCAACTGCATATGTGATTGGGGTGAACTGTCCCATAAAATGGAAGCAGAAAGCAGAGGGGATTAAAAACCAGAATCCTGCAATATGTTTTTTACTACACACGAGGTATGGTAAAAGGTTGGAGCAAAGTATATATATCAAGGCTAAAGTGGCTAGGTGGTACAGTGGATAGATCACTGATCCTGGAGTCAGGAGTTCCTGAGTTCAAATCTGGACTCAGACACTTAATAATGGCCTAGTTGTGTGACCTTAGGCAAGTCACTTAACCCCATTGCCTTAGAAACAAAACAAAACAAATAGAAAACCAAACAAAACAAAATATCAAGGGTAGCAATCCTAATCTCAGATAAAGTAAAAGCAAAAATCAATCTCATTAAAAGAGATAAGGAAGGAAACTACATCTTCATTGCTGTATATGTATGCACCTGGTGGGATAGCACCCAAATTCCTAGAGGAAAACTGAGTGAATTACAGAAAAACTTTAATGATTGGAGTCCTCAATCTCCCTCTCTCAGAACTCAATAAATCTAAACACAAAATAAACAAGAAGGAAGTTAAGTAGGTGAATGAAATCTTAGACAACTTAGATATGCTAGACCCCTGGAGAAAACTTAATGGGGGATAGAAAAAAACCTTTTTTCTCAGCAGTACATGGCACCTTCACCAAAACTGGCCATATACTAGGGCACAAAAACCTTATAATCAATGCAGAAGGGCAGAAATAATAAACACATACTTTTTAGACCATGAGGCAATAAAAATTACATGTAATAAAGGGTCAGGGAAAGATAAACCAAGTACTAATGGAAGTTAAATAACCTTATCTTAAATAATGGGTGGATTAAGGAGCAAATAATAGAAATAATCAATAATTTTATCCAATAAAATGGAAATAATGAGAACACTCAAAAATTTATGGGATGTAGCCAAGGCAGTTTTGAGGGGAAACTTTATACCTCTAAAGGTCTATATGATTAAAATGCAAAGGGTGAACTAACCATCAAGGAGAGAAAATTAAAAAGATAATTCAGTGCTGCTTTCCTGAACCAATAAATTAGATAACCTGAGTGAAATGGATGAATATTTTAAAAATATTTACAAAAATAGAAACTGCCAAGAATAACAGAAGAGGAAACAAATTACTTAAATAACCCAATTTCAGAAAAAGAAATTGAAGGAACCATGAATAAACTCCCTAAGAAAAAGTTTCTAGCTCAGACAGATTTACAAGTGAATTTTATCAAAGCAACAATTTAATTTTTTAAGCAACAATTAATTCCTATTCTACATAAACTATTTAAAAATAGGAATTCTGCCAAACTCCTTTTATGAGACTAATATGGTACTGACACCTAAACTAGGAAGAACCAAAACCAGCAAAGAACATTATAGGCCAATCTGCATAATGAAAATTAATACAAAAATCTTAAATAAATAAAATTTTAATAATGAGACAACAGCAAGTTATTACAAAGATAATACACTATGATCAGGTACGAGTTGTACAAAGGGTGTTTCAATATTAGGAAAACATTCAATATAATTGAACCTATCAATAGTAAAGCTAGTAGAAAGATAAAATATAATATTCATTCCTATTAAAAACAGTAGATATTTAGGAATAAATGGAGTTTTCCTTAAAATAATAAATAGTATCTATCTAAAACCATCAACAAATATTATATGTAATGGGAATAAACTCAGAGCATTTTCAGTAAAATCAGGGGTGAAATAATAACACCATTACTATTCAATATAGCATTAAAAATTCTAGGTGAAGCAATAAGAGAAGAAAAAAATTGAGGGAATCAGAATTGGCAATGAGAAAGCAAAATTTTTACTCTTTGCAGATAATATGATAGTATACCTAGAGAACCCAAGAAAATCATCTAAAAATCTCCTTGAAATAATAAACAAATTCAGCAAAGTAGGAGGATATAAAATAAACCCACATAAATCATCAGTATTTTTATATATGAACAACAAAACTCAAGAGGAAGAGATAGAAAGAGAAATTCCATTTAAAATAATTGTAGGCAATATTAAATACTTGGGAATCTACCTCCCAAGACAAACCCAGAAACTATATGTACACAATTATAAAGCACTTCTCACCCAAATAAAATCAGTTTTAAAAAATTGGGAAAGTTCAAATGCTCATGGTTAGGTTGAGCTAAAATAATCAAAAACGACAAATCCACTCAAATTAAATTACTTATTCAGTGCCATACAAATCAAACAACCAAATAACTACTTTACTGAGCTAGAAAAAATGGTAGCAAAATTCATCTGGAGCAACAAAAGGTCAGGAATAACAAGGGAACTGATGAAAAAATGTAAAGGAAGGTAAAATAACTCTATAAGATCTAAAACGATACTATAAAGCAGCAGTCATCAAAACTGCCTGGTAGTGGTTAAGAAATAGTGTAAATGGTTTAGTGGATTAGGACAGGTTCAAAAGAAACCACAGTAAATGACTACAGCGACCTAGTATTAGACAAACCCAAAGACATCAGCTTCTGGGATAAGAGCTCACTATTAGACAAAACTTGTTTGGAAAACTGGAAAATAATATGGCAAAATCTAGGCATAGATCCACATCTCACACCCTATGCCAAAATAATGTCAAATAGGTACAGGATTTGTACGTCAAGAGAGATACCATAGATAAATTAATAAACCAAAAAATACTTGTCTGTCTAATCTATGGAAAAGGCATAAATTTATGACAAAAGAAGAATTAGAGCACATTATAATCTGAAAAATGAATGATTTTGACTATATTAAATTAAAAAAAGGTTTTGGATTAGTAAAATCAATGCTGCCAAAATTAGAAGGAATACAGAAAACTGAGAAACAATTTTTCACAACTAGGAGTTCTGATAATGGTCTCATTCCTTCTATAAAATATATAGAGAATTGCATCAAATTTATAAGGTCACAAGTCATTCCCCAATTTATAAATGGTCAAAGGTTATGAACAGACAGTTTTCAAATAAAGAAATTAAAACTATTTATAATATATATGAAAAAATATTCTGAATTACTATTGATTAGAGAAATGCAAATTAAAACACCAGTAAGGTATCATCTCACACCTATCAGATTAGCCAAGATGAGAAAAAGGAAAGATGATTAATGTTGGAGAGGCTGTGACAGAATTGGGACATTGGTGCACTGTTGGTGGAGTTGTCAACCGATCCAACCTTTCTGGTGAGCAACATGGAAACTATGCCCAAAGAGTAATAAAAAATTTTTCATACACTTTGACCCAGCAATTTCCATTCTAAGTCTATATCTAGAAGAAATTATAAAATATATGAAAAGCCCTACATGTTCCAAAATATTCATAGTAGTGGCAAAGAATTGGAAACTGAGGCAATGTCCATCAAGTGGGGAAATGACTAAACAAGTTATGGTACATGAACACTATGGAATACTATTGTTCTTTAAGAAACCATAAATGGGGGCAGCTAGGTGGTGCAGTGGATAGAGTTAAAATCTGGCCTCAGACACTTAATTACCCACCTGTGTGGCCTCAGGCAAGCCACTTAACTCCATCTGCCTTGCAAAAACTTAAAAAAAAAAACCCCATAAATGGTCAGACTCTAGAGAAGCATGAAATGACTTACAGGATCTGATGCTGAGCAAAGGGAGTAAAACCAAGAGAATAATGTACATATCCACAACAACATTATGAGATGAACAACCCTGATGGAAACAGCTCCTCTCAGCAGTCCAGAGGATCTGCATTTTACTGGCTATCCAGAGGAAGAAAAACAAAACAAAACACAAAGGAAAAACAAAACAATTCACAAAGGGAAAAAACAACCATTCTGAATCTCATGAACATGTAAAAATTATCTCCTATATCTCTTTCCCTTAATCTTAATTCCTCATGCTGAAAATTACTAATTTGTAAACATATTGATCAAAATATGTTTGTAAAATGCTAACCTGACTGTTTCTTGCTGAAGGGATGGGTATGGGAAGGAGGGTGGAGGGAAACTTTGTAACTTGGAATATGCATGTGCATATGGACAAAAATAAATAAACATTTTTTTTTAAAAAAGAATGTCCAGCTCACAATGTTGTTGTTATTGTGTACGTAGTTCTATTCCCTTCACTCAGCATCAGATCCTGTATGTAATTCCATGCTTCTCTAGAATATGACCATTTATGTTTTCTTAGAGAACAATAATATTCCATAGTATTCATGTGCCATAAGTTGTTTAGCTATTACTCAATTGATGGGCATCATCTCAATTTCCAAATCTTTGACACTAAAAAAAGAGCTGCTATGAATATTTTAGAAAATGTAGGACTTTTCCCATATTTTTATAGCTTCTTCTGAAGAGAGACCTAGAAATGGAATTGCTGGGCCAAAGGGTATGAATAGTTTTATTGCTCTTTGAGCAATATTGCTCTCCAGAATGGATGGATTCATTCACAACTCCACCAGCAATGCATTAATGTCCCAATCCTCCCACAATCTCTCCAACATTGATCATTTTCTGTTTTTCTCATCTTTGCTAAACTGATATGTATGAGGGATTACTTCATTGTTGTTTTAATTTGCATTTCTTGATTCAGTAATGATTTGGAACAATTTTTTCATTCAATTATATAAAACTTAAATTTCTTCATTTGAAAACTGTCTATTCATATCTTTGACCATTTATCAATTGGGGAATGATGTGTAAACATAAATATGATGCAATTCTCTATATATTTTAGAAATGAGACTTTTATCAGAACTCCTAGTTGTTTAGATTGTTTCCCAGCTGTCTGCTTTCCTTCTAATTTTGGCAGTATTGATTTTACTAGTTCAAAACCTTTTTAATTTACTATAGTCAAAACAATTCATTTTACATTTTATAATTTACTCTAATTCTTGTATGATCATAAATTTTATCCCCTTTCCATAGATCTGTTAGATAATTTCTTCATCTATTAATTTATCTATGTTGTCATCCTTTATGTTTAATTCCTGTACACATTCTGACCTTATTTGGTATAGGGTGTGAGATGTGGATCTATGCCTAGTTTTTGCCATACTATTTTTCAGTTTTCCCAACAATTTTTGTCAAATAGTGAGTTCTTGTCCCAGAAGCTGATGTCTTTGGGTTTGTCTAATAGTATATTGCTGTAGACATTTACTGCAGTTTCTTTTGAACCTATCCTAATTCACTGATCAATTACTCTGTTTCTTAACCTGTACCAGGCCATTTTGATGACTGCAGCTTAATGGTATAGATTTAGATATGGTAGAGTGAGGCCACCTTCCTTTTCATTTTTTCCATCAATTCGCTTGCTATTACTTACCTTTTGTTGCTCCAGATGAATTTTGTTGCCATTTTTTTCTAGCTCAGTAAAGTAGTTATTTGGTTGTTTGATTGGTATGGCACTGAATAAGTAATTTTATTTGGGTGGATTTGTCATTTTTATCATATTAGCTCGATCTAACCATGAGTAATTGACATATTTCCAATTTTTTAGATCTGATTTTATTTGGGTGAGAAGTGTTTCATAATTGTGTTTGTATAGTATCTGGGTTTGTTTTAGGAGGTAGATTCCCAAGTATTTAATGTTGCCTATAGTTATTTTAAATGGAATTTCTCTTTCTATCTCTTCTTCTTGGGCTTTGCTGTTCATATATAGAAATGCTGATGATTTATGTGGGTTTATTCTTATATCCTGCTTCTTTGCTGAATCTGTTAATTGTTTTAAGGAGTTTTTTTAGATGATATTCTCAGGTTCTCTAAGTATACCATCATATCTTCTACAAAGAGTGAAAGGTTTGCTTTCTCATTACCAATTCTGATTTCTTCAATTTCTTTTTGTCTCTTATTACTACACCTATTGCTATATTGAATAGTAATGGTTATAATGGATATCCTTGTTTTATCCCTAATTTTATTGGAAATTCTCCATGTTTAATTCCATTACAGGATTGGGGGTTGGAAAATGCTGCTGGGAGTGCAGATATAGTGCAGCACAGCTTGGCCTGGTGCCTAGATCCCTGGGATCACCTGGGTTTTGGCAGAGGGGGAAATTTCCAGACTTCCTAGCCCAATGATCACAGGAAACAGCTTGAAGGGATGTTGAAAGAACTCTCCTGCACCAAAGTGAGTATGGAGTGAGTGTGGGCCTCAGAGCAGCTCTGTGGTGAGAACCTGCAGTGGGAATCAGGGAAGCTAGTCTGCACCTCCAGAATGCAGCTCACAGATGGTAAGGTGATCAGGGGAGCCTGCATAGGTCTCTCTGCTCTTCCTGGGGCAAGAGTCAAGAAAAAGCTTTTTTCAATGGAATGGAATGGGGGAAATGAGTGAGCCTTCATTCTTATCAGAAATAGCTCAGAGAGGAAATAACATATACATACACACTTAATAGGGTATAGAAATCTATCTTACCCTAGAGAAAAATGAGAAGAAAGGGATGAGATAAGGGGGAATAGGGACATGGAAAGGGGGAAGAGGTGATAGAAGAGAGGAAAGACTGTGGGAGAGGGTACTCAGATACAACACACTATTGAACAGGGAGAGGCTGAAAGGAGAGAGAGAGAGAATAGAATAAATGACAGTGGGAAGGAATAGAGTAGAGGGAAATACAACTAGTAATTGCAATTGTGAGAAAATATTGAAGCAAATTCTTTGGTGTATTTATGATAAAGAAGACAACTCATCCCAGAGACAGAGCCATTGGAATATGAACACAGACTGAAGTACAATTTTTTTCTTTTTCACTATTCTTGAGGTTTTTCATCTTTTTTGGGGGGAGGGGGTTTATGTTTACTTTCACAAGATTATTGTAATAATTTAAAAATGTATGTACTCACTGAAAAAAAAGATTTTTACAACAATATTCATTAGGGAGATCAGTCTATAAACTACTTTGCTGGTTCTGGTTCTTCCTGGTTTAGGTATAACAACCTGGTAGTGTCAGAAAAGGAGTTTGGCAGAACTCCTATTTTTTTTAAAATTGTTTATGTAGAATAGAATTAATTGTTGCTTAAAAAATTAAATTGTTGCTTTGGTAGAATTCACTTGTAAGTCTGTCTGAGCTAGAGATTTTTTCTTAGGGAATTCATTGATGGTTTCTTTAATTTCTTTTTCTGAAATGCGCTTATATATGTAATTTTTTTCTTCTGTTAATCTGGGCAGTTTCTATTTTTGTAAATATTTGTCCATTTCACTCAGATTATTCAATATATTGGCATACAGTTCAAGCAAGTAGCACTGAATTATCTCTTTAATTTCCTCCTCATTGGTGGTTAGTTCACCCTTTTCATTTTTGATTCTGGTAATTTGGTTATCTTCTTTTTTTTCATCAGAGTAGCCAAAGGTTTTTCTATTTTATTTATTTGCCAACTCAGCTTTATTGTGAGATTAATAGTTTTTTCTTTCAATTTTATCATTTATTTATCATCTCCCTTAATTTTTCAGAATTTCTAATTTGGTATATAATTGGGGATCTTTAATTCATTCTTTTTCTAGCTTTTTTAGTTATATACTCAATTCATTGATCTTCTTTTTCTCTATTTTATTCATATAGGCATTTAGAGATATGAAGTTTCCCCTCAAAACTGCTTTAGTGGGGTGGCTAGGTGGTGCAGTGGATAGAGCACTGGCTTTGGAGTCAGGAGTACCTGCGTTCAAATTTGGCCTCAAACCAGCTGTGTGTCCTTGGGCAAGCCACTTAACCCCATGGCCTTGCAAAAAAAACCATACAAAAAACCTTAAAAAAAACTGCTTTAGCTACAACTCATAAATTTTGGTGGAATGTCTCATTAGTATCATTTTGTATATATATATAATTAAAGTTATTTAATTTCTAATTAGTTTTTGTTTTATCTTTCCTTGACCATTTTATTACATGTAAATTTTAATGCATCATGGTCTGAGAAATGCCTATTTATTATTTCTGCCTTTCTGCTTTGCATTATAATGTTTTTGTGCCCTGGTTTATGGTCAGTTTTGGAATAGGTGCCATGTACTGCTGAGGAAAAGGTATATTCTTTTATTTCCCTATTAAGTTTTCTCCAGCAGTCTAGCATATTCAAATTTTCTAAGATTTCATTTACTCACTTGACTTCCTTCTTGTTTATTTTGTAGTTAGATTTATCTAGTTCTGAAAGCGGGAGATTAAGGTCTCCCATTACTGAAGTTTTTACTGTCTCTTTCTCCTTGTAATTCACTCAGCTTTTCCATTAGGAATTTGGGTGCTATCCTATTAGGTGCATACATATACAGTAATGATAGAGTTTCCAATGATATAATTTCCAATGTTGCTTTTTAAGAAGATGTAGTTTCCTTCCTTATCCCTTTTTATGAGATTGATTTTTGTTTTTACTTTATCTGACATTAGGATTGCTACCCTTGATTTTTTTACTTCAGTTGAGGTATAGTATATTTTGCTCCAGTCTTTTACCTTTACCCTGTGTGTATCTCTTTGCTTCAAATGTATTTCATGTTAGCAACATATTGTAGGATTCTGGTTTTTAATCAATTCTGCTGTCCCATTCACATTTTCAGTTAAGATTATTAATTATATATATCCCTCTGTGCTATTTTTCTCCATTTTTATTTTTCTCTTATTTCTCTTCACCTAAATTTTACTAACTTTCCCCTTTGGATTTTCTTTTAAAAATTTAACTTTCAGTTTATTTTCACTTATACCTTTGACTTCCCTTTTATCTGTCCCTTCTTGCCTTATCTTTCCCTTTCCTAGTCCCCCCTTCCCTATATATTGTTAGATTTTTAAACCTAAGTGGGATTGTATCTTATTCCCTCACTGGGCTAAATCTATTGAATAGAATTTACTTAGCTTTCACATTCTCCCTTCTTTCCCTTCTAAAATTTTAAATCTTTGTTCCTTCTCCTCTGCTGTTATTTATCTTTCTGGTACTCTTAATCAGGTATTATAAAACACAGTTTGATTACGTGATTGTTTGTTAAGCTCATATTAGTATCAAGGTATCATCTTGCTTGATTGCTTGATAAGCAGCATTGTCTTAAATTACATCAAGTTTTAATTATAATCATTGTTTGTTTACCTCACCCCCTTTTCAAGGACCTTTCAAGTACACACAGCCCTCATGAGCCAAAGTATCATCCAAAGCCATATTATTTCTTGAACAAATTGTTCCTCTACCCACAGGCCTATTTTCTCTCCTACTTTACCTTCCATGCCTTCGCAGGCAGGGTCCTAAACCTCTTGTCAAGTGAAGAAAGGTTTATTTTCTCACACACTTCTCCCTATTCAGGGTTCTTAACCCCTTCTTAAATGAAGCAGCAATTAAGTCAAACCATGATGTAATTAACTACAAATATCTTTAAGGACTCTAAACACTGGGAAGCCTTGAAGGTCTCACCTGAGAACTTTACAAATATTGTAAGTTAAGGGAGATGCTGACTCAGGACCACCCAATTTATGATGCTCTAATTAGACAAAGTGCTAAACTTCATCAGCACAGTGGAATTAAAGTGAGTCAAAGGATAATGAGACACTTAAGTCTAAAGTTAACACCACTGCGTTTCACAACACTTTTTGAATCAAATATAGTGATGTCATCTTAGACTTTTTCACTGGAGAGACAAGACCCAACTATTCCCATATCCTCTAAGTTCATTCTCTTCAATTATATTTGACCTTTTAATTATCCTAGGAGAAGTAAAGTTCAAAAGAATTAGAAATGTTAAATCTTCTCTTTTAGGATGGTATACAATTTGAGTCTTGACCATCATTTGTTATGTTTTGTTTTTTCCTTCCCTTTTTCATTCACTTTTTTATGCAAGTCTAGAATCTT
Source organism: Macrotis lagotis (assembly GCF_037893015.1). Taxonomy (NCBI): domain Eukaryota; kingdom Metazoa; phylum Chordata; class Mammalia; order Peramelemorphia; family Peramelidae; genus Macrotis; species Macrotis lagotis. The sequence goes on from NC_133664.1 coordinate 104,881,821, forward strand.
GTATTTGACAATTGAATTCTTTGTTCAGTTCTGGTCTTTGTGTCAGGAAATTCTGCAAGTTCTCTATTTCATTGAATATCCACATTTTTCCATAATTAATTAAGTATACAGATCTAGTAGTGGGCTTGGAATCCTCCCTGATGGCTTGCCCGGACCTCTGCTGTTGCCAAGCTGTTGGGACCTGGATTGCACTGTGACTAAGAGCTTCCTGTTGGCTTTCCCATTCTCCCATCTTCTGGCTTTTCTTCTCCTTTTCCTCCTAAGAGACAGACCTTCACTGAAGATCCTCCCTGATGTCTACCACTGAAAATTTCTTTGAATATTTCTTTTTTTTCTGATGGGATCTGTAACTTCAATGTCAAAATAGAGGCTTCATCTATCTTTTGTAGGGAAAAGTCTCATAGCATGTTAACTTCACACTGCCATCTTGGCTCTACCCCAGAAGTACCTCGCAAGATAGTCATCTTTGATCTGCATGTTTCTCTCTATATGTATGATATTTTCCATTATAAGACTTTTAGAATTGTCTTTGATTATTGTACTGCTAAAGTGAATAAGTCCATCATAGTTGATCACTACCCAAAGTTTTTATGTTTATAATATTCTTCTGATTCTTTTTTAAATTTATTTTTATTAAAGATATTATTTGAGTTTTACAATTTCCCCCAATCTTACTTCCCTCTCCCCACAACCCCCACTGAAAGCAATGTGTCAGACTTTACTTTCTTTCCCTGTTGTACATTGATCCAAATTGAGTGTGATGAGAGAGAAATCATATCCTTAAGGAAGAGATAAAATGTCTAAGAAATAACAAGATCCGACAATAAGATATCTGTTTTATTTCTAAATTAAAGGGAATAGTCCTTGAACTTTGTTCAAACTCCACAGCTCCTTATCTGGATACAGATGGCACTCTCCTTTGCAGACAGCCCAAAATTGCTCCTGATTGTTGCACTGATGGAATGAGCAAGTCCTTCAAGGTTGAACATCACCCCCAGGTTGCTGTGAGGATGTACAGTGTTTTTCTGGTTCTGCTCATCTCACTCAGCATCAGCTCATGCAAATCCCTCCAGGCTTCCCTGAAATCTCATCCCTCCTGATTTCTAAAAGAACAATAGTGTTCCATGACATACATATACCATAGTTTGCTAAGCCATTTCCCAATTGAAGGAAATTTACTTGATTTCCAATTCTTTGCTACCACAAACAGGGCAACTATAAATATTTTTGTACAAGTGATGTTTTTACCCTTTTTCATTATCTCTTCAGGGTATAGACCCAGTAGTGGTATTGCTGGGTCAAAGGGTATGCTCATTTTTGTTGCCCTTTGGGTGTAGTTCCAAATTTCTCTCCAGAAAGGTTGGATGTGTTCACAGCTCCACCAACACAGTGTAATAGTGTCCCAGATTTCCCACAACCCTTCTAACAATGATCATTCTCCTCTCCTTTCTGGTCATATTGGCCAGTCTGAGAGGTGTGAGGTGCTACCTCAGAGAAGATTTAATTTGCATTTCTCTAATAATTAATGATTTAGAGCAATTTTTCATATGGCTATGGATTGCTTTGATCACTTCATCTGTAAATTGCCTTTGCATATCCTTTGACCATTTGTCAATTGGGAAATGGCTTTTTGTTTTAAAAATATGACTCAGGGGTGGCTAGGTGGCATAGTGGATAAAGCACAGGCCTTGGAGTCAGGAGTACCTGGGTTCAAATCCGGTGGCAGACACTTAATAATTACCTAGCTGTGTGGCCTTGGGCAAGCCACTTAACCCCATTTGCCTTGCAAAACCTAAAATAAATATGACTCAGTTCTCTGTATATTTTAGGAATGAGTCCTTTGTCAGAATCATTAGCTGTAAAGATTGTTTCCCAATTTATTACATTTCTTTTGATCTTGGTTGCAGTGGTTTTATCTGTGCAAAAGCTTTTTAATTTAATGTAATTGAAATCATCTAGTTGGTTTTTGGTGATGTTCTCCAACTACTACCTTAGTCATAAACTGCTCCCCTCATAAATCTGACAGGTAAACTAGTCCTTGATCTTCTAATTTGCTTATAGTACTGTTATTTATGTATAAATCCTGTATCTATTTGGATCTTATCTTGGTAAAGGGTGGTAGGTGTTTGGCTAATCTAAGTTTCTTCCATACTGACTTCCAATTTTCCAAGCAGTTTTTTATCAAAGAGACAGTTTTTATCCCAATAGCTGGACTCTTGGGTTTATCAAACAGCAGATTACTATAATCATCTCCTGCTTTTGCACCTAGTCTATTCCACTGGTCCACCACTCTATTTCTTAGCCAATACCAACAATTTTGATGACTTATGCTTTATAATAATTTTAGATCAGGTAGGGCTAAGCCCCCTTCATTGCACTTTTTTTTCATTTAAGTTCCTGGAAATTCTTGACTTTTTATTTCTCCATATGAATTCACTTACATTTTTTTCTAACTCATTAAAGTAATTTTTTGGAATCTTGATTGGTAAGGCACTAAACAGGTAATTTAGTTTTGGTAGGATCATCATTTTTATTATATTAGCTCTACCGATCCATGAGCAGTTGATATTTGCCCAGTTGTTTTAATCTGATTTAATTTATGTGAGAAGTGTTTTGTAATTGTTTTCAAAATTTTCTGAGTCTGTCTTGGCAAATAGACTTCTAGGTATTTTATATTGTCTGAGGTTACTTTGAATGGGATTTCTCTTTCTAGCTCTTCCAGCTGTATCTTGCTAGACATATATAGAAAAGTTGAGGATTTATGAGGGTTTATTTTATAACCTGCAACTTTGCTAAAATTGCTAATTGTTTCCAGGAGTTTTTAGGATGATTTCTTGGGATTCTCTAGGTATAGCATCATGTCACCTGCAAAGAGTGAGAGTTTTGTTTCTTCCTTCCCAGCTCTAATTCCTTCAATTTCTTTTTCTTTTCTAATTGCTGAAGCTAACATTTCTAATATGATATTGAATAGTAGTGGTGAAAATGGGCATCCTTGTTTCACCCCTAATCTTATTGGGAATACCTGTAGCTTCTCCCCATTGAATATAATGACTGTTGATGGTTTCAAATAGATACTGCTAATTATTTTAAGGAACAGTCAATTTATTCCTACACTCTCTGGTGTTTTTAGTAGGAATGGATGCTGTATTTTGTCAAAAGCTTTTGCAGCATCTATTGATATGATCATATAATTTCTAATAGGTTTGTTGTTGATATAATTGAGTATACTAATAGTTTTCCTAATATTGAATGAACCCTGCATTCCTGGGATAAATCCTACTTGATCATAATGTATTGTCCTAGTGATAAGTTGTTGTAATCATTTTGCTAAGATTTTACTTAAGATTTTTGCATCTATATTCATCAGGGAGATAGGTCTATAATTTTCTTTCTCTGTTTTCATCATCCTGGTTTAAGTAACAGCAACATATTGGTTTCATAGAAAGAGTTAGGCAGAGTACCATCTTTCCCTATTTTTCTAAAGAGTTTATGTAGAATTGGAACCAATGGTTCCTTAAATGTTTGTTAGAATTCACTTGTGAATCCATAAGGCTCTTGAAATTTTTTCTTAGGGAGTTCAATGATGGCTTGTTGAAATTCTTTTTCTGAGATAGGGTTGTTTAGGTATTTAATCTCTTCTTCATTTAATCTGGGCAACTTATATTTTTGTAAATATTCATCCATTTCACTTAGATTATCAAATTTATTGACATAGAGTTTGGCAAAATAATTTCAAATTATTACTTTAATTTCCTCCTCATTGGTGGTGAGTTCACCTTTTTCATTTATGACACTAGCAATTTGGTTTTCTTCTTTTTAAAATCAAATTGACCATACGTTTATCAATTTTATTGGTTTTTTCATAATACCAACTTTTCGTTTTATTTATTAATTCAATAGGTTTTTAGCTTTTTGATTTTATTAATTTCTCCTTTAATTTTTAGAATTCCTAATTTAGTATTTAATTGGGGTTTTTTGATGTGTTCTTTCTCTATTTTTTAGTTCCATGTTTAGTTCATTGATTTCCTCTTTTCCAGTTTATTCATGTAAGCATTTAAAGCTATAATATATCCCCTGAGAGTCACTTTGAATGAATCCCACAGGTTTTCATATGTTGTTTCATTATTATCATTATCTAGGATAAAATGGTTAATTCTTTCTATAATTTGTGTTTTGGTCCACTCATTCTTTAAAATAAGGTTATTCAGTTTCCAGTTGGTTCTGGGTCTATATCTCCTTGGCCCAATATTGCATATGACTTTTATTGCATTGTGATCTGAGAAAGACATATTTACTATTTCTGCCTTTCTGAAGTTGATCATTAGGTTTTTATGTCCTAGGGCATGTTCAATTTTTGTATAAGTTCCATGTACTGCAGAGAAAAAGGTATATTCTTTTATATCCCCATTCAGTTTCCTCCATAAGTCCACCATATCTAGTTTTTCTAACAATCTATTTACCTCCTTAACTTCTTTCTTGTTTATTTTATAATTTGATTTATCTAGATCTGAGAGAGGGAGGTTGAGGTCTCCCACTAGTATAATTTTGCAGTCTATGTCTTCCTGTAGTTATTTCAACTTCTCCTCTAAGAATTTGGATGCTATCCTGATTGAGTGCATATATAGATTCAGTATTGAAATCACTTTATTATGTATGGTACCTTTTAGGAGGATAAAGTTTCCTTATCTCCTTTAACGCTATCTATTTTTGCTGCTGCTTTGTGTGAGACAAGGATTTCTACCCCTGCTTTTTTTCCTTCAGCTGAAGCAAGATATATTTTGCTCCAACCTTTTACCTTTACTCTATATGTATCTCTCTGCTTCAAATGATTTTCTTGTAAGCCGCATATTATAGGATTCTGGTTTTTAATCCACTCTGCTATTCACTTACATTTTAGGGGAGAGTTTATCCCCTTCACATTCAAAGTTATGATTACTAATTCTTTATTGCCCTCCATGCTATCTTCCCTCTGTTTGTATTTTCCCCTTTCCCCTCCTTTATCTGTATTCCCCAGTATTTTGTTGCTAAATACCACCCCTTTCATTGTGTTTGCCCTCCTATATCACCCCTCCCCTTTCTTTCCCTTTTCCCTTCCCTTCCTTTTTAGTTCCTCTTTTTCCACAGTCCCCCTCCCTTTCTCCATGCCCCCTCCCCTTTTCCCCTTTTAATACTTGAAAGGTTAGATGTTTTATAAGTTAATTAAGTATGTGTAGGTTGACTTTAAGCCAAGTCTGATGAGAAGAAGATTCAGGTATTTCACATCTCCTCCCTCCTTCCCCTCTATTAACATAGGTATTTTTTACCTCTTAGTGTAAGAGATTTACACCATTCAATCCCCTCCTTCCTCCTGTCTTCTTCCTGTCCCCCTATTTAAGGAGGTAGTGTTTTTTAGATCATTCTGAATTATAGAAAATTCTGAGTATCTGTCACTTCTAGTTAAGTACATTCTATCTAATAGAGTTATAAATCTTGAGAGTTATTAGAGTCTTTCTCCCATGTGGAGTTAAAGCCAGTTACATGCTGTTAGATAGCAGTCTCATGGATAGATCATGAATGTCCATCATTTCTGGCTAGGTATATTCTCTCTGTTAGAGTTACAGATTCTCAAGATTTATGAGAATCTTTATCAGCATGCTGGGATATAGCCAGTTTCAACTTATTGGATACCAGTTTTTTTACCTTTTACCACCCCCTGTTTTTTTTTTTTTTTTTTACCTTTTCATGTTTCTCTTGAACCTCCTGTTTGATGTCCACATTTTCTATTTAGCCCTAGTCTTTTCATCAGGAATTTTTGAAATTCATCCATTTTGTTAAATGTTCATCTTTCTCCCTGGAAGAGAGAAAGTGGGATAGTGGATTCTTGGTCACATTCCAGGCTCCCTTGCTCTTCAAAATATCTCCTTACAGGCCCTTCGATCCCTTAATGTTGATGCGGCCAGGTCCTATGCAATCCTTACTGCGGCTCCTTGATATTTAAATTGTTTCTTTCTGGCTGCTTGCAGGATTTTCTCTTTTATCTGATAGTTCTGGAATTTGGCCACAACATTCCTTGGTGTTTTCATTTTAAGATATTTTTCTGGAGGGCATTGATGTATTCTTTCAATAATTACCCTGTCATCTGGTTCCATGATATCAGGGCAGTTTTCCATCACTAGATCCTGTAATATTAAGTCCAGGCTTTTTTTTTCTCTTCAATGTTTTCAGAAACTCCAATAATTCTCAGGTTGCCCCTCCTCAATCTATTCTTGAGGTCAGTGGTTTTGCTGATGAGGTATTTTCCATTTTCTTCTATTTTTTCTATTTTTTAATTTTGTACCTGGCTCTTGCTGTCTCATGGAGTCATTAGTTTCTGCAGACTCCATTCTTTTTTTTAGGGAAGAGTTTCTTCATTAACCTTTTCAACTCCTTTTCCATTGGTCAATTCTACTTTTGAAAGAGCTTTCCAGTTGAGGTTTTGAGAGAATTATTCTCATTTTGGATTTGTCCTATTGATGATGTGAGAGATTTATTCTCATTTTGTATTTTTCCAATTGTACTTTCTGAGGATTTGTTTTCTTGTTGCAAGGTATTGTCTATCCCAAATTTTCCAGTTGATTATTAAACTTCTTCCTTATTTCTTCAAGGAAGTCTTTCTGTGCTGGAGACCAGATCATATCCTCCACAAAGGTTCTAGATCTCTTTGAGTTAGGGTCTGTTCCTTCCAAGAATTTTTCTATGGCTCCACCTTTCCACTGACCCTTCTTCATTTTGCTAAGACCTTGAGTTGGGGAGGGGCTGGTTCACAGGGGCTTGGGATCGCTAGAGGCTTTACTCACTGAATGCAATTCCTCTGGCTGGCCAGTAGGAGGTGTTGGTTGAGTTCTGTGGAGTGTCTGTGACCTTGACTGAGGCCTTCTCCCTTTCCTTGAAGGGAGGTGTTGGAGCTATTGAATTCTTTTGCCTTCAATCAATGGTTGGCTTTACCCTGGGGTGAGGTCATTCCTCTCCCTATCATCAGCTGGGCTGGTTCTTCTGCTCTCACACACCTGTGTCTGAGGCAGAAATAATCTGCAATTGTTTATTCTGGGAAGAGGTCTCAGCCATAATGGAGGCGTGGACTCAGAGTTCCTCAGACCAGAGGAGCCCAAGGATGGTGTTGGCAGCTCTCCTGACCAGAATTCTCGCCACCCCCCCCAGCCCTCTTGGCAAGCTCCAGAGTGACAGCACCAAGAGCAGTACCTTTGCTCCCTAGTTGACTCAAGCCCCCACAGTCTAGCCCCAATGCTGATCTAGCAGGTCCAGCTCTCAGACCCTCAGACTCCCTGGCTTCAGTTCATCTGCTAATCTGGCTGATCTGGGGCTGATCAGCCCTCTGAGCCTGGACTCACCCACCTGAATTCATCCAGTGCTGCTGCAGGAGACAAATCCTGAGGTAGATGTTCTTTCTCCTGGCTTTTCTTTCTGGGTTTTGTGGGTCGGATTTCTTTTAAGTGGTTTGTTTCATATGATAAATGGGGAAAGATCAGGAGACTTCAGAAATGTGCCTGTCTTCTCTCTGCCATCTTGGCTGGATGTCCTTCTGAGTCTTTATAAGACTTTTCATGCTTTCTGAAGTCCTGTCCTTCATGATTTCCTATAGAACAAGACTTTACTGTCACATTCATATACCATATTTTTTTTTCAGTTTTGCCCAATTGATGGACATCCCCTCAATTTCCAATTCTTTGTCACCACAAAATGAGTTGCTATGAATATTTTTACATGTGGTTTTTTATAATTGATTTATTTTCACCCACATATGCATGTATGCTTTTAAGTTACAGGGGGGCAGAGCCAAGATGGTGACAAGAAGGGATCGAGTCTTAGGAGCTCTCTGATAAAATTCATCAGCTAAGGACTCTAAACTTTCAAGAGACAGAACCCACAAAGGGACCCAGTGAGGCAGTTCTCCTACTCAAGGTAACCTGGAAAAGAGCAGAAAGGCTCTGCTCCCCGGGATTGGAGAGGTGGCCAGCCAGAGGCGTGGCCTGTCAGAGGGGTGGCCCACCAGAGCCAAAGAACCTCAGGCTCCTGGAGGCAGCCCCAGGGCGCTGGGAGTCTCAGCTCACAGCAGCAGGGGAGTCTCCCGAGCTGCACCCCAAGGAGCACCGGGCACAAAGTGGGGGAACAGCAGGGGACCTCTACTAGAGCCAGCAAGTGGAGCCCAGTCCTCAGGGCACATAGCAAGCAGCATGGTCTTTCCACAGCCCTGATCCAGGAAACAGAAGCAGGCGGAGCCAGTAAGCAGGAGACCCCAGGGCATGAGCCCATTGAGCTGAGGGAGGGGAGTGAAGAGAGACTGCAGAGCTCTGTCCTCTGTCCCTGGAACAGGACTCTGGGGCTCTGACCACATTCAGATCCTGATCCCAGTCTAGGCCCCCCCCATAGAACAGCAGGGCCCCACCTCAGCCCCGTGGCAGAGGGAGGTGCTTATGGTCATTCACAGACCAGGAGGGAGGACAGAGCCTCACACACTGAGACCCTTGTGGGAGTGTCCCAAAAGCTCCAGAAACACCCCAAACCAGTCCCAGGCTGGGAAAATGAGCAAGCAGAGAATCAAAAAGATGACTATTGAGAAATATTTTGCAAATGAGCCCAAGAAGGACCAAAATACTCAGTCTGAAGATGAGGAAGCACAAACTCGTGCATCTAAAGACTCCAAGAAAAACAGAAATTGGGCTCAGGCTATGACAGAGCTCAAAAAAGACTTTGAAAATCAAATGAGGGAGTTGGAAGAAAAACTGGGAAAAGAAAGGAGAGAGATGCAGGAAAAACATGAAAATGAAGTCAGCAGCTTAGTCAAGGAAATCCAAAAAAAAAATGCTGAAGAAAATAGCATGCTAAAAACCAGCTTAAGTCAAATGGATAAAACAGTTCAAAAAGTTTTTGAGGAGAAGAATGCTTTAAAAAGCAAAATTGGCCAGATGGAAAAAGAGATAAGAAAACTCTCTGAGGAGAACAAATCCTTCAGAGAAAGAATAGAATACAGGGAGATTGATGAATTTAACAGAAATCAGGAATCAATACTTCAAAACAAAAAAAATGAAAAATTAGAAGAAAATGTGAAATATCTCATTGGAAAAAAAACAACTGATGTGGAAAACAGACTTAGGAAAGATAATTTAAAAATTATTGGAATACCTGAAAGTCATGATCAGGAAAAGAGCCTTGACATCATTTTCAAAGAATTACTACAGGAAAATTGCCCTGATATTCTAGAAGCAGAAGGCACAATAGAAATGGAGAGAATCCACCGATCCCCAGAGAAAGAGATCCCAAAAAACCAACCCCTAGGAATATTATAGCCAAGTTCCAGAACTCCCAAGTCAAAGAAAAAATATTACAAGCAGCCAGAAGGACACAGTTCAAATATCGTGGAGCTGCAGTCAGGATCACACAGGACTTAGCAGTAGCTACATTGGAAGCTTGTAGGGCTTGGAATACAATATACTGGAAAGCAAGAAAGCTTAGAATGCAGCCAAGAATGAACTACCCAGCAAGGCTGAATGTCCTCTTCCAGGGAAAAATGGACTTTCAATGAACCAGGGGAATTTCAAATGTTCCTTTTGGAATGGCCAGAGCTGAATAGAAGGTTTGATCTTCAGATACAGGACTCAGGTGAAGCATGGAGATTGGAGGAGAGGGGGGGAAATATGAGGGACTTAATGAGGATGAACTGCATGTATTCCTGCATAGAAAAATGACACTGATAATACTCATATGAACCTTCTCAGTTAATAGAGCAGGTAGAGCGAGCTTTTATAGTTGAAGCACAGGAGAAAGCTGAATTCAAAGATAAAATATGGTGTAAAAATGGAGTCAATAGAAAAAAAGGGAAATGGAATGGGAGAAAGAAAAAGGAGAGGGGGAATAGTCCAAGATATTTCACATAAGCTTTTTTTTATCACAATGAACTATTGCAATGATATGGAAGGGGGGGAGGCAAGGGGGAATGAGGGAACCTTTGCTCTCATCAGAGGTGGCTAGGAGAGGAAACAGCAAATATACTCAATGGGGTATAGACATCTGGAGTAAGAAGGAGGGGGGAAGCAGGGGGAATGGGTGGGGATGTGAATGAAGGAGGACAGGATGGACCATGGGGGGAGAGTGGTCAAATATAACATATTTTTTTCCTTACTTCTTGCAAGGGGCTGGGATTGGAAGGCCTGCCCAGGACTACAGGGCCAGGTGGATTCTAGGCCTAAGGGGTGGTATGGGGGCTCAGGGCTTCTTGGCCCCAGGACCAGGGATCTGTCTGCTGCACCGCTTTTTTTGAAGTTGATAGGTATTTCAGTGAAAAAAAAATCTATTTTATGTAGAATTGTCATTTTTATTATGTTAGCTTGATCTACTGTTCAGCAATTAACTTTTGTCAGTTATTTATATCTGATTTTATATGTGGGAATGTGTTTTGTACTTGTTTTCACATAGTATCTGAGTTGACCTTGGTAGGTAGGCTCCCAAATAATTTATATTATCAAGCATTACTTTGAATAAAATTTCTCTTTCTATATCTTGCTGCTGTGTTTTATTAGTAAAATATAGAAATGCTGATGATTTATGTGAGTGTATTTTATATTGTGCAAGTTTGCTAAAGTTGCTAATTGCTTCAAGAAGTTTTTTTAGATGGTTGACTAGGTTTCTTTTGAACACCATCATAACATCTGCAATGTAAGAGAGTTTGTTTCTTCATTAGCTATTCTCAGTCCTTGAATTTGTTTTTCTTCTCTTATTGCTATGATTAACATTTCTAATATGATACTGAATAATAATGGTGATAACAGAATCCTTATTTCATCCTCATCTTATTGGGGATGCTTCTAGTTTCTCCCTATTACATATTATGCTTGTTGATGGTTTAGAATTGATATTGCTTATTTTTTAAAGGAATGCTCCATTTATACCTATTCTTTCTATTGTTCTTAATAGGAGTGGGTGTTGTATTTTGTCAAAAGCTTTTTCAGCATCTATTGAAATAATCATGATTTCTTTTAGATTTCTTATTGCTATAGTCCATTGTGTTGTTCTAATATTGTTATCAATCCTGCTTTCCTGGGAAAAATCCTGCTGAATCATAATGTGTTATATTGGTGATAATTTGCTGTAAATACTTTGCTAATATTTTATTTTAAAATTTTGCATCCATATTCATTAGGGAAATTGGTATATAATTTTCTTTCTCTGTTTTCTCCTGCTTTAGGTATCAGCACTATATTACTGTCATAGAAGGAATTTAATAGAACTTTTTGCACCACATTTTTTAATAGTTTATATAGAATGCAAACTATTTTTTTGATTATTTGGTAGAATTCATTTGTGATTTCATTGGGTCCCATGATTTTTTTTGGTAAATTCATTAATGACTTCTTCAATTTCTTTTTCCTGAAATGAGGATTATTTAACTATTTAATTTCCTCTTCTAACCTGGGAAGCTTATACATGTATAAATATTAATCCCTTTCAATTAGATTATCAAGTTTATTGGTATACAGTAGGGCAAAATAGACCTCAATTATTCCTTTAATTTCCTTCACATTAATGGTGAATTTACCTTTTTAATTTTTGATCCAAGAAATTTGCTTTTCTTCTTTCTTTTTGTAATCAAATTCATCAAAGTGTTATCTATTTCCTTGGCTTTTTCATAAAACCAATTGTTAGTTTTATTTAGTACCTCAATAGTTTTCTTATTTCAATTTATTGATTTCTCCTTTGATTTTTCAGAATTTCTAATTTTTTATTTATTTGGGGATTTTTTAATTTATTCTTTCTCTAACTTTTTAGTTGAACACCCAATTCTAGTCTTTTGCTATTTTGTTCATGTAAGTTTTTGGTGATAAAACATTTCCCCTCATAATTGATTTGGTTGTATTACACAAATTCTGGTATGTGGTCTTTTTATAGTCTTGGATGAAATTTTTTTTGTTTTTTTTCTAGGCAATGGGATTAAGTGACTTGTCCAAGGTCACACAGCTAGGTAATTATAAGTGTCTGAGGCCAGATTTGATCTCAAGTACTCCTGACTCTCGGTACTACCTAGCTGCCTCCCTTGAATAAAATTATTAATAATTTCTTTTGTGTTTTTTGCAAGGCAATGAGGTTTAGAGGCCTGCACAAGGCCACACAGCTAGGTGATTATTAAGTGTCTGAGCATGGATTTGAACTCAGCTGCTCCTGACTCCAGGGCCAATGCTCTATCCACTGTGCCACCTAGCCGCCTCCAAAATTACTAATAATTTCTATGATTTGTTGTTTGATCTACTCATTCTTTAAAATTATATAATTTATTTTAGGTCTATTTGTCCTTTATCCTTTATTGAACATGATTTTTATTGCATTATCATCTGAAGAGAATGCATTCAATATTTCTGCCTTTCAGCATTTGATTATGATGATTCTCTCTCTCTCTCTCTCTCTCTCTCTCTCTCTCTCTCTCCATACATACATACATATATATATATATATATATATATATATATATATATATATATGTATATATATATGGTCAATTTTGTATAGGTACCATGTACCAGAAAAATAAGGTATATCCCTTTCTATCCATCATATCCAACTTTTCTAATATTCTATTCAATTCTTTAATTTCCTTCTAGTTTATTTTATGACTAGATCTATTTAATTCTCAGAGGAAGTTTGAAATCCCCCATCAGTATGGTTTTATTGTGTATGTATTCCTGCAAGTCTTTTAACTGTTCCTCTAAGAATCTAGATGCTATAACACTTCTATTTGCTTCCATTTAATGGGAGAGTTCATTCCATTCATAGTCACAGTTGTAATTACTCAGTCTTTATTACCCACCATTCCATGTTCTCTCCATTTGCACTTTTTTCCCCTTCCCTTCACCCTATCCCTCATCACCATTATTCCTAGATGAAGGTCTCTGTTATACTCATCATTTCCATAATTCAACCTGTTTAAACCTACAGGACTCTCCAAGAAGCATCTACCGCAGCATTTGCAACCAACATAAGAGAAGATTCATAGAGTCTAGGATACAGGGTGGGGAGGAGGAGTATGTGTGGAGAAAAGGAAATCTAAGGCAGTGGGCTGGGCAAAAGGGAAGGAAAAGAGAGAAGATGAAATGAGGAAGAAAAATGAGCCCTGGGTAATGAGGAAAAACAAGAGTAACAAAAGAGTGACAGTGTGGCTGAATCTAATGGTGCCTATGCTGGGGAGTCAGTCAGAGTGTGTACATGAATGTGTAGATGGTGGGTTTTGAGAGATGTGATGAATGTAAGCTATTTTGGGGAAACTGAGTTTGGGAATAGTTTAATAGAGGTAGGCAGAGACTAACAAAATGTTAAATATTTGTATATTGTATGACTAAATACATTTTTCTAAAAGGCTCACAGTGGACTTTTGACAGAGTTTCTAAAAATTTCAAGCACAATTCTTGACTTTTTTATTTCTCCATATAAATTTACTTTCATCTTTTTCTAACTCATTAAAGTAACTTTTTGGAATCTTGATTTGTAGGGCACCAAACAGGTACTTTTGGTAGAATTGTCATTTTTGTTATATTAGCTCTACCTATCCACGAGCAGTTGATATTTGCCCAGTTATTTAAATCTGATTTAATTTGCGTGAGAAGTGTTTTATAATTGTTTTCAAAAAGTTTCTGAGTCTGTCTTGGCAAACAGACTCCCAAGTATTTTATATTGTCTGAGGTTACTTTGAATGGGATTTCTTTTTCTAGCTCTTCCTGCTGTACTCATATATAGAAATGTTGAAGATTTATTTCATATCCTGCAAAGTTGCTAAAATTGTTAATTGTTTCCAGTAGTTTTTTTTGGATGGCTTCTTGGGATTCTCTAGGTATACCATTATGTCATCTGCAGAGAGTGAGAATTTTGTCTCTTCCTTCCCAATTCTAATTTCTTCAATTTCTTTTTCTTCTCTTATTGCTGAAGCTATCATATCTAAAACAATATTGAATAGTAATGATAATGGGCATCCTTGTTTTACACCTGATCTTATTGGGAATGCCTCTAGCCTTTCCCCATTGAAGATAAGCTTGTTGATGGTTTCTGATGGATACTGCTTATTATTCTCAGGAACAGTGCCTTTATTCCTACACTCTCTTGTTTTAGTAGGAATGGGTGCTGTATTTTGTCAAAAGCTTTTACAGAATTCATTGATATAATCATATAATTTCTGATAGGTTTATTGTTGCTATAATAAATTATAGTAAGAGTTTTCCTAATATTGAACTAACCCTGCATTTCTGGGATAAATTCTACTTGGTCAAAATGTATTATCCTAGTGATAATTTGTTGTAATTGTTTTGTTAAGATTTTATTTATGATTTTTGCATCTATATTCATCAGGGAGATAGGTCTATAATTTTCTTTTTCTGTTTTAACTCTTCCTGGTTTAGATATCAGCACCATATTGGTGTCATAGAAAGAATTAGGCAGAGTTCTGTCTTCCCCTATTTTTCCAAAGAGTTTACATAGAAGTGGAATGAATTGTTCCTTAAATTTTTGGTGGAATTCACTTGTGAATCCATCTGGCCCTGGGGATTTTTTTCTTAGGAGTTCATTGATGCCTCGTTGAATTTCTTTTTCTGAGATAGGGTTATTTAGGTATTTAATCTCCTCTTTGTTTAACTTAGCCAACTTATATTTTTGTAAATATTCATCCATTTCACTTAGATTGTCAAATTTATTGCCAAAGAGTTGGGCAAAATAATTCCGAATCATTAATTTAATTTCTTCCTCATTGGTGGTGAGTTCCCCTTTTTCATTTATGATACTAACAAGTTGGTTTTCTTCTTTCTTTTTTTAAATCAAATTGACCAAAGTTTTATCAATTTTATTGGTTTTTCCATAATATCAACTCTTGGTTTTATTTATTAATTTAATAGGTTTTTTTTGCTTTTGATTTTACTAATTCCTTATTTAGTCTTCAGAATTTCTAATTTTGTATTTAATTGGTTTTTTAAATTTGTTTTTTCTCTAATTTTTTCGGTTGCATATTTAGTTCATTGATTTCCTCTTTCTCTAATTCATTCATGTAAGCATTTAAAGATCTAATATATATCCCCTGCCAGCTGATTTGAGTTAATACCATAGGTTTTGGCATGTTCTTTCATTATTGTCATTATCTAGGATAATAATTTATTCTTTCTATAATCTGTTGTTTGATCCACTCATTCTTTAAAATGAGGTTCTGGGTCTATATTTCCCTGGCCCAATCTTTTTTTTTATTTTTTATTGCATTGTGGTATGAGAAAGATGTATTCACTATTTCTGCCTTTCTGCAATTTATTATTAGGGTTTTATGCCCTAGTACATGGTCGGTTTTTGTATAAGTGTCATATACTGCAGAGAACAAGGTACATTGCTTTCTATTCCCATTCAATTTCCTTCATAAGTCTATTATATCTGGGTTTTCTAACAACCTATTTACCCCCTTAACTTCTTTCTTGTTTATTTTGTGATTTGATTTATCTAGATCTGAGAGAGGGAGTTTGAGGTCTTCCACTAATTGAGTTTTGCTATCTATGTCTTCCCGTAATTCTTTCAGCGTCTCCTCTGAGAATTTGGATGCTATCCCATTGGGTGCATACATATTTAGTATTGAAATCACTTTATTCTCTATGGTACCTTTTAGGAGGATATAGTTTCCTTCCTTATCTCTTTTAACACTATATAATTTTGCAGTTGATTTGTCTGCGATAAGGATTGCTACTCCTGCTTTTTTCACTTCAACTGAAACAAAATTTATTTTGCTCCAACCATCATTTACCTTCTCTCTCTCTCTGTCTCTCTCTGTCTCTCTCTCTGTCTCTCTCTGTCTCTCTCTCTGTCTGTCTGTCTGTCTGTCTCTCTCTATATATATATGTGTATATATATACACACATATATATATATATGTCTGCTTCAAATGAGTTTCTTATAAGCAGCATATTGTAGTATTCTGTTTTTTAATCCACTTTGCTATTTGCTTATATTTTAAGGGAGAATTCATCCCATTCACATTCAGAGTTATTACTAGCTTTTTATGGCTCTCCATGCTATCTTCCCTCTGTATTTTTCCCCTTTTTCCCCCTTTATCCATATTCCCTGGTATTTTGTTTCTGAATACTCCCACCTTCAGTGTGTTTCCCCTCCTATATCAATCTCCCTCTCCTTTCTTTCCCTTTTCCCTTTTCCCCCTTCTTCCTTCCCTTCCTTCTATTAGTTCCCTTTTTCTCCCACTCCCCATCCCCCTCCCCTTTCCCCCTTTCAATACTTTAAAGGTAAGGTAAGTATTTTAACTGAATGTGTGTAAGTTAACTTTAAGCTAAGTCTGATGAGATGAAGGGTGAGGGGTTCTCACCTCCTCCCTTCTTCCCCTCTATTATAATATGTCTTTTGTATCTCTTAATGTAATGAGATTTACCCCCATTCAATCTTCCCCATCCTCCTGTCTCCTTACTGTCCCCCTTTTTAAGGAGATATTGTTTTTAAATCATTCTTTCTGAATCACAGAAAAGTCATGAGTGTCTATCACTTCTGGCTAAGTATATTCTCTCTAATAGAGTTAGAATTCTGAAGGGTTATAAGAATCTTTCTCCCAGGTGGGAATGCAGTCAATTTTATCTCACTGTATAGAAGGTTTTTTCTTTACCCCTTTTTTAACCTTTTCATGTCTTTCTTGAGCCTTCTGTTTGATGTCCAAATTTTCTATTTAGCTCTGGTCTTTTCATCAGGAAATGTTGTAAGTGTCCCATTTCCTTAAATCTTCATATTTTCCCCCTGGGAAAGAAGGTTCAGCGTTGCTGCATAGTGGATTCTTGGCTGCATTCCATGGTCCCTTGCTCTTTGGAATATCTCATTCCAGGCCCTTCACTTCCTTAATGTTGATGCAGCCAGGTCCTGTGTAATCCTTACTGTGACTCATTTTCCAGGCATGCTCTGAACCTCTCTGTGCTGGAAATCACCCTTCTGTTGAGTGGGGCTTACCAGACCTCCTTTCTCCCTGGCCAAAGATTCAGTGGCTAAATTTGGTCCTAGGATCTGCCACTCGCCAAAGCCTTTGAGGCTAAGGCTGGACCTCTGGATTTACCCCACTGCTGTCCATGGGCTGGCCCTCTGGTCCTCACTCCCGGTTCACCCACAGTCCCCTGAGACAGACCTTGTTGGTAGGTGTTCTTCTCCTAGCTTCTTTTTCTGGGTTTTGTTGATCGAATTTCTGTTAAGAGTTTTCTTTCATGTTATTTTTGAGGGGGGAACCAGGAGCACTTAGCACAGTGCCTGTCTTCTCTCCAACATGTTGGCCACAACATTGTGTTTTTGATGGAATTTTCTTATTGAGTTAATTTTGTGCTTCTTTTCTGAGCTATTGACACTTTTATATACATATCATTTCTTATCCCATATTTTCCTATTTGATTTTTTAAAATACCTTTTAAGCTCTTCAAGGAATCTTGAACTTGAGACTTGGACTTGAGATAAATTCACATTCTATTCTGGGGTTTCAAATGTAGTTCTTTCCTGTCAGTCCTCTTCTGAGATGCTGTTTTGATTCATAGTAGCTTTCTATGGCTAGGGTTGTTTTCTGTTTCTTACTCATTTTTTGAGTTATTTTTGTTTTTTACAGTTGAACTCTGCTCCTAAGCCACAGGAGTGCACAGTTCCAGGTTTCTTTGACTGGAGATATGAGACATACAAGAAAACTGAGAGTCTCCTTAGAAAAAGATATGTTCTCAATTTTCCATCCAGTCAGCTTTTCTTGACAATTTTGACCAGCACACACTTTCTCATATGCAACCTCAGGCAAATCAAACAGATGCTTAGTTAGATACATGCCTCTTCTGATTTGGCTGGACACTCAGTGCCTTATGCAAATGAAAATGATAAGCAGCCATTTCTAACCAAAAAAGGGCAATATTGACAAGTAACTGCATAAAATACTAAACCATTCAAAAGTTTTTCACCAATCCCATAGATTTATGAGTATTTATTAGCTCAGAGAAGAACTGCAAATGCATATAAGTAAATATGATTATGAATAAGTCCCATTTAAGTTGAATTCTTTAGTCAGCTCTATTGAGAAGGACTTTGCCTGAATTAAATAGAAAAAAATGTCATGTTGAAGACAGTTTGAATCAAAGATGAACTACTTTGATAAACTTAAATTTCCTTCTGGTTAATAGGAACAATTTGATATTTTTTTAGGCTTTTGCAAGGCAATGGGGTTAAGTGGCTTGCCCAAGGCCACACAGCTAGGTAATTATTAAGTGTCTGAAGCTTGATTTGAACCCAGGTACTCCTGACTCCAGGGCTGGTGCTTTATCCACTGCACCACCTAGCCACCCCAACATGACATGGTTTTAAGGGATTAGAACATCCCCCATAAAGAAGAAGCATGATTTCATCAGTATATGATATTCTCAGGGTGAAACTACCCTTTACCAGTTCATATAAATGAACTGGCATGATACTCATCTAAAAGATTGGTTAACATTTCAGAAAACAATAAAGGTAATGTGCAGTATCTCAAATACAACCTAACTTATTCTTTTCCTCTTATTTATATTCCCATCTCTTTGTTTAGCTGCAGTGATGATCTAGCTCTTTGTGTCATCTAACTAATTAAACGTCATCATCTGGCCAGCACAAATTCTATCCACATGGCTTTTCTTACATGACTTGCTTAATCAATTTCTTAGGAATCGGCATTCACCTTCCTGAGCATACCCTAAAATGTTTTGGTCCTTAGTAGAATCAACCCACTCTCATCCACAAACAGGAAAACCTGGAAGACTTCACTATCTATAGGGAATCACTCTCGTAGTTGGATGATATATTGTCCATTCTCCATAAAAGAGGAAAATACTTTCAGGAATCATATATTTGCATGATGTTATTCTTGACACTGATATAGAATCGTTACTGAAGTCATCTGAGTGACTGTGACTCTCAAGGAAAATTATAGAATCATGTATATTTTAGGAGATGCCTTGTTGAAATAGAGCTTTTAAGATTTTGTCCCTTGTGTTTACCCTTAAAAAGCAACAAATGTCTATATAGTACCTTCATATCTACAAATATGAATTAAGTAGTGTATTTTGATCTTCATATTGCAACTGAAGAAAATGAGACTTAAAGCAATCCCTCAGGAGCAAACACTTTTTAAAGGAAAGTGTTGGGACTTCAAACAGAATTTTCTGCTTCCAGAAACAGGTCTTTTCCCTTTATACCAAGTTGACTATCAATAAAAGACCAAAAATATGATCTTTAAAAAGTTTTATAGGTGATGCATATGAGATTTAAGAATTGGAAATTTACATTATTTAGCTTGATTATCAATTACATCTGGTGTAGCATGATTAAAAAAAGAGCAAGTCTGTAACTGCAGTTTTTGATTCAAGCTTTTGGAGAGATAGAACTTCTGGCTATTAAACAATAGAAGAATAGAAGCCATAAGGAAGCAAACATTCCTTTGTGCCACTTCAAAACAAATAAATGTCACTAATAGAAGAGGGTCTGTAGAAAAAAGAATCTTCCTGGTGCCATTTGTGAGAATCAAACCATAATCTCATTAGTATGGTAGTTCAAAGACTGAGAATCTTCCATTTGGAAGAAACTGGAGAGGATTATCTAATGCAGTCTCTACACAGAGCATGCATTCCACATATCATGTCCTCTGAAAGTCATCAACCAATCTCCTTCTCCCTAACTCCCCTCATTACTATAATTTAGTGTCATTAATCAGAATTAGAAACTACCATATTTTTATAGGAAATTATTAAGAGAGATGGTAATTGAAAGAGGAACAACCAAAGTAACAAAACTTTGGATTCTAACCATTTTTTAACCACAAATCCAGGAGAAATGAATCTTTTTTTTCTTTCTCTGGTCCTGATCAAATTGAAGGATTTCAAGCAATATATGAGGGAATTAATGACTTTGAACTAAAGCCTTAAAGAAGCAGAAAGAAGTGGCATCCAAGTGATAGCTCCTAACCTATGAGTAGCTACTGATGCTTCCAATGCCTCCATTGTCAATCTATACAATAGGAAAGGAAACAGGTTGTCTCTGTGACAATGTTGGGCTGGGGAATGTAAACTTCTAAGCAAGTCACTTAGCCAAGCCTCAGTTTCCTCTTCTCCAAAAAGAGGGTAATGAACAAAAACCTGAAAATATTGTTTTGATAATCAAATGAAATCATATATGCAAAACATTCTGCAGTTACTTGCAAATATTGTCTTTTCTTGGCTAAAAGATAACTGATTTCTTCATTTTCATAAGCTACTGAATGCCCTTCCAAAACAGGAGTTGTCGTGGAGGCAGCTAAATGACTGTTTGATTTGCCTGAGATGGTGTGTGAGAAAATGGGTGCTAGGCCAAAACTGTCAATAAAAGCTTACTGACTTGAGAATTGAGAACCGATCTATCCTTGGAAGAAGAGGCATCCTAGGTTATCATTCTAACTTTGCCACTCACTTTCTGTGGCATGCTGCATAAATTATTTTCTCTCAGAGGACTCATTTTTCTCTTATGTCAAATGAAGGAATTGAAGCAAGTCACTTCTAAGTATTTTTCTATTTATGTTGTTCTATGATTCTAGGATAAAAATGGAAAAAAAATAAAATTTACTCTCAATCTGTGTAAAGCACTGCTTGATTCTAGAGTTATAACTAGAAAAGTAACAACCATTCCTGCTCTCAAAAGATCTTACATTCTAATGGGGGAAACAGGTTAGATAATATTTTTTCTTTATTATTATTTCTCTGGATAAAATCATATTAACTTTTAATGGTGAATCACTTAATAGTGCTAAAGATTTGGGTGATAAAGGACTTTCTTTTCTGAGTCAATAGTATAAGATTATTTCTCTCGGTTCTAGGAGTGTTCAACCCTAGGAAATTGTTCTTTTATGTGTGTAAGTTTGGGGGGGAAAGAAGAGAGTTTTCTGATGGGGAGACCAGGGCTTTTCAAATGATCAGAAGTAGTGACAAGAGAAAAGAAAGGTAGGAGAATTCAGAGATATCAGACAAGACACTAGTTTTAACTGGTATGCTTAAAGCTTAAGTGAATACAAGTGGTACACAACAGATACGAAAACAACCTTATATTATAGGATTTGCTACTTTTATAGATTATATAGTATCTTTTGAGGGCTAAGAAGTTATTGAATACTACTAATGGATTTGGAATGCCTGTCAGTTAAGAATGGCTCTAGGTAGCAAAAATTGGAAATATTATTATGGGAGGAATGACTATGTATCTATGTATCTGTCTATGTTTCTCTCTCTCTCTCTCTCTCTCTCTCTCTCTCTCTGTCTATCATATATTTCTATCTTATCTTTCTCTCCTTCATCTATCTATCTGTCTTATTTCTCTCTCTCTCTCTCTCTCTCTCTCTCTCTCTCTCTCTCTCTCTCTCTCTCTCTCTTTCTCTCTGTCTCAGTCGGTCAGTTTTAGTCTGTCTGTCTATCCATATTTGTCTATGTCTGTATGTGTGTGTGTGCTATACCATTAGTATAGAGGGATGTTGTCTATGAGTTCAAATTGATTGTATAGTTTCTATATAACATACATAAGTAGATAAATTGATAGAGCAATAGATAGATGATAGATAGATGTATAGTTAGATAGATGAGAGTGTTACCCAAATTGATAAAGCTGCTGGTGTTTAGGTGCAGTAACCCAGAGAGTGAATTGAGCTAGGAATGAAGGAATCTGTTTGGGGCCCCTCACGGACCCCATGGTAATCCCATCCAGTGACCTGCCATTTAGAAGAGTAGGCCTAGGATGTAAAGGGACATCCAGATGAGCAAAGCCAGTGGAGAGGAACTTTATTAAAAAAAAAAAACAAAGGGGTATAAGCCAAACACCCAATCAAAAATTCTAGAATAGCCCAAACTCAATGCATTTTTTCTGAAATGAAGAAACCTAAAACTCCAACATAAAAAGAGACAAATGATTATTTTGTCCAGTTAATTTTCAGTTATTCAGCCATAGATGGAAGCCTGTTAAGTTAGAAGTTGGTCAGATTTGGTCTTCTAAAAGTGAAATCAGGATTAGGAAAGTCCAGAGCATTTGAGTCCAAGGCAGGGAAAGTGAATGAGGCAAAAAGCCACTCCTGACAACTATCTAGACTGCCATCCTTCTCAGAAAAATGATGTAAAAATGGGTAATCCTATGTGCTTGTCAGGGAAAGTGATTAGTGTTTTTCTACATTATAGTTGTGATTTCAAGCTAAAAATGTATGGATGATAAAACAAATCAGGTTTATTCAGTTTTCACAGGATATAAATTTAATTTTGATGATTGGTTGACATCTACTATCATGTTACTGGATGTGAAAAATTTTATATCCAGCTAGACTGCTATTTAATCAAATGTTCCCTTGAAAAGCAGGTAGAGGTCCTCAATGGAAGTACATAGATTCCTGAGTAACGATAATGAAAATAATAATAGCTCCCATGCACATAGAAGATTTACAAAAGACTTTACACATATTATTAGACTTGATCTTCACAGAAACCCAAAGTTATACTAGCATTCGTGAGATGTTAAATGACCAAGAAGAATGCTTCCATCTTATCCTTTATGGAGTCTTTTTGAGAGGGCATCAATAAGATTACTATGTAGTAATCAGGTACACGAATAGGAATCTCTCAGTAAAAATCTTACATGAATAGATGCAATGGAAAATGTACTATGTACAAAGTAACAGTAATTGTCAGAATGATCAACTGTGAATGACATTGTTTCTCCACAAAGCTGTGACCCAAGAGAACTCTGAAGGACTAAGGATAAAGAATGCTATCCATCCCTAAGACATAGCTGATGGTATCTGAATACAGATTGAAGCATACCTTTTTTTACTTTATTTTTCATGGAGTTTCTCTTTTGGGGGAGCAGTTGTGTTTACTTTTAAATGACTATTGTGGTAATGTTAGCAAAAGGAAGGTACAAATCAGTAGAGATGTCCACATCAATGGTAATTTGGATCAGTGAGATATTTGCAAATTGTTTTCAAGTGTCAATCTTTGTTTCATGAATTAGATAATTTAATAGAGATTTCTGTCTTCTATAAGCAAAGTGGTTCTGAGTTTAGATAACAATTAAATAAAGAATATAAATGTTTACATTGGAGGAGGAGTAGAGAATTGCTGTTATGGAAAGACAGATGTTTGATGATTTGACCTCTGTGGGAAATCGACTTTGTAGACAACCCAAAAAGTGAACTTTGTGAGGATTAAGTGAGGAGAATGTAGAGACAGTGTGCCATAGTGCATATGGATAGGGTGCTGGGTTTGGAGAAATGCAATTATGGGTTCAGTTCCTGCTTATGAGCCTTACTGACTCTTGGAAAGTCACTTAACCCTTATTTACTCATATCTACACCTTATCTAAGTCATAGATGAATTTTTCATTTTCCTTAATTTTCTAATAATCAATTCCATTTCACTAGGCCATTTATGCATTGTCTATGTGGGAAAAAAGATCTCTCTTACCTCTTTCTCTGCTTCCTTTTCCCTCTTCTTCCCCCCCATCACCACCTCTTTTATTTTTCTCTCTTCTTGTTCTCTTTCTTTCCTTTCCTTAGATTTGTTGTCCTTATCTTGCCCTAGCTTTATTTTTCTGATATGGGCCATTTCCATCTGCTTACTAAATGAAGTTCAGAAATCATAAATTCAAGAAATCTGCCAGACTTGGTCTTCTTAGCAGCAGGGAATACAGAAATAGGCCACTGAATCCAACTCTGAAAGTATTTTATTTTTAAAGGACAGCTTTCTAGAAATTCACAGTATTAGCAAAAGAAAAGTATTGCTGAGATCAACTAGCTTTATTAAAAAAGTATAAGTGAAAGATTAGATATTTTTTGTGAAAAAATAAACAAAATAAAACATGACTTGAATATGTAGACTAACAGGACACACAAACCTCTGATGCTTATCTACATCTCTCCATAGGGTCATTAGCCAGAGCAAAATAGAATTCAAATTCAGTTCTTTATAACCAAAATTTGGACATTTTAACCTTGGATGTCCTTAATAGATACTTATTAGATACAGCTTTTTGAGATTCACAGAGTTCTTTATTATTAAATAGTTTTAGCCAAGTGAGTTACAAGTAGAGAACCTGAGAGAAACAGGGTAGAAATAGTGCTCAAAAGTTTTATTTTTTAAAAGTTCATTTATTTAAGGCAATGGGGTTAAGAGTGACTTACCAAATGTCACACAGTCAATTATTCAGTGTTTGAAGACAGATTTGAACTGAGGTCCTCTTGGGCCAGTGCTCTACCCATTTTACAACCTAGTTGCCCCATGCCTGAAACTTTTAAAAACATCTCTCAGTCAAGACCCAACACGCCTAGTGCTTTTTAAGTTACTATTAAATTGTACAAAATAAATTTATTAAACTCTTTTTTTAGTCTCACCCTACCTCTTTTTAGTCATTCCCAATGTCAATATTCCAGATTACTTTATACTCTTCAGGACTCTAAAATCTCACTCACCCACAAACCTTTGAAATCTCATATGTGAATTCTGTAATTGTGCCTCCAAAATAGACCACATTCTTTAGATGAAGTCTTATTGTCACTCTTTAGTCCCTCCTGTTCTTCCCCATTATATAATGTTCATTTTCCTTCCTTGTGATATCCATTACCTTTGCCTTTCCCTTTTTGAGTAACTCTTTGTCCCAGATTCCTTTTGCCCATCCCTCCTCTTTTTCTGATCTAACCTCTGCCAATATTCTCATGTGTGCTGCATATGTTTCAGGAGACATTACTTGTAGAATTTTTGTGGATATATGCAGGCTTTGTCTTTGAGAGATATAGTTGATGATGGGGTTGTTCACAATCAAGACTGCCATATGGAGAACAGAAGGTGGAAGAATGCATGATTATGTGATAACAAAGAAGGATGAAGTGAGAAAAAGAGTAGATGGTTCTGAAAATAGGCACACTGGCAGACCATTGAGGGAAGGAAGGGAATGAATAGAATTCCATAAAAGAAGCAAATAAATAGAATAGCACCATGGTAAATATCAATTAGAATTTGACTTATCTACAAGGAAACTCCTTTTTCTTTCTCCCAGGGCCAAAGTTACCTTAGAATCAGACCCCTAAAATTTAGGGGAAGGAAAG
Organism: Macrotis lagotis; assembly: GCF_037893015.1. Classification (NCBI taxonomy): domain Eukaryota; kingdom Metazoa; phylum Chordata; class Mammalia; order Peramelemorphia; family Peramelidae; genus Macrotis; species Macrotis lagotis. The sequence continues at coordinate 104,906,950 of NC_133664.1, forward strand.
TGAATAAACTTATAAAGAGCCTACTAGGTTACAGATACAGTGCAAGATCTTTTCCAAACATTATCTTCATTGATCCTATTATGGTCACTATTTTTTCAGTTGAAGAAGTTAAGGCAATCAGAGGCGAAACAACTTGTCCAAGGTCATACAGTTAGAAAGTGTCTGAAGTCAGATTTGAATTTGGGTGTTCTATACTGTGGGTCTACTTCTCTAACTGGTGGGTGACCTAGTTGCCTTTGTATCATTTCTCTGCCTCTAGATGGGAGGTGTTGGGAATAAAGCAAGGTGATGGGAACAAAACAAGGGGAAAAATATTTTTTAATTCAATTTTGCTTCTCCCCCCTCAACTCCTCCAACACTATTAAGACAAAAAATGCAAATGCATTACAAATATGAAATCATGTAAGATGATTTTTTCTAATAGTCATATTCAAGAGAATGAAAGAAAAATAATATGATAATTTCTGCATTCTGAGTCTATCAGATGTCTTTCTGGAGGTGATTAGTGTTTCTTATGATGAGTACTTTCGAATTTTTGGGTCATCTTGATGAGAATTGCTATGTCTTTCAAAATTGGTTTAGATAAGAGTTTAAAGAACATTCAGACTAAATCCCTCACTTCACAAATAAGGGGGCAAAATGAGGACTAGAGAAGTCCTTCTTAGAAACTTCTTAGAGTTTCTCTCTCTCTCTCTCACACACACACACACAGAAATACATACATACATACATAAACACACACACAAATCCATACAAGTAATAAAAATTAAAACCAGACTTTGAACCAATGTCCAAGTTGTCTGGCTCCAAATTTCCAAATTTGTGCTATTCTTTCATTTACATTAGCTGTAAAGTTACAACAAATAATCCCTGGAAATCCACTCTTAAAATGTTCATGTTAATGAAGGACATCTCTAGACTATCACTGGTATATCTAGGTGACATAGTGAATAGAGTGCTGGGTCTGGAGTTAGTACTCCTTTTCCTAAGCAGAAATCTGGCCGCAGACACTTCCTTATTGCCTGATCCTTGGCAAGTCACTTAATCTTGTTTGCCAGTTTCCTCATATGTAAAATGAGCTGGAGGAAAAAAAATGGAAAACCAATCCAGAATCTTTGCTAAGAAAATCTAAAACAGAGTTATGAAAAATCAGACTGAAACTCCTGAAAGCAAAAATCCATTAGGAGAAAGAAAACAGAAAAGAAGTTATTGTCAATGAGAGTTGAACAGTATATGGTAGTAATACACAGTGGTGATATATCTTTCAAGCCATCAAAGACATGTTAAATGCCTTACAAAGGGGAAGTTTCCATAGAAAATGTTAACCCAATTTATTTTCCTGATTAGTGTGTTTGGTTGTTGCTGATGGTGTGTCCCTGTAATAAGGGAGGAGGAAAAAGATATCTGAGTTAGTGGTATCACTGTATGAGAGAACCTGCTCTAAAAAGAAGATTCTATTCAAAAAGATATTTTGCCTCCTTTCCTCCCCCATTCATGTCCTTCCACTTTCATGGTGTGAGAAAGTGTGATGGGTTTCTTCTTAGGGTACTCCCCTCATCAGTGACCATAACATCACCCAATCTTTCTGGCATGGATGTTTGAACTACTCCTTTGACTTCTGAAATTTCCCTTTCCCTTCTCATTTTTCTCTTCCTATAAATATTCATTCTTTCCATTCTCTTTCTCTTTCTTTCAGGAAGGAGCACAAAGTCTATCCCATACTTACAGGCATGCATGGTCTCATTTTAGTTGAAGTATTACACCTGATCTCAATTACTTCATTTACTCTAACTTGTATTGAGGAAAATTGTGGAACAAGTGGCCTCCACCTATTAATGGAGAAGATAGAGTAAAAAAAATCTGTTTGATAATCTTTCTAACATCTGAAAGCCCATTGTCTCAGAAAGTTGGTCAAGGGATACTTGATCTGATAAAGCAGAAAAGGATGAAAGTTCAAAGAATACTAATATGAAGGGACTGAGTCCCTTTCATCTTTGGAACTCCTTTTCTAGCACTCACAAATCCCAGGCAACAGAGGTCCTGAGAGAAAGTCCTGAAGATCTCCTGGACTGTTAATGACTAGAAAGCAAATATTTTGGGCAAGAAATAATTCCTTTTCTCTACAACCTTCAACCAGGACCCATAGTATCCTGGGAAAAATACAAAATAATTATGGTGGCCTAGAATTGTAGAAGTGATTGGAAAACCAATCCAGAATCTTTGCTAAGAAAATCTCAAACAGAGTTATGAAAAATCAGACTGAAACTCCTGAAAGCAAAAATCCCTCAGGAGAAAGAAAACAGAAAAGAAGTTATTGTCAATGACAGTTGAACAGTATATGGCAGTAATACACAGTGGTGATGCATCTTTTGTCTTACCTTGCTCTCATATTCCTCGAATATTCATATTCCTGATGCAAAGCAGTATAGAATTTGTGCATTTTATGGGTGATTTTATTTTTCTGTGTCAACTTAATGGTCTAGGAAGAGTTTAAATACAAATAATTCCTCAGTTGTTAAATGGACAAAGGATAGGAACAGGTAGTTCTCAGATGAAGAAATGAAGTTATCTATATCATATAAAATACTCTAAATCATTATTGATTAGAGAAATGTAAATTAAAACAACTCGGAAGTACTACCTGACACCTATCAGATTGGCCAGTATGACAAAAAAGGAAAATGAAGCTTTTTTGCAGTACATGTGAATTTGGGTGTTCCAGACTATGGATACACAGTACATTGTTGGTGGAATTGCTGATCTACCTTTTCTGAGAGCAACTTGGAATTATCTCCAAAGGTCAATATCAATAAAACATTATTAGTTTGTATCTCAAAGAGATCACACAAAAGGGTAAATATACAAAAATGTTTATAGCAGCTTTTTTGTAATGATAAAGAATTGGAAGTTGAAGGAATAACCATCAAATTGGGATTGACTGAACAAACTGTGGTATATGAATGAGATGGAATACTACTGATCTGCAAGAAATCATGAGAAGTCAAAGTTCAGAAAAGTCTAGTAAGACTAGCAAGAATTGATGTGAAGTGATTGTGTGATGGCTAACCATAATGGATTTGCCCAACTTCCAATCTCCACCTGAGCTGGGTCAATAACTTCAGCTGAGCTTTGATATTGAAATTCACAAAACCATCTACCTCATTTCCACTGTGATCTATAACAGTTTCTCATAATTTATTGAGACTTGAACCTTCATGATTGCTGAACCATTAAAAAAACTCCATAGACTCTGAAATGCATTTTTTGCTTCTCTTTCATAAGGGAATGAGTTCAAAGGTCTTACCTTCTGATCATGATAGTGGGACAGAATGTGTCCCACCTTGTATCTTTCTACTTTCCCCTCTGTGGGACCTTCTATTTATTACACCTCAACTCATTTTCTCTTTTTTTTCATTCATTTGTGCATGCATATTTCCAAGTTACAAAATTTCCCTCCACCCTCCCTTCTTGCCCTGCTCCCCTCAGCAGGGAATAGTCAGGTTAATATTTTACATACATATTTTGTTAAACATATTTACAAATTAGTAATTTTTGGCATGCGGAAATAGGATTAAGGGAAGGAGTTACCCCCTTTCTCTTTATAATTATCTTTCATTCTCCTTCCTTTCCAAACTTATTTACTTTGTCCATTCTCCTCATCTACTTTCCACAAAGTTGTCCCTTGGTCCAAGGACATATTATCATGGATAGAGGGTGAAATTTAAAATGATTTGAATTCAAATTCTGACTCAGTGACTAGCCACATGACTCTGAGTAAGTCTGTCTTGGGTCCCTCAACTTTAAAATGGAAATAATAATAATATTTACCTCTCTGTTTTTAAATGTTTGGCAGAACACTAGCTTCATAGTAGGCCCTTTCTTACATGATTGTTTCCTTCCTTCCTAAGGAACTCTACATTCATGTTTTCTATAACCCTTCTCTAAGGCAATACTGACCAAAAGACTAAGGGTCAAGTTGTCTGAGTCTTTTGCAGATATCTAACTCTCTTCTTCAGTCTCACTCAATGTGATTCTCAATCCTGGGTTGATTTCCCACAACAAAAGAGTGGTGCTGTAAGCAACTAATCCTCTGTAAGAACTGTCTTCAGACTGGGAACTTGAGATAGACTCCATGTATTATGTATGAAAAACATCACACTAGGCATTGTATGAGAGTGCCCTCTTTGCTCTCACTTCAGACACCAGGTAAATGTCACCCAGTTGCCAGCTTTAGGGAGAAAGGAGATCAATGAATTTCTCTTTCCATAGTCCCTCTCCTCTGTCTCTCCTTTCCTGGAGACAAAATGGATTGGAAGAAACTTGAAGGAGTTCCAGATATAATACATATTATGACCTAGAATAGGAATAAGAAGTCTTTGAGAAAGAAGAACAGATGTTTAGCCATCTTTAAACTTTACCCAGGAAATGATGCTTCTATGTGTGACTATTGAGGCCTTTGGATTGGCAAAGAATTTCTGGAGTTTAGCAAAGATTCATCCATCTCTGAGAAGAATAGGTTCCCAGTGGGGATATACAGAATATGGGTAATGGAAGATGGTAGAGAGATGGTGACATTAGGCCCCAGAAGAGGATGTGGAATCCCCAGGTTGGGTGATGGGTTTTTTCTTGGCCAACATGGAAAAGATATTGGCAAAAGAGATGATTTACTCATTTTCATCCTGGCCAGTAACTAGTTGTAGGTAGAGACCCCGGAACAAGGCAGTAAGATTGAATCTCATGAGTGCCTGGAGAAGGGGAATCTTTTTGTGAAAAAAGTATGATATCCAGTTAACTGGAGTTCTGAGTCACTACTTTTAGTCAAAAGAGGAAGAAAGTAGAGAAACTGGGAATTATAAATACCCTAACTCCTGTTCTGTCTTTGTTACCATCAGGTTTGTGTTTCTGAAAGGAAAAAAAAAGTTAACATATGCCACAGATGCTGTGGTAGGACCCTCTGTGAGGACTGAGACTGTCCTTCTTATTCAGTATTAGGAAATCATCAGGCTACAATAGACCTTGAGAAACAAGACAGAACTCAACTACTTCATGTAAACAGTGTATTTCTTCTTTTGTCAATCATAGGTGAGTTGCAATAGAATAGTAGGAAAATAATTGGATTAGGAATTAGGAAATCTGGGTTTTCATTCATACTCTGCCATTTACAAGTTTTGTGAGCTCCAAATCTCAATCTCATTTCTTTACCTGTAAAATGAGATGATTGGACAATTTAAATTCTATTTTTTCCAACTTTAGATAACTCACAATTTTCTATACAGGTAGAGACTTTTCTGCCTTCTTTAAGTCATCCTTTCTTGAGCAGCTCTCCAGATGTTTTATGTTGGTACAATTTCTCTTTATTTGATCCCATAATGAACTATGATTAGGAAACCATGTTATCATAACAACTTCTATTCCTTTCCCATTCTCCTCTTAAGGTATGAGAGACTGTTTTCATTGTGCAGTGCACACTCTCTTTTCCATGTATAGCAGGTGCCACATTTTAGAAGTCTGTGTGGTTACTGACTCTGTTTTTGTCCCCAAGAACAACTAGTCCTAGGTAGCACCTGACTTGGAAGATAACTTGATCCTGACAATTATCCTCATGGAATAACACTGATCATAATGCCTTTTAATATCTTATGTTTATTTCCTTTACCTACCCTCAAGCTCTCAATTTAATCACCCAAAGGGTGTGTTCTTTTTTAGTTCAGAGTATATTGATTGTTCAGAACTGCAGCCCTAGATTTTTGGATCAGACGACTGAGAAAGAGGACCTAAACCGTTCTCTTTGGCTAAACCTCTATTTTCTTTAATGCTTGATTATATTCATGTGTATACTCCAAAAGGTCAAAATTGATGCAAATGCAAAAACCTGTCTAACCATAAATACTGTGTGCTTGTTTTGTCTCAAATTCTTCATTGAATGTTCACCTCAAATGTCTTTTGCATATTGTTTGTGTGAGAACCAGTTGTACCTTTATGTTAACCATTTGATATAACTCATTTTCATTTTATTAATGGATCATTTCCTTTTCTGATCATATACTATACTTTTTATGCTACATCATGCATTTGTCTTTGGAACAGACTATAGCATATTTATACTCAATACACAGTTCTCTTGACATTTCTGTCATCTACAATTTATTGGTTTGTTTGATGATTTATAGCCATGTGACTCCATCCAAAGACTATAATTGTTAGAAAGATCATTTTTCTTTTTTTCAGGTAGCAACTTGGGATAGGAAAACTAATATATCAAACTGAGAGTTCACTTTATTAAAAAAATGAATAAAATAGAAAAAAATTAACTTGATTATAAAAGAAGAAAACTAAATTACCAGTATCAGAAATGAAAAAGTTGAATACACCAAGAAAAAGAAAATTAGAGGAATAATTTGGAACTATATTGTACAAATTTTTGCCAGCAAATCAGACAACATAAGCCAAATGAATGGATATTTACAAAAATGAAAATTGCCCAGCTTAACAGAAGAGTAAATTAAATGCTTAAATAACCTTATTTCAGAAAAAGAAACTGAACAAACCATTAATGAACTCCCTAAGGAAAAAATCTCCAAGATACAATGGATTCACAAGTGAATTCTGCCAATATTTAAAGAACAATGAATTGCAATTCTATATAAACTATTTGAAAAAATTGATGAAGATGAACTTCTGAAAAATTTCTTCTATGTCATCAATATGGTGCTGATATCTAAACCATGGATTGTCAAAACAGGGAAAGAAAATTATAGATCAATTTCCCTAATAAATATTGATACAAAAACCAAATAAAATATTAGAAAAGAGATTAGAGCAAGTTATCACTAGTATAATACCCTATGATCAGATAGGACTTTTGCCAGGAATGTAGGTTTGGTTCAATATTAGGAAAATATCAGTATAATTGATCAATAATAAACCTAACAGAAATCATAAGATTATTTCAATAGATGATGAAAAATCTTTTGTCAAAACACTACCTCTATTCCTATTGAAAACACTAGAGAAAATTGGATAAATTTTGTTTTCCTGAAACAACAAGCATTGTCCATCTAAAACAATCAACAAATATTATATGTTATAGGGATAAACTAGCAGCATTTTCAATAAGATCAGGGGTGAAAAAAGGATGACCATTATCACCATTACTATTCAATGTAATATTAGAAATATTAGCTTTAACAATAAGAGAAGAAAAAGAAATTGAAGGAATTAGAACGGGCAATGAGGAAGCAAAACTTTTACTCTTTGCAGATGATATGATGGTATACTTAGAGAAACCTAAAAAATAATCCAAAATTACTTGAAGCAATTAACAGCTTCGGCAAAATATAAAATAATCCCATAGAAATCATCAGCATTTCTACATATGAACAACAAAGCACAAGGATAAGAAATAGAAAGAGAAATTCTACTTAAAGTTACTGCAGTTAACATAAAGTACTTGGGAATCTACTTCCTAACACAAATTTCGAAACTTTGTGAAGACTATTACAAAACACTTTTCAAACAAATAAACTCAGATCTATACAATTGGAAAAAAGTCAATTTCTCATTGTTAGGCCAAGCTAATATTAAAAAAAAGACAATTCTACTTCAATTACTTATTCAATCCCATGTCAATCAAACTACCAAATAACTATTTTAAAGAGCTTGGAAAACTAGTAACAAAATTCATCTGGAGAACAACCAAAGGTAAAAAATATCAAGTGAATTGATTTAAAAAAAGTAAAGGAAGGTGGCCTTGCTCTAGCAGATCAAAAACCATATTATAAAGCAGCAGTCATCAAAATTGTCTGGTACAAGTTAAGAATTCAAGTAATGGACCAGTGGAGTCATATAGGTACAATAGAAACTGTAGTAAATGATTATAGCAATCAACTATTTAATAAACCACAAAACACTAACTTCTGGAATAAGAACTCACTATTGGACAAAAAACTTTTGGAAAAACTGGAAAATAATACAGCAAAAACTAGGCATAGACATAAATCTTATACTATACCAAAATAAGGTCAAAATTCTTACAGTATTAAGACAAAATGGGTGATACCTTAGTCAAATTAACAAATCAAGAAATACTCTATCTGTCAGATATATGGAAAGGGAAGAAATTTATGACCAAACAAGACACAGAGTACATTATAAAATGCAAAATGGATGATTTTGACTATACTAAATTAAAAAAAAGTTTTTACATTAATAAAACCAATGGTGCCAAGATTAGAAGCAAAATAAGAAGCTGGGAAGCAATGTTCAAAGCTGGGGATTCAGATAAAGGTCTCATTTATAAAATATATAGAGAATTGAAACCAATTTATAAGTTTACAAGTCATTCCCCAATTGCTAAATGGTCAAAGGATATGAAAAGGCAGTTTTCAAATGAAGAAATTAAAGCCATATATAATCACATGATAAAATGCTCAAAATCATTATTGATTAGAGAAATGCAGATTGGAAGAACTATGAGGTATCACCCCACACCTATCAGATTGACTAATATGACAAAAAGGAAAAACAATCGATTTTGGAGAGGTTGTGGGAGGATTGGAACATTAATGCACTTTTTTATGATTTGTGAACTAATCCAACCATTCTGGAGAAGGATTTGGCACTATACCAAAGAGCAATAAATTTGATCATATCTTTTGACCCAGCAATATCAATATTAGACCCATATCAAAGAAAAAAATCATATAAAATAGGAAAAGTCCCACATGTTCCAAAATATTTGAAGCAGCTCCTTTTGTCCTGACAATGCATTGAAAAATGAGGGGATTCCCTTCAGATGGGGTGAGGTTGAACAAGTTATGGTATATGAATATTATGGAATACTATTGTTCTATAAGAAACCATCAATGATCAAACTCCAGAAAAATATGGAAAGAATTACACAAACTAATGTTGAGCAAAGGGAGCAGAACCAAGAGAACACTGTACACATTAACAACAACATTCTGAGTTGATTAACCGTGATGGATGCAGCTCCTCCCAGAAGTTCATAGAGTTAGAATAACTCTAGGAGACTTGTTTTGGACAATGCCATCCATGTCCATTAAAAAAACAAACTACAGCATCTGAATGAACAACAATATGTTTACTTTTTTAAAAAATTATCTTATGTTTTTACTTCAAATCTCATTTTAACTTTCTTTTTCCCTTAGTCCTAATTCCTCACACACACAAAATGACTACTATGTAAACAGGTTAAACACAAATGTCCATGTACAAAATGCACTAGACTATTCTCTGTTGAGGGGAAGGCAAGGAGGGTGGAAGAAAAGTGTGTAACATAAATATGCAAGTGGATGAATGTTGAAAAACTTTCCCGTCATATAATTGGAAAAATGAAATAAAATATCAAAAACTCAAAAATATCTATCTAAAACCATCACTAAGTGTATGAAATTGCTCCTGATTAAGATGTTTACTCTTCCCCTGCTCCTCCTGAGCATAAATCATTATAAAGATGAACAAGTATGTCTATTATCACCACTATTATTCAATATGGTCTTAGAAATGTTAGCTTTATCCATATAAAAAAAAGAAATTTAAGGAATTCAAACAGGTAATGAAAAAATAAACTCTTGTTCTTTGTTGATGGTATACTCAGAGAACCATAGATTATCAACTGAAAATTATTTGAAACAATTAACAATTTTAACAAAGTAGCAGGATATAAAATAAACCACATAAATTATCAACATTTTTATATATGGCCAACAAAACCCAACAGCAAGAAATACAGGGGTGGGGGAGGGAAAGATCTATTTATAGGTTTAGTCATAGTACCTGTACTCTGGCCTAGAGTTCAAAATTCAGCAAGTGCAGTTTAGAATGCCTGTATTTCCACAAGAGAGCTAAAACAGTAACTTCTCAGATTTACTAAAGTATAGGGATAAACTAAACTATATTAAATACAGGCCACATTTTTTCAATGCCCTTCTTTTGTGTAGTAGCCATGTGGATAGGGAAGGGGCTTCTCAATAAGAGTTGCTCAGTGTCAATGCCTGAGAGACAATGCTCAGGAGGAGCAGGAGAAGAGGAAACATCTTAATCAGGCAATTTTAGTTACTTTGCATATTGGAATTTTGTCACAAATTATGATTCTAAGTCTCATGATGATAAAATGTTACAAGTCATGTAAGGCCTAAAGATATGCCTGTTACCTAATAGTGGTATAATCCCAGACTGCAGCCTGTAGAGTTTTACCATCTGTGGTGAAGACCAAAATGGGACACAGCTGTACCAGTGTCTTGGAGAGGGAGAGAGAGTTGGAGATGTCCCTGATGAAGGACCCTAGTCCCAACCCTCAAAAGAATGATTTTTCTGGGTATTCACATGCAAGGCTATTATGATTTTATAGGGCTACTCTACTGGAACTCTAGAAAAGAGAGAAATCAGCCAGGTCTTGGCAGAGTGGCTTACAAAAAGTGAATTAACAGAGTCAGAGTCAATGTAACTAAGTTGGTTTCCAGATAATGCAGTTTGGTGCTCAGGTGATGAGCTACATTTCAAATAGTGAAATATTTGTTTTGAAGACTCAAGTGTCAGAGTGATAAGGGACAGAAGACTTATTTTGCAGGTGTGAAGTTAGTGCCTATGGCCTTTGTCCCTAGGGGATAAGCAAATAACAAGTGGAAAAGCTTGGATTTATATAGTAATAAAGGGGATGACCAGGGTATTCAGGGGGTAATAAAGGCTCATTTTGGGAAACAAAGAAAGAACAATTTGATATCACTGAGCTTCTGCCTATGTTTCCCTATCCTTGTGCACTCCCTGTCCTTCCAATCCCCGCCAGGTCTTTGGCATAATACAGGTACAGGATAGGTATCAATACAAGGTCTGGTAAAGGGGATGAATGATCTCAGGACTAGTAGTAAGTTTTCCCCATGGGGTTAGCATAATTTCTTTATAATCTACTTCTCTTAAGGTCAGCATAGTTTATAATATAGTCTGCTATAGAAAAAAACCCATAGGATTTAATTATTTGCTTTCTGTCTAGGATTACCATGACCATTTATCTATTGTAGCAGTATACTTATTCTTGCATATGTGAATCAGTTCCTCCAAATATCAAACTCTACATTTGAGAAATTTTTTGCTAGAAATTCTTCCCACTTATATCCTTATAATTCTGGTTTTTGTTGTTCAAACTTTTCAAACTTAAGTAAACAAAAATTTCTGTTATTTTATATGATCTCTAACTTCTGTGTAGTTGTGAATTCTTCTTTGAGTATCAGCTGAAAACATTTCCTTCTTGGTTTTCCTAATTTGATTATACTCTGATTATTTATATCTAATAACATGACAATTTGGATTATTACCTTAGTATGAATCATTGGTCTAAATATCATGTCTTCCAAACTCCTTTCAGTTTTTCCAAAACTTTAATTGAATAGTGAGTCCTTATCCTAATAAGCATTTTGGGGTTTATTAAATATTAAACTATTATATTTGCTTATTTTGGTGTGTATTGGATTATTCTATTGATTGACTTTTCTGTTTTTAAATCAGTAACAAGTAGTTTTGATTTTTTTGCATAGGATGTTTTTAGATAAAGAACTAGACTTTCTTTCTTCTCAATTTAGTAAGTGAGATTCTTAACCATTTGTTCTTTCAGATGAATTTTGATATTAAATTTTCTAGTTCTAAAAGCTACTTTTGGTAGTCTAATAAGTATGGCATTCAATAAATGAATTAATTGATGCATTATTATTGTTATTGTACTTGACACTACCTAATTTATACTTATCTACTTATGTTTTCATTTATTTTGGTAAAGAATATATTATGATTATATTTATATAATTTCTGAATGAATTAAATGAATGTAGCTTCAATGGAAAAGTATTCTCTCAAATATACATTCTACAACTACTTTGAGTAGAATTTCTTTATCTTTCCTTTCATAGGAGACTTTTGTGTTTTACTTTGATTCTCTTTTCATAATTTTATTTTTATCATGGATGATGAAAAGAATTTTCATGCATGCAGTATAACAGGATGATTATATTTGTTTCCATATGAGTTAATTATGTAGTTTTCATTTTTATAAGGATATAATTAATTCACTACTTCTTTCAAATCTTTCTTGCATTTCTATGCTTCCATCTTTTCTATCTTGTATTTTTTCTTTTAAATGATACAGTAATACTTTCTTTCTTTTTGTGTGTGGCAATACTTTTGCTAGTTTTCATAACAATTCCCCTGATGATTGGAGAGTGGTGCCACCAACAAAGATGAGGCTTCTTAGAAATGAAAAACTCATGTCTCTCTCTGGAAGTGGGTAAGCTCAGGATTTTTTATTTTACAAGTCTGAAATCTTCAAAGATTAAACTTTTCCAGGAGAGACAATAAGTTATTTGAGGACAGACTGAAAAATAAGCGTATAGGTGAGAATGCCTGAGGGGAAAGAGGGAAAAGAAAACATTCATAAGAAGTGATTGGGCTCAGACTCAAGTGAGTGAGTCTGGCCTGGAGGAGAACTTGGGCCAAACTTTTATTGTCTTGCCCACTTCCTGTGCAGGGAAGAGTTAGGCAAAAGCTACTTAAAAACTAGTCAAGTACCCTCTACTTGATTGGGATCAAGTACCCACTTTGGAAGACTGAAAAGCAGGAATATGGAGAAGGGGGTATAGTGATGGATTGAGGTTGCTCTTATCTTGGCAAATTTACATTTAACAATGAAGTTACTTTGAACACCTGAAGAGAATCTATATCTGATTGTGACCCATGGTGCAGAGGAAGCCCTCAGAAAATATCAGACAGACACAAATAACATTTTCTTAATATTAAAAACAAGACAGATCTTGTTCCTTCAGTGCCTCCATTGTTTAAAATAAAAAAGACATCCATTCACTGAAATGAAAATTTTGAATATTGATTTCCCATGTGTGTATGTTTCTCTTTTTTCTATAATCCTTTCAAGTTTGCAAAGGGTTTTACACATATTATTTCCTTTTAACCTTAAAACAACTTTAGGAGAAAAAAGCTAAAAATATCCCCATTATACAGATGAGTAAATTGTGTCTAAGGCAAAATGACTTGCCCAGAGACATCAATTAATCATCTAAGTTCAAATTTAAATTTAGCTCTTCCTGACACCAGGAACAGTCTTCTCTCCTTCCTGGTGCTTCTTTTTGCAATCTGATCAACTGTCTTAAACATCCAACTAATTGCCTGCATTTGATATCAATGTTTTTCTAGAATCCAAACTTCAAAATCTCCCAAACTGAATTCTTCAAGTGCCTTTAAAACAGTTACTTTTCTGATGTTTAACATGTGTGTTAATTGTACCACTTTTAATCACCGAAACTCAAAACTTTAGACAACTTTGATTCTTTTTTCTCTCCACTATCTCTATATCTCAACAATTATTATTCTTTCTATTCTTTGTTTGAAATGCTTCATATATATTTCCTTTCCTTACTATTCATCATGCTTTTACCTAGTTATTAGTCTTTATTACTTTTTTACCTGAATTGCCTTTATCACCCAGATGTTTAATAGCTTGTATATTCTTCCTTAATTATTACAGTCAGAAATGATTTCTCTCCTCCTAAATCCTTACAGTATTTTATGTATATCTTACATATAATTCTCAACATATTTTATTACAGATATTTATGTATAGCTCTCATTTCACTTGCCCATGTCAGATTATTGAGAGAAAAGACTGATTTTTTTCATTTCTATGTGCCCTAGAATGATGCTAGGTACTTACTGTGATCTCAATAAATATTTGTAGAATAAATGAACTGATGAATCATCCCTTGGAAAGACAAGGGATATTTCACAATCTCAATGGAAAGGACAGTTCCCTAAGATAAATTGGACTTATATATCTTAAATTGACTTTAGTCCTAAACCAGCTTCTTTGCACAAATGAAGGGTAAATACCCAGAAGCATTTTTAGAAGGTCGGTCTTCTATGCCTCATTCTTTGAGAGCCCAGTTCTATAGAGGGAATTGTTTGGACAGACATTGGCATTGAGAGGTTATTTTCAGCGCCAAAGGATTACTCTCTCAATTGATGTTGAAAAAGCCAAGAAATTCCTTTGAAAACACTCCTGGGACCTAATGGCACCTTGTGGAATTGTTTTCTTCCCTATTTGATGACTTGATCTGACACATGTGAAAATATCTTTGTAAAGCATTAAATCATATTAATGTTCCAGTTACTTATACCTTGTTTGGAATACCTCTATTCTCATATTTATGAAAGGATGTCGAATGAAGCTATAGGTTATATATATATATACATATATATATATGTATATATATATATATATGGCTTAAAGTTGATGTCATTTTTATACTAAAATGCAAATAAACCACAAGAAAAACAATAAACTTTGAATACTTCCTAAGTACCAGACACTGTGCTTATTAGGTCTTTTTTTTTGCAAGGCAATGGGGTTAAGTGGCTTGCTCAAGGCCACACAGCTAGGTAATTATTAAGTGTCTGAGGCTGGATTTGAACTCAGGTCCTCCTGACTCCAGGGCTGGTGCTCTATCCGCTGTGCCACCTAGCCGTCCCAACACTGTGCTTATTAACTTGAATTCAAGAACTATTTCTTTTTAAAACTACCATATTTCTCTGAAAACTTTGGGGTCTAAAAACTGGGAATGTCTTATACAGTATAGATTTCTTTACTTGTATTTCCCACATTTTCGAACTTGTTTTTGGATTTGTAAAGTTTTTACTTGCATTTCCCACTTTTCATGCTTGTTTTTGTGCTCATTGTTTTGCACTTGTTACTGGCATATTAGGTTATGTTTTGTCATGTTCTGCCCAGAAATGGCACAGAAAGCATTTTTGTATAGTGTTGAATTGAAGTTCAAAGTGATTTAGCTTGTAAAAGTGAATGGAAATCATGCTGCCGAATGTCAATTTGATCCTCCTCCATCTGAGACTGATTCCTGATAGCTATGAGGAGAAGGTCCTTGTATTGCATAATGAATAAAACTTGAATTCAGTAATTTTATGTAACACATTTTTTTCAAATTTTGAGCCCCCGAATTAAGGTATGTCTTATACACGGGGAAATATGATAATATTTTAAAACAAAGTAGTATTCATTTTATCTGTCTCCCAATTATCACACCATTAATCAAGCAATTTACTGCATTCCTTCTGTCCAAACATGCATCTCAATTATGGATTTTATATCTTATATACATTAAATTAGTATGTAATTATAAATACTTAGTACAAAGTGATTAATGCAACTTTTATTAATAAACTTCTCTGCAGAGGACGACCGTTTCTCCTAGTTAGAAAGGCCCCCAAAAGAGACAATGTCCAGTCTTACAGGCAGTTTTTTTTTTGTTTTTTTCTGCAAGGCAATGGTGTTAAGTGACTTGCCCAAGGCCACATAGCTAGGTCATTATTAAGAGTCTGAGGGCAGATTTGAACTCAGGTACTCCTGACTCCAGGGCTGGTGCTCTATCCACTGCACCACCTAGCTGCCCCTTAGATGCAGTTTGAAAAGCTTGTTCGTCCCCTTCATGGTCAGCGCTACAATCTAATCAATACATTCACTCCAATACCATTCTCTAGCAATATTTTACCTACCACGGTCATTACACTAATGAGAACTGAGAAGTGTATAGTAATATGACACTT
The DNA here is from genome assembly GCF_037893015.1 of Macrotis lagotis. NCBI lineage: Eukaryota > Metazoa > Chordata > Mammalia > Peramelemorphia > Peramelidae > Macrotis > Macrotis lagotis. Next base: position 104,922,586 of record NC_133664.1, read on the forward strand.
GTAAAGAACAAAGACCCTAAGTCAACTTGGAGCCCAATAGAACAGACCTGGTCTAATCTCATATCTGATGAGATTGGGGTCAATCCTTTTGTCTTATACTGACATAGTTGCATGTAGGTACTAACAGCCACAGTTTTTGGAATAGTCACAGAAGATGCAGAAGGACATTGAATGTCTCCAGGACTGGGGAAGGGGAGAAGGAAAAATAGAAAGAGAGAATACATTCCTCACAATCCCCCCATTTTCTTTAAAAAATAATTTGGGTTCCACATACTATTAATGATTTTTTTCTTAAATCACAACTATTATCACCTTCTATCAAAACTTTCATCTCAGTTGGTTATGACCTCTTTGTCTGCATGTACTCATGAATCTTTTGGGAGTAGAAATAGAGTTTGATGGTCCCAACTCTCCTTCTTGGAAATAGGCAGGCAAGAAACATGAGATTTATCTGCAGAGAAGGGACATAAGTAGGGGCAGCACACATACAGAAACAACAGAAAGCTACAGATATCAAAGGTGGCAAATCCCCTGACCAAATAACCTATACATATAGTTGCAAGATGAATTGGTCCAGTCTCCTCTTCTCTCTCTCTCTCTCTCTCTCTCTCTCTCTCTCTCTCTCTCTCTCTCTCTCTCTCTCTCTCTCTGTCTCTCTCTCTCTCTCTGTCTCTCTGTCTCTCTGTCTCTCTCTCTCTCTCTCTCTCTGTCTCTCTCTCTCTCTCTCTCTCTCTCTGTCTCTCTCTCTCTCTCCCCCCACTGGAGAAATCCAGTGTCCTTCTGCATCATCACATCATCATAGTTTGTTCCAAAAAAGCCCTTTCCAGTTCTTGACTTGTTGAGACCTTCCTTTCTGGTAAAGGAACTTTTTTAGTATAACATTTTACTCAGTCCAAAAAACATATTTTCATTACAAGACAATAGAATTCTGAACTTGTTACAATTTACTTTCTGCCTTACTCAATGTCATGTTGACATACATACTTCACTTCAACAAAATAAACTTCCATAAAATTGTTTCACTACACAAGTAAACTCACTGAAATTTTCAGATTAATTTGAGTTTATTATAACATATACATTTGACAATTATTTTAGTACAAAGAGTATCTGGCAAGTAACTTACAATCTTAACCTTTTGTTCTCATTACAATAATAACTCAAACACCCTTAACTATAATGAATATTCTCCCCAAAATATTTCTGAGTATACCATAAATTGCCTTTTTCTTGATATACTATTGATTCATATTCCTTTCCCTAAATTGGACTTGAAATTCTAATTGTACAGAATCATATCTTGAGATCACAAAAACTTTTTTATTCTTCTTGCCTACATATCTCCTTTAACATAAAAATTAAGGAATCTTAATTTTTTCAAAACATATAGCTGAAAGTAGGTGACAGAGTCACACAATTAACCTATCTTGTTATTAAATCCAATTGACCTTAACTTTCCTTTATCTTATTTGCTTAAAGTAGTTTGTTATAAAGATACAGGACATCAAAGGAAAATTCCTTTATAGATATAATTTTCAATGTCAGTGTCAGACAGAGGACATGTGGGTGGTCAAATATTTTAAGTCAGGTTTGAACTACAAAGTGAGACATTATCCAAAGTCACCCCTTCAACTGCTCATTCCAATATACCTGTCACCTGTATTCATTCTTTACCCATTGGGATCCCTGGCTCCAGAAAAACATTAAGCTGCCAACACTTACTTTTGCTGACCAATCCTGGTTTCAGATTACCGGACAGAGAGTCAATTAAAATACCCCAAATTAATGAAAAGATCTAAATAATAACTTTACCTAATTAGAACTTCAAGGGAGTTCAGTTTATAAGGATTAAATACCAATTATAATCTTGATGGTGTTCCAATTAATGGGCCCTCTACTCAATATTCAGTTCTACTCTGAGTGTCCTTCCTGATTCCTTGCTCAAACTAGGAATTATAACTATGATTAACACTAAATTCCCTTTCTCCAACCTCTTGCTCAAGACTTTTGATCTCCAGTGTCTTTGTTATAAGAACATGCTAAATAGGGTTATCTTCTAAGGTTATGTAAAGGTCAGTCAAACTCTTCCAGCACCTGGAGCTTTACAAAAACTCCCTTCACAGACAGATGACATAGCTCAAATAAAATGTCTGTCCTTCTGGTGGCTCTAACTTCTGATATCCAGCCCCCCATCCATTTGTCTAAATACTTTCCCTGTATTAAGATGGTATGTCAAATGCTTCTTTTTTTTAAAATTATTTTTTTATTCTTATTTTGTACAAATAAAGTTTACTGTACAATACTAAAATATTCTTGTTTAAGAGTAAACATAATAACCCCTCCCCCCAAGGAAATATAGACCCGCATAAGTGATAAAGTAAAGGGGAGAGAAAAATTAAAATTAAAATAAAAAATAATAATAATTGTAGGTATGGCCAGGTGGTGCAGTGGATGGAGTACCGGCCCTGGAGCCAGGAGCACCCGAGCCCAAATCTGGCCCCAGACTCCCAACAATCACCCAGCTGTGTGACCCTGTGCAAGCCACCCTAACCCCATTGCCCTACAAAAAGCAAAAAAAAAAATACCCAAAGTAAAATAAAATAGTAATAATAATAGTAGGGGTGGCTGGGTGGCAGATAGATCACTGCCTCTTGAGCCATGAGCACTCAGGTCCAAATCCAGCCTCAGACACTCAACAATCAACCAACTGTGCAGCCCCAGGCAGGCCACCCAGTCCTGTTTGCCCTGCAACATCCCCCAGAAAATAATAATAATAAAAAATGTGCTTCAGTCTGTGTTCCAACACCACCAGCTCTGTTGCAGGTGGATCACATTCTTTATGATAAGTCCATCACAAAAGTTACTTCCATATTTTTCCACCTTTGCAATTGCTGATCGCAACTCCCTCCATTCATACGTCTCTACTACCATAAACTTTATTTTCTCTCTCCTTTCACTCTGACTCTGCTGTAGGGTAGCTGAGTGGTGCAGCAGACAGATCCCCAGCTCTGGGGCCAAGAGGCCCTGAGCCCCCATACCACCCCTTACCCAGCATCCACCTGGCCCTATGGTCCTGGACAGGCCATCCAATCCCAGCCCCTTGCAAGAAGTAAAAAAGAAAATCTGTTATATCTGGCCACTCTCCCCCCATGGTCCATGCTCTCCTCTATCACTCACATACCCTCTTCCCCCTGTCCCCCTTCTCTCCTTCTTACTACAGATGTCTATAACCCATTGAGTATATATGCTGTTTCCTCTCCTAGCCACCTCTGATGAGGGCAAAGATTCCCTCATTTCCCCTTGCCTTCCCCCCTTCCATATCATTGCAATAGCTCATTGTAATAAAGAAAACTCTTATTATATGAAATATCTTAGCGTATTCCTCCTCTCCTTTTTCTTTTTCCCCATTATATTTCCCTTTTATCTATTGACTCCATTTTTACACCACAATATATCTTCAAATTCAGTTTTCTCCTGTGCTTCATCTATAAAAGCTCCTTCTATCTGCTCCATTAAATGAGAAGGTTCATATATTATCAGTATTATTTTTCTATGCAGGAATACATGTAGTTCATCATCACAAAGTCCCTCATATTTTCCTCTTCTCCTCCCCTCTTTATGCTTCATGTGAGTCCTGTATTTGAAAATCAAAATTTCTGTTCAGCTCTGGCCATTCCAACAGAAACATTTGAAATTCCCCTGGTTCATTGAAAGTCCATCTTATTCCCTGGAAGAGGATGTTCAGTTTTGCTGGGTAGTTGATTCTTGGTTGCATTCTAAGCTCTTTTGCCTTCCAGAATATTATATTCTAAGCCCTATGAGCTTTAAATGTAGTTGCTGCTAAGTCCTATGTGATCCTGACTGTTGCTCCATGATATTTGAGTTGTATCCTTCTGGCTGCTTGTAATATTTTCTCTTTGATTTGGGAGTTCTGGAACTTGGCTATAATATTCCTGGGGGTTGTTTCTGTTTGCATCTTTTTCTCGGGGAGATTAGTGGCTTCTCTCCATTTCTATTTTGCTCTCTGCTTCTAGGATATCAGGGCAATTTTCCTGTAAGAATTCTTTGAAAATGATGTCAAGGCTCTTTTCCTGGTCATGATTTTCAGGTATTCCAATAATTTTTAAATGATCTTTCCTAAATCTGTTTTCCATATCAATCATTTTTTCAATGAGATGTTTCACATTTTCTTCTAATTTTTCATTCTTTTAGTTTTGAAGTATTGAGTCCTGATTTCTCAGAAAATCAGTAATCTCCTTGAGTTTTATTATTTGTCTGAAGGATTTGTTTTCCTCAGAGAGCTTTCTTATCTTCTTTTCCATCTGGTCAATTCTGCTTTTTAAATCATTCTTCTCCTCAATAACTTTTTGAACTGTTTTATCCATTTGACCTAAGCTGGTTTTTAACATGCTATTTTCTTCAGAATTTTTTGGATCTCCTTGACTAAGCTGCTGACTTCATTTTAATGTTTTTCCTGCATCGCTCTACATTTCTTTTCCCAATTTTTCCTCTATGTCCCTCACTTGATATTCAAAAGTCTTTTTGAGCTCTGTCATGGCCTGAGCCCAGTTTCTGTTTTTCTTGGAGTCTTTAGATGCAGGATCTTGTACCTCCTCATCTTCAGACTGAGTGTTTTGATCCTTCTTGGGATCACAGGCAAAGTATTTCTCAATGGTGTTCCTCTTTTTTCTCTGCTTACCCATTTTGCCAGCCTGAGCCTGGATTTGGGGTGCTTCCTGAACTTTTGCCACACCCCCACAAGGATCTCAGTGTGTGAGGCTCTGTCCTCCCTCCTGGTCTATGAATGACCGTAAGTGCCCCCCTCTGCCACAGAGCTGAGGTGGGGGGGTGCTGCTCTTCTATGGGGGTGCCTAGACTGTGATCAGGATCTGAATGTAGTCAGAACCTCAGAGTTCTGTTCCAGGGACAGAGGACAGAGCTCAGCAGTCTCCCTCTGCTCCCGCCCTAGGTGCAGCACTCATGCCCTGGGGGCTCCTGCTTACTGGCTTCTGCTTCCTGTTCCTGCATCTGGGCTGCTGTGGCCACACTGTTTGCTGTGTGCCCTGAGGGTTGGGCTTCACCGTGCTCACTCTGGCAGAGGTCCCCTACTGTTCCCCCAACTAGTGCCTAATGCTCCCCAGGGTATAAGTCAAGAACTGCCCCACTGCTGTGAGCCACAGCTCCCAGAGCCCTGGGGTTGCCTCCCGGAGGCTGAAGTTCCTTCACTCTGGCAGGCCACCCCTCTGGTGGGGCACCTCTCCAATCCCAAGGAGCCGAGCCTTTCTGCTCTTTTCCAGGTTACCTTGGGTTGGAGAATTGCCTCACTGGATCCCTCTGTGGGTTCTGCCTCTTGAAAGTGTAGTTAGAGTCCTTAGTTTATAGGTTTTGCTCCAGAGCAACTGAGAGAAGGTCCTCTCCTGTCACAATCTTAGCTCTGCGCCCTCAAATGCTTCTTGATTAGAGAACCACCACTCTCCTTCTAGACTGCTGTATTATATAATAAATAAACATCTCTTTTGGCTAAGAGACTGCCTATCATCTTCTGAATTCATTCTCAGGTCTCCTAAGCCATTTTCATCCCTCCCCCCATTCTCACATAGCAATTTACTAGAGATTATCACAAACAGTTCCGGCCAAGATAAGATGACGGAGAGAAGACAGGCACAGTTCTAAAGTCTCCTGATCTCTTCCCCATCTATCACATGAAATAGACCTCTTAAAAGAATTCCGAACCAGGAAACCCAGAAAGAAAAGCCAGGAGAGGAAAATCTACCTCAGGATTTGCCTTCCGCAGCAGCCTTGGCTGAGTAGCGGCAGGTGAGTCTGGGCTCCGAGGGAAGATCAGCCCAGGATCAGCCAGATTAACAGTTGAATTGGAACCAGGAGTCTGAGGGCCCAAGAGCCAGACCTGCTGGATCAGTGGTAGGGCTGTATGAAGGGGGCTTGGGTCCGCAGGGAAGCAGAGGTGCTGGTGTTGGTGCTGTCTCCCTGGAGCTTGGGGAAGGGGCTGCGGGGAGAGGTCTGGTGCAGGAGAGCTGCAGACCCCATCCCTGGGCTCCTCAGGTCTGAGAAACTCTGAGTCCATGCCTCCATTGCACAGAGGCCTCCTCCCAAAAAATGCAAATTACTTCTGCCTCAGGCCCAGGTGTGTGAGCAGAAGAACCAGCCCAGCTGAGGAATGACCTCAGGCCAGGGTAAAGCCCACCATTGATTGAAGGCAAAAGAATTCAATAGTTCCAACTCCTCCCTTAAGGCAAAGGGAGAAGGCCTCTCAACCAAGGTGACAGACACTCCAGAGAAGGCAACCAGCACCTCCTACAGGCCAGCCAGAGAAACTGCATTCAGTAAAGCCTTTAGCGATCCCAAGCCCAGGTGAACCAGCCCCCCTCTCCAAAATCAAGGTCTTATCATAATGAAGAAGGGTCAGTGGAAAGGTGGATCCATAGAAAAATTCCTGGAAGGGAAAGACCCAAACTCAGAGAGACATGGAACCTCTGAAGAAAATACAATCTGGTCTCCAGCACAGAAAGACTTCCTTGAAGAAATAAGGAAAGAGCTTAAAAATTTGGGAGAGACAATTAATACCTTGCAACAAGAAAACAAAACCTTAGAAAGTACAACTGGACAAACACAAAAGGAGAATAAATCTCTCAGATCCTCAAATGAGCAAATGCAAAAAGAAATTAATTCTCTCAAAACCTCAATTGGTCAAATGGAAAGCTCTTTCAAAAGTAGAATTGACCAATTAGAAAAGGAGTTGCAAAAGGTAAATGAAGAAAACTCCTCCCCCAAAAAAGAATGGAGTCTACAGAAACTAATGACTCCATGAGACAGCAAGAGTCAGTTAAACAAAATCAAAAAATAGAAAAAATAGAAGCAAATGTAAAATACGTCATCAACAAAACCACTGACCTCGAGAATAGATCAAGGAGGGGCAACCTGAAAATTATAGGACTTCCTGAAAACATTGAAGAGAAAAAAAGTCTGGACTTAATATTACAGGATCTAGTGATGGAAAACTGCCCTGATATCATGGAATCGGAGGGCAAAGTAGTTATTGAAAGAGTACATCGATCCCCACCAGAAAAAGATCCTAAAATGAAAACACCAAGGAATGTTGTGGCCAACCTGGAGAACTATCAGATAAAAGAGAAAATCCTGCAAGCAGCCAGAAAGAAGCAATTTAAATATCAAGGAGCCACAGTAAGGATCATGCAGGCCCTGGCTGCATCAACATTAAGGGATCAAAGGGCCTGGAACAAGATATTTTGAAGAGCAAGGGAGCTTGGAATGCAGCCAAGAATCTACTTTCCTGCAAAGTTGAGCCTTCTCTTCCAGGGAAAAAGGTGGACATTTAACAAAATGGAAGAATTCCAAAAATTTCTGATGAAAAGACAAGAGCTAAATAGAAAATTTGGATATCAAACAGGTGGTTCAAGAGACACATGAAAAGGTAAAAGAAAAGGGGGGACAGTAAAAGGAAAAAAAATGCAATCCAGTAAGTTGAAACTGGCTATATTCCAGGAGTGGGGGAAAGACTCTCATAAATCCTGAGAAATGTAACTCTAACAGAGAGAATACACCTAGCCAGAAATGATGGACATCCATGACCTATCCATGAGACTGCTATCTAATGGGATGTAACTGGCTTTAACCGCACTTGGGAGAAAGACTCTAATAACTCTCAAGAATTTTGACTCTATCCAATAGAATATACTGAACTAGAAGGGACAGACACTCAGAATTTTCTATGACCTAGATAGAATGATCTAAAAAATATACTACCTCCCCAAAAAGGGGGACAGGAAAGAGATGGGTGGAGGGAGGGGATTGAATGGGATAAATCTCATTACACTAAGAGGTGCAAAAAACCTATGGTAATAGAGGGGAAGAAGGGAGCAGAGGAGAAACACCTGAATCTTCTTCTCATCAGACTTGGCTCAAAGTCAACCTACATATACTCAGTTAACTTATAAAACATCTAACCTTTCAATTATTAAAAGGGGCAAGGGGGAGGGGGGATGGTGAAAGGGAGGGGGGAGTGGGGGAAATAAGGGGAAATAACAAAAGGAAGGGAAGGGAAAAGTTAAAAAGGGAAAAGGGAAAGAAAGGGGAGGGTGTGATATAGGAGGGCAAACATACTGAAGGAGGTGGTATTCAAAAACAAAATACTGGGGAATATGAATAAAAGGGGAGGAAATGGGGAAAAATACAAACAGAGGGAAGATAGCACAGAAGGCAATAAAGAATTAGTAAACATAACCTTAAATGTGAATGGGATCAACTCTCCCTTAAAAGGTAAGCAAATAGAAGAGTGGATTAAAAACCAGAATCCTACAATATGCTGCTTACAAGAAACTCATTTGAAGCAGAGAGATACATATAGAGTAAAGGTAAAAGGTTGGAGCAAAATATATTTTGCTTCAGCTGAAGTATAAAAAGCAGGGGTAGCAATCCTTATCTCAGACAAAGCAGCAGCAAAAATAGATAGCGTTAAAAGAGATAAGGAAGGAAACTTTATCCTCCTAAAAGGTACCATAGACAATAAAGGCAATTCAATATTGAATGTATATGCACCCAGTGGGACAGCACCCAAATTCTTAGAGGAGAAGCTGAAAGAATTACAGGAAGACATAGACAGCAAAACTCTACTAGTAGGAGACCTCAACCTCCTGCTATCAGATCTAGATAAATCAAATCATAAAACAAACAGGAAAGAAATTAGGGAGGTAAATAGATTGTTGGAAAAATTAGATATGGTAGACTTATAGAGGAAACTGAATGGGGATAGAAAGGAATATACCTTTTTCTCTGCAGTACATGGAACTTATACAAAAATTGACCGTGTACTAGGACATAAAAAGCTAATGATCAACTGCAGAAAGGCAGAAATAGTGAATACATCTTTCTCAGATCACAATGCAATAAAAGCCATATGCAATACTGGGTCAAGGAGATATAGACCCAGAGCAAATTGGAAACTGAATAACCTCATCTTAAAAAATGAGTGGACCAAAAAACAAATTATAGAAAGAATTAACCATTTTATCCTAGATAATGATAATAATGAAACAACATACCAAAACCTATGGGATTCATTCAAAGCAACTCTCAGGGGATATATTATAGCTATAAATGCTTATATGAATAAATTGGAGAAAGAGGAAATCAATGAACTATACATGCAAGTAAAAAAATTAGAGAAAGAACAAATCAAAAATCCCCAATCAAATACCAAATTAAAAATTTTAAAAATTAAAGTAGAAATTAATAAAAGCAAAAGCAAAAAAACCTATTGAATTGATAAATAAAACCAAAAGTTGGTATTATGAAAAAATCAATAAAATTGATGAACCTTTGGTCAATTTGATTAAAAAAAAGAAAGAAGAAAACCAAATTGCTAGTTTTATAAATGAAAAAGGTGAACTCACCACCAATGAGGAGGAAATTAAAGTACTAATTCGAAATTATTTTGCCCAAGTCTATGCCAATAAATTTGATAATCTAAGTGAAATGGATGAACATTTACAAAAATATAAGTTGCCCAGGTTAAATGAAGAAGAGATTAAATACCTAAACAACCCTATCTCAGAAAAAGAAATTCAACAAGCCATTATTGAACTCCCTAAAAAAAAATCTCCAAGGCCTGATGGATTCACAAGTGAATTCTACCAAACATTTAAGGAATAATTGGTTCCAATCCTATATAAACTCTTTGGAAAAATAGGGAAAGATGGAACTCAGCCTAACTCTTTCTATGAAACCAACATGGTACTGTTACCTAAACCAGGAAGAGTTAAAACAGAGAAAGAAAATTATAGACCTATTTCCCTGATGAATATAGATGCAAAAATCCTAAATGAAATCTTGTCAAAATGACTACAACAAGTCATCTCTAGGATAATACATTATGATTAAGTAGGATTTATTCCAGGAATGCAGGGTTTGGTTCAATATTAGGAAAACTGTTAGTACACTCAATTATATCAATAACAAACCTATCAGAAATCATATGATCATATCAATAGATGCTGAAAAAGATTTTGACAAAATACAGCATCCATTCCTATTAAAAACACTAGAGAGTGTAGGAATAAATGGACTGTTCCTTAAAATAATTAGCAGTATCTATCTGAAACCATCAACAAGCATTATATTCAATGGGGAGAGGCTAGAGGCATTCCCAATAAGATCAGGGGTCAAACAAGGGTGCCCATTATCACCACTACTATTCAATACTGTATTAGAAATGTTAGCATAAGCAATTAGAGAAGAAAAAGAAATTGAAGGAATTAGAATTGGGAAGGAAGAGACAAAACTCTCACTCTTTGCAGATGACATGATGGTGTACCTAGAGAATCCCAAGAAATCATATAAAAAACTACTGGAAACAATTAGCAATTTTAGCAAAGTTGCAGGTTATAAAATAAACCACCATAAATGCTCAACTTTTCTATATATGTCTAGTAAGAAACAGCAGGAAGTGCTAGAAAGAGAAATCCCATTCAAAGTAACCTCAGACAGTGTGAAATATTTGGGAGTCTATTTGCCAAGACAGACTCAGAATCTTTTTGAAAACAATTATAAAACACTTCTCACACAAATTAAATCAGTTTTAAATAACTGGGCAAATATCAACGGCTCACAGATGGGGAGAGCTAATATAATAAAAATGACAATTCTACCAAAACTAAACTATCTGTTTAGTGCCCTACCAATCAAAATTCCAAAAAAATTGCTTTAATGAGTTAGAAAAAATTGTAAGTAAATTCATATGGAGAAATAAATAGTCAAGAATTGCCAGGAGCTTAATGAAAAAAAATGCAAACGAAGGTGGCTTAGCACTACCCGATCTAAAATTATATTATAAAGCATCAGTCATCAAAACTGTTTGGTATTGGCTAAGAAATAGAGTGGTGGACCAGTGGAATAGACTAGGTGTAAAAGCAGGAGAGGATTATAGTTATCTGCTGTTTGATAAACCCAAAGAGTCCAGCCACTGGGATAAAAACTCCATCTTTGATAAAAACTGCTGGGATAATTAGAAGTTAGTATGGAAGAAACTTAGATTTGACCAACACCTCACACCCTTTACCAAGATAAGATCCAAATGGTTGCAGGACATAGACATAAAAAACAATACTATAAGCAAATTAGAAGATCAAGGACTAGTCTACCTGTCAGATCTATGGAAAGGGGAACAGTTTATGACTAAGGAAGAGTTGGAGAATATCACTAAAAACCAATTAGATGATTTCGATTAAATTAAATTAAAAAGCTTTTGCACAGATAAAACCAATGTAATCAAGATCAAAAGAAATGTAGTAAATTGGGAAACAATCTGTACAATTAATGATTCTGACAAAGGACTAATTTCTAAAATATACAGAGAACTTAGTCATATTTTTAAAACAAAAGCCATTCCCCAATTGACAAATGGTCTAAGGATATGCAAAGGCAATTTACAGTTGAGGAGATCAAAGCAATCCATAGCCATATGAAAAAGTGCTCTAAATCATTGATTATTAGAGAATGCAAATTAAAGCTTTTCTGAAGTACTACCTCACACCTCTCAGACTGGCCACTATGACCAGGAAGGATAATGATCATTGTTGGAAGGGAAGTGGGAAATCTGGGACACTATTATACTGTTGGTGGAGCTGTGAACTCATCCAGCCTTTCTGGAGAGCTATTTGGAACTATGCCCAAAGGGCAACAAAAATGAGCATACCCTTTGACCCAGCAATACCATTACTGGGTCTATACCATGAAGAGATGAGGAAAAAGGGTAAAAACATTACTTGTACAAAAATATTTATAGCAGCCCTGTTTGGGGTGGCAAAGAATTGGAAATCCAGTAAATGTCCTTCAATTGGGGAAATGGCTTAACAAACTGTGGTATGTGTATGTCATGGAACATTATTGTTCTGTTAGAAACCAGGAGGGATGGGATTTCAGGGAAACCTGGAGGGATTTGCATGAACTGATGCTGAGTGAGAAGAGCAGAACCAGAAAAACACTGTACACCCTAACAGAAACATGGGAGTGATGTTCAACCTTGAAGGACTTGCTCATTCCATCAGTGCAACAACTGGGAACAATTTTTGGCTGTCTGCAAAGAAGAGTACCATCTGTATCCAGAGAAGGAGCTGTGGAGTTTGAACAAAGTACAATGACTATTCCCTTAAATTTGGGAAAAAAAACAGATATCTTATTGTCTGATGTGGTTACCTCTGAGAATTCTGTTCTCTTTAAGGATATGATTTCTCTCTCATCACACCCAATTTGGATCAAGGTACAACATGGAAACAAAGTAAAGACTGATGGAGTGCTACCTGTGGGGTGGGGTGGGCGGAGGGAAGCAAGATTGGGGGAAAATTGTAAAACTCTAATAATATCTTTAATAAAAAAACAAAACAAGAGGGAAAAAGAGATTATCACAAACAGATCAAAAAAATTATTGTTATTATTTTCCTTCTCATGTTATATGGGTGCTATTATTTCAAAGCAAACAACCACAGATTTGGAATATATCACCACAATAATCCCAATTCATATATATATATGTATATAACTGGAACATTTATATAAAGACAACTTTACATTAAACTCATTTACCTATTAGCCATGCTTAAAAATACAAATTATTACTTTCAAAATTATTTCAAACCCTTAGAACATTTTATATGACTTTAAACCTTCAAAATCTGTCATTGATTCAAATATAACAAAATAGTAATAAGAATAGCACATAGATTTTACAAAACAATCTTTCCATTATTACATCACACATAAACTCACAGATCTAAACCAAGTTCAATACAAAGCTTAGTAATATCAGTGATCCCAGAGAAGATCATGATTAATATTCTTGTCATTATCCCTTCAAATTATTTAATTATTAATTTCAGACATCAGTGCCATTACTACAGCTTCAAATGACTTATATTTTCACAACAGATAACCAAATAATTGTAAGTACAATATCTCTGCAGTTTCAAAAATATATCACATAACTGATAAGGATTTCTCAACATCTATTTATCAATAGGTTACCTTACAGGGGGGTACACAATTTTTCATTGTTCAACCATTCTTCAGAGCCTCCCCCCTACCCCCACTCCCTGCATACAGAAAGCATCCCAAGGTCAGGATGTGCTTTACAGTTTCTTGTTCAGTAACCCTCTGTGTTGCAGTTACCATGAGGGAAGAAATCTACAATCTTGACATCTTTAAAATTAAACATCTAATTATTAAACTACATTAAACTTATCTCAATGGATTTTACATTTCTATTTTCCAAACTTATTTACCTCTTATCCCAAATATACTGCTACTTTCAAAAAGAAAATGAGATTCTTCATGAATTCAATCATATACATATAATAATTTCAAAACCCTAATGTAACTTTTAGTGTTACATTTACATAGAACACGATCTCAAATAGATACATTTTCTTATTTTCAAATGACAGATGTTAAGTAAGCTACTTTGATTTTATGTCTGTATGTGTGTTTGTGTGTGTGTGTGTGTGTGTGTGTGTATGTGTATCCCCTTCCATAAATACCAGGTAGAAAACAAAGTTTTTCACAAATTATTTGGGCCAAAGAGACCTTGAAAGGGAACATTGATGATATATTCTCTGGTTTTGACACAGCAGAGTTACATTTCAAAAACTTAACAGGGGAATACTTAAAGTCCTTAAGTTTCATTAATTAAAATAGGTTCAGTACAATTATTATTGTATTAATTAATTGTATTATTGTATTATTGTATTGCCCCCCTAAAAAGGTCCACGTCAAGAGAAGTCACAAGCTGACCAGAGAAGCCAGTGAGCCTCAGGACTGGAAGTGCTAGAAGGAAGAGCAATTGGATCCAAATAGGTCTCTTTGTGTGTGTGTGTGTGTGTGTGTGTGTGTGTGTGTGTGTGTGTATGTGTGTGTGTGTGTGTCTGTGTGTCTGTGTGTCTGTGTGTCTGTGTGTCTGTGTGTCTGTGTGTGTGGGGGGCTTAACATTAAAAAATTTAGCTCATAGAGAATTTAATAAGCACACCACATAAATGCCTTTTACAAAGCTTTGTCTGTTCTTAGAGTTTATCTCTTTCCCAAAAGAAAGCAGCAAATATTCCTGATTGTATAATTATTATTTTTTTTGAATAGCATAAATGGGTTCTCAAATTTGCATCACATGCAGTAAATCCCAATTGCCACAAAGCTTCCATAAGCATTCTCTTAGATAAAATCTTTTTAATAATCCAAGTTGTTTAATTGCTCCCATTCTGTACAAAGATTTTTGTTGACTTTAACAATATGAATCAATTAATATTAATTAACAATATTTCTCAAAATGATCCTCAAAAATCCAGTTTAGATCTTAAAAAGGATATATGTTTCAGAGTGTATAGTGCTTTACATCATGTGGTCAGAACAATGGGATCAATTTAACATAATTTCCTTTCAAAATCTTCCCCAACTCAGTGGCCTCACAAGATCAACCATTTTAAATTTCAAGTTAGCATTTTTCTTTGTAAATACCCAAGTTTCAGTATCCTAACTCTGGATTCTTATTACTTTCCTACCACATATCTCATATATGTCTTGCTTTCCCCTTATAGCTAATCAATTAACTCCATTAAAGACAAGTCACCTGTCCAGCCCCTCCCTCTCTCTCCAAGGCTGTTGCACTTCTCCAGCTTGAACTCCAGGACACATGGGCAGTGTAATGGAATAGGGGATGGGATGAGATTAAGCCTCCACATTCATGCCGCCCCCCCCCCCCAACCCAGGGAGCATGGGACATTCCTTTAGACAGCCATGGGAATAAGAACTCTTCCTTCCCATACCTTCTCAAACTTCTTTTTTTTAAGGTTTTTGCAAGGCAAATAGGGTTAAGTGGCTTGCCCAAGGCCACACAGCTAGGTAATTATTAAGTGTCTGAGACCGGATTTGAACCCAGGTACTCCTGACTCCAGGGCTGGTGCTTTATCCACTGCGCCACCTAGCTGCCCCTCAGACTTCTTCTTGTATCTTTCACATCCCCCAGATTATCTCCTCTTTCTCCTAACCTACCTAGAAAATTCATTTTCATGCTGGACCGTGTCTCAATTTTCTTAGTTTCACAGCTTTTTCTTAATTTATCACAATTATAATATCCCCTATGACATGAAAGCATCAACTATTAAAGATGCTGCCTCTTTTAGAACTCTCTCTTCCCCCTCCCTTCTCCAGCTCCACACACCTGCACAGCTACTCCTGTCATAGTAGGGGAGGGGCTGAGCTTCATGAGGGAGACAAAGATAACTCTAGATCCTACTTCCTCCCCCATCTTCTGATATTTTTCTAGCTCACCTTCTAACCCTGCCTATTGTTTAAAACTTAAACCAGGACCCCCAGACCCTGAAAAACCCCAAGGCCAAGACTGGTGTAGACTGCTCGGAACACAGCTAATCATGGACAGGACAACACACATACAATTCAAAGACACTGGCTGGAACACACACTCACACACACAGACACACAGACACACAGACACACAGATACACACAGACACACACAGACACACACACACACACACACACACACACACACACACACACACACACACACACAAAGAGACCTATTTGGATCCAATTGCTCTTCCTTCTAGCACTTCCAGTCCTGAGGCTCACTGGCTTCTCTGGTCAGCTTGTGACTTCTCTTGATGTGGACCTTTTTAGGGGGGCAAATTCCTGGAGGAGAACACTGACTCCTCTTCCCCACTTTGGGTACTCCTTTCCTCTGATCCTCTGACCTTTTATTTGGGATAGTTCCCCCTGAGACCCTGTCCAGCATGAGAACTCCTCATTCAGTCTTTAAGGTAGTTTTTTTGGCCACCACCTCACCACCTTAATGGACCATCCCTTAGCTTGGTTTTTACTCTCAAGTACTTAATCATTCGACTCCACTGGGTAGTTTAAAAAATCTCCATTTTTCCAGGAAAAGAAAGCTGAGAATTTGCTTGAATTCAAGCAGGTCCGAGAATTCTTTTCTCATGTTCTTCTAGGAAAATATCAAAGGATTTTACATCATAATCCCGGACAGAGGTCCCCCCAAATTGTAATGAATGGCTCAAAATAATAAATACTTAGTGCAGAGTGATTAAAGTAGCTTTTATTAATAAACTCTGCAGAAAAGGGCCATTTCTCCTAGCAAGAAAGGTTTTGAATTGTTTCAATATCCAGTCTCATATGAAGTTTGAAAGGCTTATTATTCCCATGCCAGTCACTGGTCAGAGTTACAATCTAACTAGTACATTCACTCCTATACCATTCTCTAGTAATGTTTTCCCCAACCTGGTCATTACACTAATGGGCACAAAGGAGTGTATAGTAATAAGTCATTTGTAAAGGACAAAGACACTATGTGACCTTGGACCCAGATAGAGCAGACCTGATCTAATCACAGGTCTCATCAAGTTAGTGTCAATCTTTTGCTTTACATTATATATACATTACAAAGAATGGAGTCTGCCTGTGGATGTTTGTGTCTATGTTCAGTTATGTCAGTATAAGGCAAAAAAATTGACCCCAACCTGATCAGACCTGTGATTAAACCACCAGAAGCAAGATTTTGGGATTAAGGATGCATACAAGACACCTCATAGACAATATGAATCTGAATGTACCATACTGAATTTTGCCTCAAGAACCCATGACTTCAGCCTGGCTATTAACTATATCATCCCCATCCAGAGGAAGAAAAACAAAACAAAACAAAACAAAACATTCACACACACACACACACACACAACAACAACAACAACAACAACAACAACCTTTCAGAAGCTGATGAACACTTCATAAAAATTATCTCTTATGCATCTCTTTACTTTAATCCTAATTCCTCATATTGGAAATTACTAATCTGTAAGCGTGTTTATCAAAATTATGTATGTACATTATGTACATTGTTAAACTGACTGTTAACCACTGAAGGGAGGTAGGTAGAAAGGGAGCTTGGAAGGAAATTTTGTAGACTTTTTTTTAGGTTTTTGCAAGGCAAATGGGGTTAAGTGGCTTGCCCAAGGCCACATAGCTAGGTAATTATTAAGTGTCTGAGGTCGGATTTGAACCCAGGCACTCTTGACTCCAGGGCCAGTGCTTTATCTACTGTGCTACCTAGCCACCCTGAAATTTTGTAAACATAAAAATATACAGGTGAATAAATAAATTTTAATAAAAAGTACCTATCATGACTTCAAATTCTGTCTGTACTGATTAGCCAAGTAGCCAAGATACTTAACATCTCTTTGTTTGTTTTATCTTATTTTAAAGATGGACATGAGGGTCACTAAACTCTCTTATAGCTCAAAATCTCTGATCATGTAAGAGCTTATTTTACTGATTCTCACAGTTCAGTGTAATGGCATCTTAGAATATAAGAGCTAGAAGGGACCTTGAAGATAACCGTTTTAGCCAAACAAAATTATTTCCATAAAATATCTGAAAAGTGGTCATCCATCCTTTGTTATAAGGCCTTTATTAAGGGGGAGACATATCCTATAGGATCCCATCAGTTAATAAAATCTATTCATCTCTTCCTCTCACTTTGGTCTTCCCAGCTCTAAGTCATTGATTCCTTTCATTTTTTTGCCAATTTTTGAAACTGTAGCATTAAGACCCTTGTCCTCTTGCAAGAACTCTTCTCTTTTGGTTTATGAAGGCAACTTTTATAAGATCCCTCCCCAATAATACATCCTGAGAAACTTTTTCTTTATATATCAATATGATTTTTTTTATCTAATCACTGACATATATGGACAACCACTCATTTTATTGCCTAATTGCCCCAGTCAGTAAACAATGCATTACAGCATTGTAGTTTGGCAGGCAAAATGCTCTACTTCTGATACTTCCTAGCTGTATCACCAGCTAATTCTTGAAGTTTAAACTATAGCATCTGTCAAAAAGGGATAATGACAAATGTAGCATGAGCTTTTCAGAGTTTTTGTGAGACTTGTGAGATTACATTTAGTTGTTTCAACCATTTTCTGCTAAAGAATTTTAGTTGCTAGTGATTTGGACTAATATGGGTGAGAATATCTCATATCTGGTATTCTGATGAATGTGACTCTGACAATTCTTTTTTGGGAGGTAGTTATAATGCTTTTTTCCCTGGTATCTGAATTCTAAAACAGCTCTGTGCCCAAGTCAGCATTCCAAAGTAGATTTCTGTACTCATTAAAGTGGGTCCCCATTACATTGGTTGTTGTGGTTATTGGTGGTGTGGGCAGCATTGTCTTCATGAATGGGTATTGGCTTCTTTATGCAGATTTTGAGGAGTTTTTTTGAGCACTTAGGCCCAGGAGACTAAAAGTTGGTCACCTCTGCTGCAAAGGAAAGTGCATATGCCATTCTTGGACCTGTGGTCCAACAATACTGCGACTAGAATAGTATAGAATAGTAGAATAGTATAATCATAGAATAATCATTGTTCCACTGTAAAACTATAATTTCATTCTTACATATTCACCAATTTTTTCCTAAGGATTCTATATTCATTCCTTTAGGAGATTGGAATCTAATGTGTAGTGGTCTTTAGATTTATTTGATGTATATAGGACTCCCTGGGATTACTTTAAATCAACCAAACATTTTTTCTTTTACCTGTGACTTCTGGAGAGAGTGATATGTTAGCTCACAAATCAGTTGCTGCACAAGAGTAGCTATTCACAATCCTATTTTTTTCTTCCTTTTTTTATATCTGACTGTAGGCATTTGCTTGCTGTGTGATCCTGACAAATCTCTTACCCTTTGCCTCAGTGAAAGTTGTGTAGAGAACTCTCTTCTGCTCATGGCATTTCTCTTAGAGTCATCAGGCAACAAACACCAATTCAAATATACTTTGACCCTTTCTGAATCCATACTAGCTCTTGAGTAGAGGACTATAGTTCAAAAGAAGGATCAGACTATTAAGGAGAATCTGGCAAATATCTTCCCAACTATGACTAAGAGAGAGGATCCCATCACCTTCTCTGTCATTGTCAAAGGACAACCTATTTCCTTTTACTTTATATAGATGGACAATGGAAATGTACAGTTCAACTCTCTAGGATCATGTCTTAATCTCTAATCAGTGTGACTCCAACTGCACTGAATAGTTGAGATGTACCATAGATCTTTGGTCTGATGATGCCTTTAGAGTATTGCAAAATGCTTTGGATCATTACTAACAGTGCAAAATTTTATTTCATCTCCCTTCTTTTTTTAGTATTGATGTCTTACGTTTCCATCTCCCTTCTTACTGAGGCAAGAATCTTGCATCCCTCTAAGCTTTGCTTATACTTTACTTTTGCTAGTATTAAATACTGCCTCTTAGAGATAGATGAACTATCCTGCTGGCAAGCCCTGTGGAGGTGTCAGTTTTCATTTAGCACTTTCTGAATTTTCCTATCTTTCTTGTCAAACTGCTCTTGATGTTTGTGAGGGTTCTAGACCAGATGAGTAATGCAACATTTTTCAACAGTCTCTGAAAACTGCCTACTCCTTTTCTACTCCACTTTACCAATCATGTTTTGGTTCAGCTTTTTCTCCAAGATAGCAACAAGCTCTTAATATTTGGAGAAACACTCTTAATATGTTGACATTAAGTCTTCTGGTCATTTTGCTTCTTTTGTTGAACATGAATATTTATCTTGGAAAAGATAAGCCTATGATCAGTACAAAACTCTGCATCTCACATCGTCACCCTTCCATCCTGCTTAGCTCTTCTCCTTATAATGACTTAATGTAAATATTTGAGTTTTTTCCAAGGGTGCACCCACGAAGATTTCTTATGTCTAATAGAAGACACTGCTGTAAGAAGAGAATCATGAGAAGCACAATTCTTCAGTAGTAATTGAATCATTGCTGTTTCTGACACAGTTCTTCCCAAGATTCCCTGTCATGTGGCTATTCTGTCATTACAGACATCCAGAATTATGTTCTTATTATCCTTTGACATGTTAATATGTGGGTTTCCAGGTATTCATACATTTTTTTTCTTTGACTACAACGGGGTTCATCATGTTGGGATCAAATGCACAAGGTTGTAACAATTGATTTCAAGTGATATTGCCATGAGTTTTCCTTCACTCTTTTTGGGAGGCATATAGCCTTCTGGACTTTATTAGTTTGGATTGTGAGAACTATGTCAGTTTTCTGGTGCTCCCCATTACTGTGGTTACCCCAAAATGTGCTTCCAGCTCCAGCTTTGGCATGTTGTTTTTTATTGACCAGATTTGTGTCACTTAGAGCTGCTATTTAGATGAAAGGTCTGTCAAATTCTTACATAATAAGAGCAGTTCATCTTTCAGGTCTGTTATTGAATTTTGACTTGCCCATAAGTATGTACACATTTCATGTACTGATGGTGAGATAAATCAAATTTTCAAAAGGTTTTATACATTTTTAAATTTCATCCACAGGGTGGGGTCCCCACCTGCTATGGTTAGCAGGTCAGACTTAGAAGTAGACAATTTTTAGGTGTCATTTTCCAGATTTTCTTCATGTGAGGATGTGAACAGTTTGTTCCTTAAAAAAGTCTACTCTAACATTTACAGGGCCATTGAATATCACAGCTTCTTCAGTCTATGAGAAGTGCCATCCATATCCTTATGGTCTGTGCTATTTATGTACAGGGTATTTTGACTACCTATTCCAGTGTATTTACAACTGCTGCTTTGTCACTTGCTTGTTGCTGCTAGACTGAGATAGATAAAAATAGTTAAATGATATTGATGTCTTTTTTTCCTTGTTTTTTGCAAGACAAGGGGTTTAGTGACTTGCCCAAGGTCACACAGTTAAGTAATTATTAGGCGTCTGAGGCTGGAATTGAACTCAGGTCCTCCTAACTCCAGGGCCAGTGTTCTATCCACTGTGCCACTCAACTGTCCCTAGATGATGTCTTTTGATTCACAGATAAATTTGGTTTAAACGATACAGGTGTGTGAAGTTGCTGGTTTCATTCTTTCTTTCAGTCATCATAGCACAATGGTGAGACAAGTCAAGATGAATATTTATGACTGAGGATGCAGTGTTATAAGCAAGTTGTAAGCACTTCAAAGCACCTGAATCTACAATGCCAACGTGGCACATTGGAATAAATTGCTTATGTCCACCCATTTTTTCAGGGAAGTCTTCAAATGCTTACTCACCAAGGATTTAAGAACCCTTACCCTCAAACTGTCTGCCAAGACAGTTTCTCAGGGTGTGGCTCCTGCATATGCTATAGCTTCTTGGAGTCACAGGGGAGAGTTGAATGGTGAAGAGACTCCAAAGTTGTAAAGTCCAGTGAAAAGCATTGAGCAGTCCTCTGATCAGAGGTACTTGTGTTTTTTGAGCAATCATATATCCCTTTTTTTTCCAGTGAAGTTAGGTGGCATATTGGATGGAGGGTCAGACTTGAAGTGAGAAAATCTCATCTTCTTGAATTTAAATATGATGTTAGACACTTCATAGCTGTGTTATCCAAGACAATTCACTTAACCCAGCTTTCCTCAGACTCCTCATCTGTAAATTGAGCTGGAGAATAAAATAACAAACTACTTCAGTATCTTTGTAAAAAAATTCCCAAATAGGGCCATAGGTATAAAGCAATGTGATCAGCACAACAGCTCTGTACACCTTCAGTTTGGTAATCAGTCTAATATCCCTTATGTGGCATATTGGATAGAGTACCAGACTTAGAGTCAGAAAGTCTCATCTTCTTGAATTTAAATCTGATCTTAGTCACTTAATGGCTGTGTTATCCTAAATAATAACTGTGTTATCCTAGACAATGCACTTGTTATAGCTTCTTGGAGTCATAGGAGAGAGTTGATTGGCAAAAAAGACTCCAAAAGTTGTAAGAAGTAGTGAAAAGCATTCAGCAATCCTCCTAGCAGAGGTACTGGTGCATCTTGAACAACCATATATTCCTTTATTTCCAGTGAAGCTAGGTGGCATATTGGATAGAGTAAGCCAGGGCGTGTCAAATAGTTTTTGATTGATTGAAATCCATCAGTTTTAAGAGAGAGAGAGCAAAAGCTTATTTTTGCAGTGAAAGAAAAAACCCCACAAAAGCCACAGGTTAAATGACATATCCAAGGTCACACAAATACTAAGTGTCAAAAGACAAATTTGTCCTCAGGTCTTCCTAAAAAGGACGAAAGTCAGTGTGGTGCAAAAGGTCCGCAATCATTCTGCAACTTTTTGAGTTCTACCTCCTCATGGCAGTTAATAATCTGGTAAATGTTTTACATGTACAATCATGTTTCAAATATTTCCATATCTGTCATGTACTGAAAGAGGAATTAGAACTAAAGGACAAAAAACATGAGAATGAAAGAAATCTCATAAAAGAAATTTTAAAAAGTGAGTATGCTTTGCTTTACATTCAGATTCCACAGTGTTTTATTTTCTTTGTTTTGACTTTCTGGATATGGATTTCATTTCCCATAACATATCTCTGAGGATTGTCTAGCCTTTTAATCACAGCCTTTGATCATTGAACTGTTGAGAGGAGTCGTGTCCATAGTATTGATTCATCTCATAATGTTGCCATTAATGTATATTTTGTATTCCTTGTTCTACTCACTTCACTCAGCATCAAGTCTTTCCAGGCCTTTCTAAAGTCTCATCTCAAGAGTACTTTCAAAGAAAGCTTCTAATTTTATTGATACCTTTTATTTTTATATAACCTGAATTTATGATTATATGGCTAATCCTCTGCTACTAATGAGCCCTCAAGATCCCATTCAATTCTATTTCTCAGATCCCATGCTTTCTTTTCTCTCAAACTTCTACTGTTCCAAATCCTACATGGAAAAGAGAAAAGCACCTAATCATTGCTTAATGAATTATTTATTCATTTAACATCAGGCACCATTTAGCTTCCTAATTCCTTGCTCTATTGATGTCTGGTCTTCAAGAGAGAGAGAAAATAGGGAGAACAAAAACAATCATTCAAAGGAATTTATTTATAAATTATGGTGGTAAGAGCTGGCTATAGGAGACAAAGTGACACAATTTTTGATGTCCAAGACTTTATATTCTAATTAGACTATGTAAAATCACATTCAATGTGGCTATAGGAGGGAGGTCTGAAGAATGGTACGCCTCTATGGAGAAGGTCGTCCTCTTTGATCTAGCATGCAGTTTCAGGAGTGGTATAGTGGTGAGGGAGAAAGAGGACACCAATATCTGGATCAGTCAGATCAACTTGTGGACAAATTCACTTACCTTGGCAGTCAGTTTCTCAAGGAGGTACATGTTGACAATGAGGTTGACACTCTTATTTCCAGAGTTAGCTCAGTATCTGGGAGTCTCCAAAAGAAAGTATGGGAGAGAAGAGGTATTAGAGTGACTACCAAACTGAAGGTGTATAGAGCCTTGTGCTGACCTCATTGCTATATGCCTGTGAAACCTGGAGAGTCTACCATGTCAGAACACTGAATTTGCTTCCATTTAAATT
Organism: Macrotis lagotis; assembly: GCF_037893015.1. Lineage (NCBI taxonomy): Eukaryota > Metazoa > Chordata > Mammalia > Peramelemorphia > Peramelidae > Macrotis > Macrotis lagotis. The sequence continues at coordinate 104,946,055 of NC_133664.1, forward strand.
GTCTTAGGAAGATTCTGAAGATCATTTGGCAGGAGAAGATACCAGACACTGAGGTCTTTCTCAAGCTAACCTGCCTAGCATTCCAACATTACTACAGAGAATGGAACTATGATAGGTTGGACACTTTGTTAGAATGCCAGACATACTGAGGAGACAGTCAAGGGGAAGTTTTTTTGCCAGTGTTCAACAAATCACACCTGGAACATGGGGAATATATTTGCTAAACTCTTCAAGGGGCTCTTTGGCAAAAAGGTTGGTTGGTCTGGATGCTACAGGAAAAACAACCATTTTGTATAAACTGAAGCTGGATGCAATAATAACTACTATTCCCACTATAGATTTCAACATAGAAACTGTAGAATATATAAACATTAGCTTCATGGTGTGGGATGTCAGTGGCCAGGACAAGATCCAACCTCTATGGCACCATTACTTCCAGAACACACATGGACTGATTTTTGTGGTTGACAGTAATGACAGAGAATGATTGAATGAAGCCCAAGAAGAACTGATAAGAATGTTGGCAGAGGATGAGCTTAGAGATGCTGCCTTATTAGCTTATTAGTGTTTGCTAACAAACAGGATCTTTCCAATGCCATGAATGCAGCTGAAATCACAGATAAACTTGGACTGCATTCTGTTTGTCATGGAAACTGGTACATCCAAGCCACCTGTGCCTCCAGCGGGGATGGGCTCTATGAAGGACTGGACTGGTTTTCCAAGCAGTTCCAAAACCAGAAATGAAACAACAAAATTTCCTCTTCCCTCTTTCCTTCTCTCCCTCTAATTTCCTCCTATTCACCCTTCACTTTATTCTCATGTAGCAAACTGTGCTACTTATTGGTACTGAGTGCCGGAAGTGGTTTTTTTCCCTACCCCTTGTCACAGTATGCATTGCACCATGCTGTAAATGTGGCAAATACAGGCCTGGAAAAAGTTTCTTATTTAGTGTAAATAGTTTATGTATCCAATGGGGCAGTTTCTGGCGCTCCTATGCATTATTACTCAGCTGTTTTTATTTCAAAAAATATCAACTCACAGTTTAGTACTGGGAAGGGATTTTAAACACATTGACACTTGAGTTCCTGGGGATTTAATGTGCAAGCAGCACAGTTGAGTGCTACTCCTACTGGCTTGTGAGACCTGTGTTGAGATTCATTTCGGTGGTTGGTTTTTAACCTGAACTCAGTGTAATTTTTTTAAATAGTAAAAAAATAAAAAAGACAAGTAAAATACTTGAACACACAGAACAGAAAAATATGTTTAGTATAGGTTTTGCAGTAACAACTTGAATACCAGACCATTGTAATTATCTGCAGTTTCTCTTTTGAAACTTGAGAAATTATAAAAATCAAACAAGTGATCAATTTTGCATGGTTAAAATAGAGATTCACATAATGCTATGTCTTTGGATCTTTATGTATTTCATAGAGTTTGTGCTGGTATTTGTGCTTACATGGATATTCATTAAGAAAAAAGCTTTGAGGTTGTGGTTCAGAGCAGGCTACACATTGAGAGCATTAGGTCTTCAATCATAAACCGTTTATAACTAGACCTTTTTTTCCCCTTTTGCAGTTCAAGTCAGGCCATTATTAGCTCTCCATCACACTCTTAAGAAGGATATGGTGTGGGGCAGCTAGGTGGCGCAGTGGATAAAGCACAGACCCTGGAGTCAGGAGTACCTGGGTTCAAATCCAATCTCAGACACTTAATATATCACCCAGCTGTGTGGCCTTGAGTAAGCCACTTAAACCCCATTTGCCTTGCAAAAACCTAAAAACAAAGAGGAAGGATATGGTGATGGCTGGTTATAAGCACTTGGAAGAGCTTTCTGACATATTTGGACAACAACAACAAAAAAAACAGCTTTTTCATTTTGGTTAAGGGTGTGGTGCTTCTGTTTGAAACATTTCCACAGTGAGGGCAGCCTAGGTTTAGTGCCAAACCTTGACTGGAGATTATTTCAAAAAACACAGTTGAGAACACTAAACATTTCTCTAAGGTGTCCATGTATTGAAAGAAAATAAATTGATCATGAGAACTTGGGGAGTCATTCCATTCTAGAAGTATTTGTTACCATTTTGGAACAATCCCCCTATCTGTATATGTGTGAAATATCCTTTACCACCTTTCATTAATGCAAGGATCAGATTTGCCATCTGAATAAAGGATCTTTACTTTTTTTTTCTTTTGTATTTTGATAAACATCGAAGAAGCTTGAGCTGTTAAACTTTATCTCAGGAAAAACTCAGAACTGGTTTGTTTGATATTGTGGAAACTCTTACTTCTTTCAATACACAATTAGTAATCAACTGTTTTGTATACTTGTTTTCAGTTTTCATTTCACCAAACAAGCACTATATTTAAAGCTATTAGAATAAAATCTCTGAATTATTAAAAGAAGAATGCCAGACATATGCTTGCCAAAAAAAATATTTTATGGTGAACTCACACAGAAAACCTGAGCCTTTTCTTTCAGGGGAATGACAGACATTTAACAAAATAGAGAACTTTCAAACTTTCCTGATAAAAAGACCTAAGCTAAACAGAAGATTTGGCCTTCAAACAAGACACTCAAGAGATATATGAAAAGGGAAAAAGAAGAAAAAATGATCCAATAAGTTTAAACTGGCTGCATCCTTACCTGGAAGATTCTTAAAACTCTTGGAAATTGTAAGTCAATAAGAAGGAAAATACTTAGGTTGAAGGCATGGGAATTCATGGTATGTCCATGACTTCGATGGAATGATTAAAAAAATATTTCATTATAAAAGGGGTGGATTGTAAAAAATGGGAGGAAGGGGTAGTTTGAAGGGGTAAATTACACTATGTGAAGAGGTGCAATAGATCTATTGTAATATGTGGAAATAAGGGAGCAGGTGAAAAACACCTGAATCCCACTCTCATCATATTTTCATCAAAGATGGATTAACACACACACACACTCAGTTGAGTTTAGAAATCTACCTTACCTTTCAAGTATTAGGATATTAGGAGGGGTGTGGGGGAGGGAAAGGACTAATAGAAGGGAAGGAAGGAAAAGGGGAAAGGGGAAAGAAAAAGGAGAGTCATGGATAGAAAGCGAAACACATTGAGGGAGGCAAAACACTGGGGAGGAGGGATAGGGTGAAAGAAAGGGAAAAATATTAATGGAAGGACAATAAAGGAGGGCAATAATGGAGTTTGTAATTATAACTGTGAATGTGAATGGGATAAACTATACCATAAAACAGAAGTGTGTAGCAGAGTGGTTTATAAACTAGAATCCAACAATATGTTGTTTACAAGAAACAACTTTGAAGTGGAGAGATAGGCACAGAATAAAGGTAAAAGACTAGAGAATAAATTGTTATGCTTCAGCAGAAGTGAAAAAAAGCAGGAGTAGCAATTCTTAGCTCAGATAAAGCAGTTGCAAAAATATATCTCATTAAAAAAAAGATAAGGAAGAAAACTATATCTTCCTAAAAATTTCCATAGACAATGAATTAATTTGAATACTAAACATGTGTTTACCAAGGCATTCAAATTCTTAGAGGAAAAGCTAATTTAGATATAGGAAGATATAGACAGCAAAACACTACTGGTAGAGGATCTCAATGTCCTTCTCTCAGAATTACATATATCCAACCATAAAATAAGGAAGAAGAAAATTAAAGGGGTGAATAGAAAATATGATAGGCCACTGGAGAAAATTAAATGGGGATAGAAAGGAATATAACTTTTTTAAAAATTCTGCAGCACATGGCACCTACACAAAAATTGATCATGCAGTAGGGTGTAAAAACCCGATAAGGAAATGTAGAAAGGCAGAAATATTCAATGCATACTTTTCAGACCATGATGCAATAGAAATCATGTCCAATGAAGGACCATGGAGAGATAGACCTAAAACCAACTGGAAACTAAATAACCTAATTTTAATGAATGAATGGATCAAACAATAAATTATAGGAAGAATTAATGATTTCCTCCAAGACAATGACAATAATGAGACAATATACCAAAATTTATGGTATACAATCAAAAAAATCATTAGGGTATACATTATATCTCTAAATGTTTACATGAATAAAATAGAAAAGGAGATTAATAAATTGGACATGCAACTAAAAAGTAAGAAAAATAATACATTTAAAATTTCCAATTAAATACCAAATTAGAAATTCTGAAAATGATAGATGAAATTAATAAAAATCAAAACCAAGACAACTATTGAACTAATAAATAAAATCAAGAGTTGGTTTTATGAAAAATAACAATAAATTAGATCAACCTTTGGTGAATTTGATTAAACAAAGAAAAAAGCAACCAAATTACTAGTATCAAAAAATGAAAAAGGTGAATTCACCAAAAATGGGAGGGAAATTAAAGAATTGATTAAGAATTCTTTTGCTGAACAGTATGCCAATAAATTTGATAATCTAAGTGAAATGTATGAATATTTACAAAAATATAAATTGCCCATGTTAAAAGAATAGGAAGTTAAATACTTAAATAACCCTATCTCAGAAAAAAAGAATTTAAACAAGCCATTAATTAATTCCCTAAGGAAAACTCTCCAGGAACAGATGGATTGACAACTGAATTCTACTAAACAATCAAGATACAATTACTTCCAAATTCATATAAATTATTTGAAAAAATAGGTGAAGAAGGAAGCCTGCCAAATTCCTTTTATGGCACCAATATTGTGCTGATACCTAAAATGAAAAGAATCAGAACTCAGAAAGAAAATTATAGGCCAGTTTCACTAATGAATATAGATGCAAAGAATTTAAATAAAATATTAGCAAAGAATTACAATATTTCAGAATTGCATGGTTGGATCAATATTAGGAAAACTATTGGCATTACAGTAACAAACCTAAAAGAAATAATATGATTTTCTTAATAGATGCTGAAAAGCTTTTGACAAAATACAGTACAAATTCTTACTAAAAATACTAGAGAGAATAGGAATAATCATATTATAAAGTATCAGTCATCAAAACTGAAATAGAGTGGTGGATGAATGGGATACATTAGTTACTAAAGAAATAACAATATATGACGATAGTAATCTACTGTTTGATAAATCCAAAGATTCCTGCTTCTGGGCTAAAAACTCACTCTGATAAAAAGCAAATGGGAAAACTGGAATACAGTATGACAGAAACAAGGCATAGATCTGGGTGGCTAAGTGGTGCAGTGGATAGAGCACTGGCTCTGTAGTCAGGAGTACCTGAGTTCAAACCTAGCCTCAGACACTTAATAATTACCTAGCTGTGTGGCCTTGCGCAAGCCACTTAACCGCATTGCCTTGCAAAAAAATAAACAACTAAAAAAAAAATCAAGGCATAGATCAATATCTTTCAACCTATATAAGTTAAGGTTGAAATGGGTACAGGTTTAGACATGATAGGTAATATTATAAGCCAATTCAGAGAACAAATAATAGTTTACCTGTCAGATCTTTGGTCAGTTTATGACCAAAGAAAAGCTAAAGAACATTTTATATAACAAGCTGGATAATTTTGATTATATTAAATTAAAATGTTTTTGCATAAACAAGAGCACCAAGATTAAAAGGAATGTAGTAAGTTTGGAAACAATTTTTACTACTAGTGTTTCTGACAAAGAACTCATTTATAAAATAAATTAGAGAACTGAGGCAAATTTATTTTAAAAATAATTCCCCAATTGATATATGGTCAAAGCATATAGAAAAACAATTCTCAGATGACGAAATCAGAGTTATTTAGAGTTGTATGAAAAATTGCTCTAAATGTAAATGAAAACATCTCTGAGGTACCATCTCACACTTTTCAGATTGACCAGTATAATTAAAAAGGAAAATGATCAATGTTGGAGGGGATCTGAGACTCTATTGCATTGATGGTGGAGTTGGGAATTGATCCAACCTTTCTGGAGAGCAATTTGGAATTATGCCCAAAGGGTAATAAAAATGTGCATACCCTTTGATCCAGCAATACTATTACTGGGTCTGTATTTTGAAGAGATTATGAAAGAGGGTGAAAATTGAACATATACAAATATATTCATATCAGCTCTTTTGAAATGGAAAAAAATGGAAATTGAGGGTATTTCCCATCAATTGAGGAATGGCTAAACAAAGGGTGGTGGTAAATGTATATAATGAAACACTATTGTTCTATAAGAAATCATGGGGGATGGGATTTCAGAAAAACCTAGAGAATTTTGGGTTAAATGATGTTGAATTTTCATTCATGAGTAAAGACAGACAGACTGTATATATATATATTAACAACAACATGGGGTCATGGTCAACCATATTGGACTTGCTCATTTCAACAACACAATAATCAAAGACAATTTAAAAAGACTTGTGATGAAAAATACAAGACCCATCTTCTGAGAAGGAACTATGGAGTTTAAATGAAGACCAAAGCTTATTACTTTCAATTTTTAAAAATTTTCTTACGTATTGTTTTTTCTCTGCAATCCTTGCATTTGGATCTGATTTTCTCTCCCATGTTCAATATTGATTTATGTTTAGCATGGTAATAAATTAAAAGCCTATATCATATTGCTCTCTGTTAGGGGTAGGGGGAGGCAGAAAAATTATAAAACTCAAAATCTTGCAAAAAAAAGAATGGTAAAACTACCTTTTCATGTAGTTGGAAAAAACAAATAAATATTTTTTTTTAAAAAAAGAAAGAGATTCTCATGGTACATTATCTATTTTAATCTGTATTCACAGACTGAAATGAATTCTTGATGGAAAAGAATTCTTGTATACTCCACAATTTCAAATACTGGCAAAAATGAAAGAATCATGGGAATCAATGGTATAGCTAAGAAAACCCTAGAGGCAGAAATAGAAGCCTGAGCTACCTCAGAAAATAATAGGCTCCTCCTTAATAAAGGCCTTCAAACACAGAGTTGATGACCACTGTTCAGCTGTGTTTTGTAAAGAATTTTTTTGTCTACATCACTGATCTTCAACATCTCTTCCAGTTCTTATATTCTAAGATTCCATTACTTTGTATTATGAGAATTCAGTAAAATAAGTTCTTATATTATCAAATATTTTGAACTATAAGTGACCTAAAAGTCTACCATGTCCATTTTTAGAGATAAGATAAAACAAGCAAAGTGATTTTATATATTTTTAAAACCAAATTAAATTAAATTATTAAATAATTAAATAATTAAATTAAAATTAAATTAAATAAATTAAATAATTAAATAATTTTTAAAAACCAAAAAAGAGATGAAGAAGAAAAATGGGGGAAAAAATTTGAGTCATGCAGAGGAATAATGAAAATTTGACTGAATAAACAATAAAATTAAAAGTAAAATTGAAGAAATGGAAAAAGAAATTAAGTTCTTTAAAATGAAAAATGACCAACTGGAAAAATTATATCTCATCAAAATGTAAAATTGACCTATTAGAAAAGGAATGTAACTAATAAAAATGAAATGCAAATAATCTGGAAAAGAATTGTAACTTATCTAAAAGTAAATTTAACCAAATGGAAAAGAAAACACAAAAGTTTACTGAAGAAAAAATCCCTAAGAATTAGTAAGGGGGAAATATAATTTAATGACTCTATGAGAGACCAAGATTACATCAAAAAAAAATCAACAGACTGGAAAAATAGAGGGAAATATAAAGTATCATTTAGGAAAAACAACTGACCTAGAAAAAAGATCCAGAAGAGATAAATTCTAAATTGTTGGTCTACCTGAAAGCCATGATAAGACAAAGAACCTGGACAATACAGTGCAGGAAATAACCATAGCAAATTGCCCTAATATCCTAGAACAAGGAGATCAAATAATCATTGAAATAAATTCTTTGATCACCCCACCCCAAAATAAATTCCAGAATATAAACTTAAAGGAATATTGTAACGAAATTTCAGAATTTTTAGCTGAAGGAGAAAATACAAGCCACCAAAAAGAGGCATTTTAAATACCAAGGAGATACCATAAAAATTACTTACGACTTATCAACTTCAACATTTAAGTATTGGAAGACCTCAAATAAAATATTTCAGAAAGAGAAGAAGCTTGGACTACAACCAAGAATCAGTTACTCTTTAAAATTCCACATATTCTTTCAGGGGAAAAAAGATTTCAACAAACTACTGAACTTTCAAACTTATCTGATAACAATACCTCAAATGAAAAGAAAATTTGATCTTCAAATACAAAACTTAAGAAATGCATAAAAAGGTAAGTAGAAAGGGGAAAACTATTAATAAATAAGATTAAACTATCTTCATCCCTACAAGGAAGGCAATATTTATAACTTAAGAAATGTATTTCTCTTATATTAATTAAAAGAAGCATGCTCAGACACAGGGTAATAGTATAAATTGATCATGTGAATGATGGTCCCTTATAATAAAGGAAGGAAACTACATTTTTTCTATTAGGTACACTAAACAATGAAGTAATATCTATACTAAACATATATGGACCCAGTGGTATGGCATGCAGATTCTTAGAGGAGAAGCTAAATAAGTTACAGGAAGACATAGACAGCAAGTCTATATTAGTGGGGGACTTCAACCTCCCTCTTATAGAATTAGATAAATCTACCCCCAAAATAAAGATGAAGGAAGTTAAGAAGGTGAATATAATATTAGAAGATTTAGATAGGATAAACCATTAGAGAAAACTGAATGGGGATAGAAAGGAATATATCTTTTTCTCTGTAATACAACTACACAAAAAGTGATCATGTATAAGGGCATAAAATATGTCCTAATCTAATCAAATCAAAATATGCCCCAATCAAATATAGAAACACAAACTATTAAGTGCATCTTTCTCAGAACGTGAGGCAATAAAATTATATATATATAACAAAAAGTCATCATGGAAGGATAAACTAAAAATTATAATGTTTGTCCTTCATTTTTTCGAAGAACACGTCATCAGGAAGATGATGCCATGACAAGCACATGAATTAGATTTGCGTGAGGGGGAGGATGTGCTAAGTAACCAGCTTCATTTGCTCCTCCAGAATTAACTGGGTCCAGTGACCAGATATGAGTCAGGATAACCGGAGATGACCCTGGATACAAGACAATCATCATTTAAGTGACTTGCCCAAGGTTACACATCTAGTAAGTATCTGCCGTCATATTGAACTCAAATACTCCTGACTTCAGGGACAGAACTCTGCCCATTATATCATCTAGATGCCCAAGGAAGAGGGCACAATACCCTCAGATACTTGACACTTAACTGTTCTACCTTGAGCAAATCACTTAACTGTAATGCCTCACATCCAGAACCATCTCCAATCATCCTGCTTTATATCTAGCCACTGCATCCAGATAGCTCTGACAGAGAAAGTGAGGCTGGTGACTTAGTACACCACTGTCTCACTCTAATCTAATTCATGTGCTTGTCATGATATCACCTCTCTGATGTCATGACTCTCAAACTAAAAATTGACTACTAAATAACTAAATTTTAAAGAATTAGTGGATCAAATAATAAATAATAGAAATAATAAACAATTTCATTCAAGATAATGACAATGATGAGACATGATACTAAAACTTGTGTGATAGTCAAAGCAATTATTAGGGGAAATTTTATTTCTTTAAATGCTCATATAAATATAATAGAGATCAATAATCTGAATATGCAAGTAAATCCAAAAAACTAGAAAAGAATAAATTAAAATTTTTTTAATTAATACTAAATTAGAAATTCTGAAAGTCAAAAGATAAATTAATAAAATTCAAGGTAAGAAAATTATAGAACTAATAAATAAAACTGAGTTGTTTATGACATGAAACCAATAAAATTAATCTGATATTTTTTTGAAAAATAAAGTAAATAAAATTCACAGTATCCAAAATGAGAAGGGGAACTCACTGCTAATGAGAAGAAAATAGTGATAATTCAGAACTATTTTGCCCAAATGTATTTAAAAAAAGCTGACAATATAAATGAAATGGATGAACATTTATAAAATATAAATTATCCAAATTAACAAAAGAGGAAACAAAGCACTTAACTAAGCCCATTTGAGAAAAATAAATTGAAGAAGCATCAGTAAATTCCTTTAGAAAAAAATATTTCCTGGGTCAGATGGATTTAGAAGTGAATTCTACCGAACTTTTAAAGAACAATTAATTTCTATTTTATATAACCTATGTGAAAAAATAGAGTTCTGCAAAATTCCATTTATGACATCAACATGATACTGATAACTAGGAAGATTCAAAATAGACAAAAAATTTCCCTAATAAATATTGAAGCAAAAAATTTAAATAAAATTTTAGAAAAAGATTACAAGTCATTACTATGATAATATGACATTATCAGACAAGATTTATAACAGAAATACAGGAATAGTTCAATATTAGGAAAGCAATCAACAAATGACCATATTAATAACAATATTAACAGAAATCATATAATTATCTTAATAGATGCTGAAAAACCCTTTGACAAAAGAAAGTACCCTTTCCTCTTCAATGCACTAGAGAACATAGAGTTTTCCTTAAAATGATAAGCAGTATCCATCAATAGGCATTATATGTAATGGGGATAAACTAACAGCATTTCCACTGAGTTCAGGGGTGAAACAAGGAAACACTATCTCCACTAGTACTCAATATTGTATTAGAAATGCTAGCTTTAGCAATAAGAAAAGAAAAAGAAACACAAGGGATTAGAATAAAGAATGAGGAAAAAAAAGTCTTCACTCTTTGCAGATGAAATGATGGTATACTTAAAGAACCTTAGAAAATCAATAGGGGTGGCTAGGTGGCGTAGTGAATAAAGCACCGGCCTTGGAGTCAGGAGTACCTGGGTTCAAATCCGGTCTCAGACACTTAATAATTACCTAGCTGTGTGGTCTTGGGCAAGCCACTTAACCCCATTTACCTTGTAAAAACCTAAAAAAATCAATAAAAAAACTACTTGAAACAAAATACAACTTTAACAAAATAACAGACAACTTTAACAAAATAACATTAACAAAATAAACCCAAACAAATCATCATCATTTTCACATATGAACAAGAAAAGGCAACAGCAAGGGATGCAAAGACAAATTTCTTTTAAAGTAACTATAGAGCCCCCCTCTCTGTCTCCTCTGCTCCGCAGGCAGCTCTTTGGCTTTGCCCCTCACCCCCGAACTTGGCCTGCGCCAAGTTCGTCTCTACCCCTGCCCTTGTGAGGAGCAGCTCTCAGCTGCAATGGTGTTAAGACCACCAGATGTTCGGACAGATGAGAACCTCAACATTTTGGCAGGATCGGGTCCCTTGACCTCACTTGTCTCCAGATGTGGATTCCAAACTAGCGCCATCTCACGGGACAGTGACACAGCAGCCAAGTTCATCGGGGTTTGAGCTGCCACTGTGGGGATGGCCGGTTCTGGAGCTGCGATTGGGACTGTGGAAGCCTCATTATTGGTTATGCCAGGAACCCCTCCTTGAAGCAGCAGCTCTCCTATACCATCCTAGGCTTTGCCCTTCGAGGCCATGGTGCTCTTTTGCCTGATGGTGGCCTTCCTCATCCTCTTCACCATGTGATGGAGCCATTTCCAACCTCAAGGTTTCGGAATGTTCTTCCTCGTCCTCCAGGTCCTTTCATGACTCTTCCAGCTCATGTGTACTTCCCCCTCCATCTTACCAGGCAGCCCTGGGGAAAGCCATGGACTCAGGGTTTGACAGAGGGAAGAAAAATAAATACTGTGTTATTAAGCTGTTAAAAAAATTAAATAACTGTAAAGGGGCAGCTTGGTGGTTCAGTGGATAGAGCACCTGCCCTAGAGTCAGGAGTACCTGAGTTCAAATTTGACCTCAGACACTTAATAATTACCTAACTGTGGGACTTTGGACAAGTCACTCAACCCCATTGCCTTGCAATCCCCCCAATGTAAAGTAGCAACAAATAACATAAATCATAAAATAACTATACTAGAGTTCTCCTAAGATGAACTCTGCAACTCCCCCAGGTCACCAACCATGAATACCACCAAGGATTTTGTTCCCACTGTCACAGTTCTCAGGATAGTCCCCATCTCACCCTCATGCCTGTGTGCTGGGTCTCTGCTCTCTGACCTGGGTATGACCATGCTCCTCTGTGATAGATCTTGCTGGGAGATGTTCCCCTTATTTCTTTTCTAGGTTCTGTCCACCCAAAATGGATTAAGAGGATTGATTCATGTCGGTTTTGAGGGAAAGGCAGGAGAGCTTAAAACAGTGCCTGATTTCTCTCCTCCATCTTGGCCATGCATTGAGAAACTTTTTTTTAGTCAAGAAATATGACTTTTTAAATTTATCATTGGCTTATATGGTCATAGCCTCTCATTTTATTGCCAAGTTACCCCCATAAGCAATGCACTAAGAAATGTGATTTGGCAGGCAAAACACAGGAAAATCTGACTTCAATTCTATTTTAATTGCCACCTATGTTGCTTCCTAGCAATATGTCCATATTAAGCAACTTCAACTCTTGGTAGCTAAGTTTTACTATATGTAAAATAGGGATAATGATAAATGCAACATGAACTTTAAAAGGTTGTTGTGAGACTCATGAGATTATGAAGGTAAAGTACTTTGTGATTCTAAAAAGCTTTATAAATTTCAGTTGTTTTAACCATTTTCTGCTAAAGAAGATTAAATAAAGTTTCCTTGTTTATATTGGTGCTGTATCATTCTTTGACCTATGATCCCAAAACTCTGCAATGTCTGGGCCCTAAGGGACTAGTAAAATAACACAATAACCATTTACTACCCTACTAGATTATCATATCACTCTTTCATATATTCTTCATATGTTGTCTAAGGATTTCAGATACATTCCTTTAGAAGACAAGGAATTGAATGTGGAGTGGTTTTTACATTTAATAGGATTCACATAAGTTTTTCCTGGTATTACTTAAAGAAAAAAATCAGAAAACTTTTTATTGTAACTGGGACATCTAAAGAGAGTGAGATGTTAACTCTCAGAACAAGTGGTTGGACAGAAGTATCTATCTACACTTAATTTTTTTTCTTGTTACTGCACTATAGCATCTTACAGTTAGAAAACTAGGAGGAAAAGTGGATATAGTGCTGGTCCCTGAGCTAGAAAGACTGAACTTAAAATATGACTACAGGCACTTGCTTTTTGCATGACCCTAAGGAAGTTTCTTAACAATTGCCTCAGTGAATGTTTATTATTTAATAGCTTCTGAATATCCCTATAATTCTTGTCAAACCAATCTTGATGTTTGTGAATATTTTGGTCCAGATGAGTAAATGTGATGTTGTACAACAAATTTCTGGATGCTGCCCACTCCTTTTTTATCCCACTTTTTTTTAAAACTTATGTTGTTTTAGTATTTCTTCCAAGTTAGGAAAAAACTTGTCAATACTTAGAGTAGCACTCTAATCTATTGACATTAAGTCTTCTGGTAGTTATATTACCTTGGGATGGCTGCTTTTGTTGAAAGTGAATATTTAGCTTGGAGAGGATGAGTTCTGATCAGCTCTACACTCTGCACCACTTATCATCAACTTCACATCCTGCCAATCTCTTCTTGTTACAATGACAGTCGATTAAATGTCCATGTTTTCAGGAAGGGTGCTTCCATCTTGGAGTCTCAGGTCAGAGTTAAGTGGCAGATGGACAAAAGGTGAAAGCTAGCTCTTTACAGGACTCAGCACCCTTCATGCCAGGGGTAATATTCTTCCCTGGAAATCATTAAACCCCCTTTTTTGTCCTGGACAGCTTGGTGGCATATTGCCAGGCATGTAATCATAAAAAGTCATCTTTTTTAATTCAAATATGGTCTCAGATGCTTGCTACCTGTGTGATACCAGGCAATCCACTCAACCCTGTTTTTCCTAGTCTCCTCTTCTATAAAATGAGCTGGAAAAGGAAATGGCAAAACACACCTTCATCTTTGTCAAAATAACCCCAAATAGGATCACACAAACTTGGTTATGAATAAATGACTGAATATTAATAACAAATATTTTCTCACTTTAAAACTTACTTTCCTATTCTATTGGGGGGGAGATTTTCACCTCATTGATGTAAACAAACAATTTTACAAAAGAGACCTTCTCAAAAATGCCATGTCCAAAGATATATCACCATACATTTTGAAAGTCCTTTCCTATCAAAGTTCCATGAACTCAGACAACAGCTAGACCACAATCTTGTACTTTTTTGATTCCAAGATAGGGAATAGTCAATATAGAAATAATTTTCTGAGAGCAGAGAAGATAAAGATTTGGATGGCAGGGAGGAAAAAAGAAAGAATTTGGACCCCATTTACACAATGAAGTATATATCCCAAATCATAATAAGACAAATCATAATAAGACATTCTACTAAAGGTAGATCCTTAACAATAGAATTCAAAAGTAGGAGAATTGAGGCAGGACACACTGTAAATCCATTGAAATATAGCTAAATTCATGACTCTATAGATCTAGAACTAGAAGCTTTAAATTTCTGTTTATTTGTTTTGTATTTTCTGCAAATATTAATTTTGTGCATATTTCTGTTTACTTATTTCCTCTGATAAATTGCAAGTTTCATGAGAATAGAGAAACCTTCACATTTGTCTTTGTATGCTATGGTCTGGCACACTGTATAGATACTTAGGCAAATGATCACTGATTGATTGGAATCTATCAATTTCAATCCCCTTTTCATATATGATGAAACAAAGAGCAAAAACTATTAAGTGACTTATAGGCAAGTTCACACAGGTAGTAAGTAACAGAGATGTTATTTCAAACCAGGTATATTCATTTGTAGAATGACTGTGTGTTGAGTATCTTTTGTCTTCTGAATGATGCCTCTTCTTCTAGAGGTAAGAAATTATGATGGGTTGAAATTGAGATTGCAAGGACATAGCTTAGAAGTATGACTGGAGGAGGGGATAGAATTTAATATCAGTCTCCTTCTGGGCATTGCAGTTCAGTTTGAATAGGAAGACATGATTAGGATTATGGAGTGATGGGAAGAAGTGGGGAAGACGAAGAATCTGCTCTTTCTCTTTTCAGTTTTCTACTGTAGGTTAATGAGTCCCTTGAACTACTTTCGAATACACACCACCAGGAGAGATTTCCTGTGCTAGGTTAGAATATCTTCTAGTTCCTTGGGGGTACTGTTATCTTCATCTGCATGCCTTAGTTTGTTTTAAGAAGCTTTTAAGGAGGAAGTCTATATCACCATATTCTATGGGGGTTTCTGATAGCACTAGGAAAAATAAACAGTTGGTAGTTTCTATGTAGGCCATTTGCCAATAATATAGTGCAACCTTCCCTTGCCCTTTGGGGAATGTGACTAGCTTTATCTGTATATAAGAAACATCAGTACCAGCAGGATAATCGTGCCTGATATATGTTCTCAGTGAAGACTTAGCTAAAGGGATTATAAGAGGTTAATCCATCTCTCCGCTACTTCCTCCAGGTACAATGTATTTTTTGCTTTTTCTTTGCTCCAACCTCAATTGCTAGGCATCCCCACTTTATAAGATTACTACAATGTCTGAACTATTAGCAGTCACTGTATCTATCCAAAGTGTCCTCAATGTTGTCTCCTATGAAATACCTATTAAGTGGTAAAAATTGGAAGAACGGGAATAGAGGAAGTTCCCCTACTTTTCCTAGTAATAGTTACTTGAAATAAGATTCAATTTACTTTTAAAACAGAGAAAGAGAAAGGGATACAATTTATCATTTTGATAAGGATACGTGTACCTTTGCACCTGGTTTCTAAGAGTCATTACTTGTCCCATTCAAAAGACCAGCATAAATAAATTAAATTAAATTTAAAAATTGCTGGACTTTTAACTCATTAGGGGTTATGTTCGTTTCATAACTTTCTTGTATGTTTTTCCTTTTGATCTTTTCTGTTTTCTTTTATATATTTGAAACAATATTTCATTATAATGGGAATTATACTGAATATTCCTCCTTTTTTCTCTCATCCCATTCCTAATTCCCATTGAAAAGCAAAAGAAAGAAAAAAGAAAATTTTTGTAACAAATAATCCAGCCAAGCAAAAATAAATCTTTATGTACCCATGTTCTAAAATGTTTGTCTCTACTAAACTTTCTATTTATCACCTATCTTCCTGGGCAATATGTTTCATTCTAGGTCCTCTGGAGATAGGAATGGTCATTATGTTCTTCTGATTTCTTAAGTATTTATGCTACTTTTCACTTTTCTTTGTAATATTGCTGTCTTATTTAAACTCTTTTGTGAATTTATTCACTCTATATCAGTGCTTCCCAAACTTTTCTGAAGTTATTTCTTTTTCAAATACATTTTGCTTTGCCAACTACATACAATGATCTTATTTATTGACCATTTTTTGCAGGATTTTGACTTTTCAGGGTGGTGGGGGGTAGGGAAGCAAGATCAGGGGTAAAATTATAAAGCTCAGATAAAAATATTTATATTAAAAAGGAAATTTTCTCCCTCCCTTTCTTCCCTCTCCACTGCCACTGACAGAAAGCAAAGTGATATAGGCTCTACATTTATAAGCAATCTAATCATAGATCTATATTTAACATGTTGTGAGAGAAGAATCAAAATCAAATGGAAGAAAGAAAACATTCTACAGAAAAAAATGACAATACAGAGGACAACTTTTAAAAATTGAAGATAATAAACTATGGTTTTCATTTAAGCTCCACAGTTCCTTCTCCAGATGGTATTTTTCCATTACAAGTCCCTTAAAATTGCCTTGGATTTTTGTAGTGCTGAAATGAACAAGTTTATCATGACTGATCATCACTCCATGCTGTTGTTAATGTGTATAATGTTCTTCTGGTTCTGCTTCTGAGACAAGATGCAGCCTTTGGATTTAATTATTCCATACCCACTTCACTATTGACTTTCTTCTTGATGCCTCACAAGTCTTGCTTACTTTGATGGTTGAGGATAGAACCTTTAAGTTTCACTTTTAAAGTCCCAATGTATTTTTATTATTATTACTATTATTATCATCATCATCCTCATCATCATCAATATTGTTTAGTCTAGATTCCACTATCTCATTTGGACTGAAAATATGGCAGATATTCATGCAATGGTCTTAAAGTCATTGTTAAGGCAGCTCTTTATTTTTCCAATGTGGACAGCTTCACCTCTTCTTTGGAAGTAATTCCTCCCTTGGGAAGAATGCCACCATGCTGGAATTTGTGTGGGCACACTCAATTGACTTTAGATGTACTATAATTTAGAATACTCAGTTCCAAAATACCCACTAGCCAAAATACTCACTAGCTCAGAATCAGGGTCATATAGGCATATACTACCATCTTAGCTTAATTATTATGTAAGCCTAGGATGGATTCCTGGACTGATCAGTTGTTGTCTTTCATTCTCAAACAGGACCAAAATGACATCCCTGTGTTGGGTACCCTGTGTTCCATTTGTATGATCAGACTAATACAAACATGGAATGCTCTACTCAGGGCACAAATAGTCCCTATCAATATTTGGACTTCAAATGTCTCAAAATTTGCACCTCATGTTTCTTTTGAATTGTTGCAATTCTGCTTCACTATTGACCACAGTACCTCCTTTGGTAGGTACACCATAATGGACAATCTTATTCCAGTGCCTCATTTATCTTTTTTTTAAATTTTTATTTAAGGCAATGAAATTATGTAACTTGCCCATGGTCACACAGCTAGGCAAATATTAAGTGTCTGAGACTGGATTTGAACTTAGGTCCTCCTGACTCTAGGGCCAGTGCTCTATCCATTACGCCACCAAGCTGACCCCTCACTTTTCTTTAATTCCAAAATTCTTCAAAGAGACCTTGTGAGTATTCTTGTATTGATTTTCTGACCTCCATGTGAGCATTTACCTTTTGTGAGTTCTTTGTAAAATAGTCTTTTAGGGAAACATGTTTTGCATTCAAACAATGTGGCCTTCACATTGAGTTATGCTCTCTGCAGTAGAGCTTAAATGTTTGACTGTTCAGCTTGAAAAAAGAACTTCAGAGTTCAATATTTTATTTTTCCAGGTGATTTTCAGAATCCTCCTTAGATAATTCAAATGGAAGTAGTTTAATTTCTTACCATGGCACTGATACACTGTCCAGATTTCACAGCAAACAGCAATGAAGTTAGCGCAATGGTTCTGTAGACCTTCGATTTGGTTGGCAGTAATGATTTTTTTTCTCACACTTTTCTTTGTAGTTTCCTGGACAATGAACTAGCTCTGGATATATATGTCACAACCTCATTATCTATATGTACATTCCTAGAAAATCTACTGCTAATGTAAATGAAATCATGAACAACAGTCACAGTTTCTCTCTTTGCTGTAACTGATAGCTCCATGTATGGATGGTAAGGTGCTGCTTGGTGGAGAACCTCTGTTTGCTTTTGTCAAAATGTGTACAAACAGAAGAGTACTGATTCATACTTTATTTCATCTCAGTCCCAAAAGTTGCACTGAAAGTACAATCAAATGTAAACAAAAAGTCATGCACCAATTTTCCATTGACATCAGTCTCAGCTTATAGCCTTTTCAAATTAAATCAGTGTAGTAGCTGACTTGGTGCCATATTTTCCTTGTTGATGGTATCTGACAACATTGCTGAATACAAAATGCTAAAGATCATGGTAGCTAGCAGAGAGCTCTGCTTCACTTCATTGATTATTGGGAAAGCATGAGGACATCATCCATTGTTGTATAATATTGTATAATACTGGATGTATAATATTGATGAACTTCTTCAGGTAATTTTGCCAAGACTGAGCACAAGTTCCCTTGAATGACAGTATTAAAGGTCTTAGCCATTGAGGGCATTGAGGCTAATTGATGTCAGCTAGTCACTAGTAAGCAGTTCTCTCAAAATCATCCTACATGCATAATTCATTTCCCTTCCTCAGTTTACTTTCACTCAATCTACACATGTATGCACATGCTTAAATGCTACACAGACAAAGAAATTGAGACTGAAAGGGAATAAATGGTTGATGCCACCTATATGGTTTGTCAATGACTGAGTTAGAAATAGACCTCAGATCTTGCAGTGACCATATAGTATTTTTTATAACTCTCCTTCCATTAAAGGATCATTCTAAATCCAAAGAAGGTCAAGGCATTCATGGTTTCTCTTTTAATTTTTCTTACCTTCTGTAATGACATTTCAAGGTCATGCCATATTATGATTTAGAAGAGATATTTAGTAGGTGATAAGTAGAAGTACAAAAACAAAAGAAAAGAAAACCAAAACCAAATCCATATTAAAACAATAGTAGAGAGGTACTCAGTCATTCTGAGTAAGGTGACCAGAGACACTTTTCTTCAGTAACAGAAATGTAATTGAAGACATAATCTTAATGACCAAAGGATACCAAGCTGGGAAGCATGGAAGAATGAAGATCATTCTTCAGAAAGATAAAATATAAAATTATCTGCATGGCATTCAAAGCCCTTCATGACCTGGTCCCTTCTTAACTTTCTAGGGTTATTACACTTTATTTACCCATATACTCTCTAAGATCAGTGACACTGGTCACTTTCCTGTTCCTTGCAGAAGACACTTCTTCTGACTAAACATTTTCAGTGTTTTTTTTTCACTCTTCCTCTTCATTTCCACCATCAGGCTCTCCTGGCTTTCTTCAAGTCTCACCATCTATAATATAGCTTTATTCATATCTCTTACTGTTAGTGCCTTCCTTCTTTTCATTATATCCAGTTTTTTCTTTGTATTTCTTATTGTACAAAATTGTTTTAATGTTTTCTTCTTCATTAGATTGTGAATTCATCAAGAGTGTCTATTTTTTTTACCTTTCTTTGTATTGCCAACACATAGCATGATGATTGGCCAGTAGAAGGTGCTTAATAAATCCATATTAACAGAGTGATTTACTGAAAAGAAACATCTTCAAATTCACATTGATAATATGAAAAGAAAAAAAAAAACTATTGAGAAGAATAATGAGATACTAAATTTACTCAAGATGAGGTCACAGGTTTTTTAAATGTTTTTATTTGCATCCTTTTAAAAAGCTTCCACCATTTCTTTTTAACTGTCCAATAAAATTCCAATGTGCCCTCCAATAAAAGAGCAATGTATCAGTAATGAGTAGAAATGGAGGGAAAGCAGATTATGGCTCTATATTAGAAGGTCTCTAAAAGTAGCATGCTTTCCCTTGGAAGGTAGGTGGTTTTTCATAATTATTTTCATGTGAACACCAGTTGATCCCTTTTAGAGGACATGGTATATGAAATTTATGCTCTATGTAGAGACTGTATTAGATAATGTCTCAAGAGCCTTACAAATGGAAGATTCTTTAAGTCTTTTAATTTCCATACTGTCAAAAATTTTTTCTGTGTTCTGACAAAAGACAACAAAGATTCTTTTTTTGTTGCCTCATCTTTATTATGGACATTTAATTGTTTTGAAGAGGCAAAGGGATGTATTTCCTTCCTTACCACTCTAATTTTACTATTGTATAATAGCCAGACTTTCTGTCTTTTAAATAATTTGAATAAAAAATTGAAGAGTCAGAGTTCCTCCTTTTTCATCATGCCTAACACATTTGCAAAGAATTATAAAAACTAAGGCAAACTTCCACTTCATACATCTAATATATACCCACGTTCAATATATTATGGGTCATATTTTTGACCTTTTACTGATGGGCATCTTGGTTTAAGGGGAAGAGGACTGATTTTGGAATATAAAAATCTATTTTTATTGCAATGGTCAAATATATTAAGTTTGTCATAGTTGTTTGTCTTTATAATTTTGTTGTTCATGTTGGGATTGTTCTCCCGGCCATTGATTTTTAGTATACATATTTTGAATATGTTACTGGAATTTACTAGGTGAATTGTAGATGTCTGTGATTAGCAATAAGTCTTTAGGATTAAGAACACATAAAAGACTACGTTGGAAATAACATGAAATTGTGTATAGAATAATAATGGCTATCCATCAATTTTGAAGACAACCAAACCAACCAAATTAATGGTGTTGTGACTTGTACAATTATGTTTATTACACCAAGGGGAAGGTATCCTTCTCACCTCTCTTTTCCCCATGGCTTGATGTTATAGGAAAGAATGCTATGGCTGATGGACTGGGTACTGTGGAAGTCTCTTGAGCTTTGATGTAGCTTCTTTTCCTCCAGTATTAGCAAGGCACTTTGGTGTACCATCAGTATCCAATGAGCACCAGCATGCAATATCTGGTGATAAAATTCGACAACCAGTAAATCCAAGTCTGTCTCTGGATGAACTAATTGTCAGAACAACCTTGCCTTTCTGACCTTTCACTTTTAACCATTCTGCACCTGGAACCCAAAGAAGTTGCTTTCCCAGAACCTGCCCCATGAGTCATAGGAATAACACTTCCAGATCCCTAGTTAGCATCATTTATGGTTAGAAGTATGACAGTATCTGATTGTCTTCTAATCTCTGACTTCCTTTTTTACATGCATTTTTATTTATTATTCCTACTATATGCAAAGATAGTTTTCAACATCAATTATTTTGTAAGATTTTGAATTTCACATTTTTCTCTCTCATTTCTTCTCTCCCCACCTCCTTGACAGTGACTATAGGATATACATGTATAACTATGTTAAACATATTTCCACATTAATCATATTAAGAAGATTAGAATAAAAGGGAAAACACATAAATGGAAAAATGGAAAACATAAAACAAATTTTAAAACTAGTCTGTATTCAGATTCCTTATTTTCTTCTGTGGATGTGGATGGCATTTTTCTTCACAAGTTCTTTAAAAGTGTCTTTGATCAGGGACAGCTAGGTGGCACAGTTGATAGAGTACCATCCTTGGAGTCAGCAGTACCTGGGTTCAAATCCAGTCTCAGACACTTAGTAATTACCTAGCTGTGTGGCCTTGGGCAAGCCACTCAACCCCATTTGCCTTGCAAATACATAAAAAAAGTGCCTTTGATCATTGCACTGCTGAGAAGAGCAAGTCCATCATAGCTGATCATCACACACAATATTGTTGTTAATGTGTACAATATTCTTTGAGTTCTACTCTCTTCATCCAACATCAATTCATATAAATCTTTCCAGATTTTTTGCAGTTCTATCCCTCATGATTTCTTATAGAACAATAGTACTCTATCATATTCATATACCACAATTTGTTCAGTTATTCCTCAACTGATGGGCATCCTTAATTTCTAATTCTTTGCCTCTATGAAAAGAGAGGTTATGAATAATTTTGTTAATGTGTACTTTTCCCATTTTTTATGATCTGTTTGGGATATAGATATAATATAGTATTGCTGGATCAAAGGGTAGGCCTACTTTTATTGTCCTTTAGGCTTAATTGCCAATTATTATCCAGAATAATTGAATCCATTCACAACTCCACCAATAAAGCATTAATGTCCCAGTTTTCTTACATCCCCTCTAACATGATTGTTTTCCTTTTTTGTCATTTTCACCAATCTAATAACTATGAGGTGTTACCTCAGAATTTTTTTAACTTGCATTTCTCTAATCAATAATGACTTATAGTAATTTTTCATATGAATATAGTTTTAATTTCTTAATCTGAAAACTACCTTTTCATATCCTTTGACTATCAGTTGGGGAATGGTTTATGTTATTATAAATTTGACTCACTTCTCTATATATTTTAGAGACGTGTGCTTTTCCCAATTTACTGGATTCTTTTTAATCTTGGTTGCATTTGTTTTATTTGTACAAAATACTTTTAATTTAATGTAATCAAAATTATCTGTTTTTCATTTTATTATTCTCTGAACCTCTTGTTTGGTCGAAAACTCTACCTGTTTGAATAGAGTTGACAGATAAATGCTTCCTTGCCCTAAACTTCTTGTTTCAGCATAGTCTGCTTGCAGATCTTCCATGTTGAGAACACTAGTGGCTTGCTAACTGGACTTGGCCTTTCAGTTGAACAGGGTCTGTGGTACCTATATTGGAGCCCTCCCTAACTTACCTGCTGTTCCATTGCCCTGCTGATCTGGGACACAGTGGCCTCCACTACAAATCTCTATGCTAGATCTATATCCCAAACAGATTTCCAACTGGGTTCTTTTGCACTCCATCCATGCTGTTTTTAGTTCCCTTCCCTTAACTGCTTTCTACCCCTTGCAATGTACCCCTTTTACTGTAGTGAGATAGGATGGAAAATTTGCTTCTCTCCTCTTTTGTGGGTTTAGAGGCTTAATTAATGTTGTTTCTGATAGAAGCCTGGGAGAGCTTAAGGAAGTTCCTGCTTTCTCTCCTCCATCTTGACTCCATGTTAATTTTTATTCTTATATAATGAAAACATTCTAGAGAAATGTTTTCTTGCAGGTCCACCTTGCTCCATTCCAAGAATTTCACCTTTAATGCCACAATTTGAATGCCACTCAGCCATCCCTCTTAATCATGACCCTAATTCCAAAAACCAAGAAAACGGAACCAAGGTCCTATTCCATTATTCTTAGCTTGAATAGCCAAGCAACTTGGGTCTGCTTTGAACATTCCTATTTTCAAAGTAAATGCTTCAGGACACTTAGCTAAGTATAACAGTGGGGCACCAAAAGGCAGGTGCTAGGGCAGGTGGTGGCTCACTTCTTAACTCTGAGGTACCACTTCATACACAGATTGTTTAATGTAACAAAAAAGGAAAATCATCAATGTTGGAAGAGATGTGGAAGAACTTAGACGCTAATGCACTGTTGATGGACTTCTGAAGTGATCCAACATTTCTGAAGAGCAATTTGAAATTATGCCCAAATGGCAATAAAACTGTACATATACTTTGATCCTCAACATGTTAAGATTTTTTTTCTTTGAATGTTCTTTTTGTTGCAAAGATATTCTTATGAAGTAAGAGCATCTTTTTTTATTCCTCCAAAGTTTTAACAATTAAAATGCTCTAGGTCCAATAAATGCTCAACCACAAAATGGATTTATAAATAATAGGAGAGAAAAAATAAATGGAAGAGTCTATTCTAGAACATTATTTGCCAGCGTTACATAGTCTCAGAGGGAGGAATACTCTCTGAATTACTCCCCCCCCCAAATATTCTCACAAGATCTCCAAGGTTACTGGTAAAACGATTGCTTTCTGCTGACCTCTATGTGACACAGTAGATAGAATCAAGACGATGCATTTAAATCTGGTCTCAGACATTAGTTGTGTGACCCTGGGCAAATCACTGAACTTCTGCCTGTCTCAGGTTTCTCATCTATAAACTTGGGATAATAAAACACCTAACTTCCAGGATTGTTGTAATGATCAAATGAAATATTTGTAAAGCTCTTTTCAAGTCTTCAAGTGTTTCATAAATGTTAGCTGTGGTTTTTATTATTACTTTCTCTTTCTTTTGAACTATCCTCAACTGGTTTCTTCTCTATCCAAATGCCAAGCTGAAAAAAAGCCTACATGTTCAGCCCCTAATTCAGCCAGAATTTACAACTTTCCTCCTAGACTTTTGAAGAACAGAGGTTTTCTTTTATAGAGGCTTCTTACATTTGGTTTGGAGTTTAACTGCTAACCAAGGAGAAAGTCTTATCCACAAACACTCCTTACACTGGCACTCATTCCAAGTTGTTCCCCATACTCCTCTCCCTCTTTTTATGAAATCCAAATAACAAAAACTGTACTCCACCTTTTAGTATACTCTTCATTCTTAATTTTAAGATTCATCATTCCTTCCAGAAAATATCCCAGTTTGATCCAAATTTGTTTCTCTTGGTTGTGGGATGGAATTATATGATTTTTGAATAAGCATTTATTAAACACTACTAATACAAGCCATTCCATATATTCTGGGAAGAATCAAAGGTAACTATGAAAAAGTCCATCTCCCTAAGGAAGTTACATTCTCCTGATACCCACACTCCAAACCAAAAAGATTGGCATCATTTATTCATTATAGGAGCCCAGCAAGTAAAAAAGAGGTAAGAGTTTCTTAAGAGGTGTAAAAAGCTGGTTTATATTCCAGAGTGTTATCCATTATTGGGTGGTGCACATAACTTCTGAAGTTAAGAAGTGACCAATAACATTTGGCCCTTACTAAATCAATAGCATCTTAGACAATGGTGATTTGGTAATTAAAAGAAAAATGCATTTTGTTGTTCTTGACATCTTTATTTCTCCTCCTTTCATTCTCCTTAACACTTTCAAGCTTGCCATCAAATCTGAAAGAAATGATTCCTTAGATTCTCATTTCTTACAAGGAATCTTTTTTCTTTCAAATACA
This sequence comes from Macrotis lagotis, assembly GCF_037893015.1. NCBI lineage: Eukaryota > Metazoa > Chordata > Mammalia > Peramelemorphia > Peramelidae > Macrotis > Macrotis lagotis. Next base: position 104,971,240 of record NC_133664.1, read on the forward strand.
GGAAACTTTCATTTCATATCAGAAGACTGATACTGAGAAAATACTATCAAATAATGCAGTCATACAGAAAAGACTTCTAGGGATATACTAGTTGTCACAAAATATTTGAAGCCTTATTAAAGATAACTAAGATATATTTTATATGGTTCCAAATGAGAACACTATGATTATTGGGTAAAAATTAGATAGATATAAATTTTGACTCAATATAAAGAGCTACTTAATAGAGTGAGTCAAAAATGAAATGTTACTTCTTTAGATAGTGTTTCCGTAATTGTCCTAGCATGACTGAATAAGTATTACCAAGAATATTTTTGTTGGCAGTTTTCTTTTTTATTGTTCTTATATCATAGAATCATATCTTTTATCCACTGTTACAATTTCTCCACTGGCAGAGCAGATAGGACAAAGTTTACTAGAGACTGGGCTTTCCCTGAAACATTTTAGTAGCCACTAGAAGGCAGTAAACACATAGAAATCACTAGTTCTTTTTCCTTCCACTGTTGGAATAACCTGAGACAGATAGGTAGTACAGTGGATAGAGTTGCTGTGCCTCACATCAAGGTCAACTCCTCTTTCTGAATTCAAATCGGAGCTCAGAAGCATACTAACTATGGGACTCTGGGCAAGTTACTTCAACCTTATTTGCCTCAGTTTTGTCATCTTTAAAATGAGCTGGAGAAGAAAATGGGAAACTCCAGAATCTTAGTCAAAAAAATTTCAAATGAATTCATGTAGAGTAGACTTAGCTAAACAATAAAAAAATACAAAAACTTCCTGATTAAGTGCACTCACTCTTCAGTACTCTTTTGATTGTCTTCCACTTAGTGGTCAGTGATTTTCCTAAGGCTCACAAGTGACTATATCACATATACTCCCTCTATAAACTCAAATGGCTCCCTATTATCTCGTGGATCAAATAATTTCCTTTGTAGAGCTTTAAAAATTCTTCACATTGAAATACCTTTCAGTCATTCTAGTCTTTTAAGTCAACATTTCCTTCCACACATGAGTTAATACAATTTTATTCACTTACTTATTGTTTCTTCCACAGGTCATTTCAGTTCATCTCTGTGTTTTTGCTCTGTTTGTCCCTTATACTCCCTCTCCATCTCCAACTCTTTGAATCCTATGTTTTCTATATGACTTAATTCAAAGGTCACCTTTCTGCAGAGGGCTTTTTCTAAGCCCAGCAGTTGCTAGTGTCTTCCCTTCTAAGTCCACCTTCCATTTAATCTTTATTTTTCATTATATATTTGTGCATCTCTGGTTCCATTCATTAGGATGTAAGTTTCTGGAAGGCAAGGTCTGTTCTTGTTTTTTTTTAAATCTCTTTATTGGTTAGTAAAATACCAAGTTTATAAACAGATGCTTTGGATGCTTGCTGACTAATAAATGAATTATCTGTTTCCTTTTCTGCCTTTTTTGTTATAAAGGAAATTAAATATCCTCTTTTAAACTTTCTTCAGTTATCTGATATTAATTTGCTAAATAGTAATGACCAATATTTAATAAGAAATACCTAATATACTTGATTAAGTATATTAATCTAATATTAATTTTTATTAATTACTAAAAATTTTCACCAAAAATATGTTAGGGAAAGCATATATATATGCATATATATATATGTATCTAGATGTAGATATATGCACATATGTGTACATGTTTGTTGATGTCTTTTGGTTTTTGCTCAACATTCACCTGACCCAGGACTGAAGATATGTCTGTAATGAACTAGGAAGACCTATTCCATGGGCTTTTCATTTTATTCCTTGAAATTGTCATTGGTCTTCCTGCTATTGATAACATTATTCAAGCAACAATCAAACAAAAACAGGACAATTGCAGTTTGAGTGTTCATTCTATGAAAGTCCTGAGGGTGAATTTAATAGCTACTATACACTGGGAAGAGAGGGTTTTATTTGTGTTTTTGTGCATGTATATATGTGTGCACGTGTGTTTGTATGTGTGTGTATTTTCTCCTAGTTCTAGTATGTTTATTCTGTATCAGTTCAAATTTTTTGTCACAATTCTTTAGATTTTTATTTTTTTATCACATTCATAAACATAATATCTTATTACCTTCAGATGCCATAAATTGTCCTGCCTTTCTTCAATCCCTCAGTCCAAAGACACTTGATCTTTTTTTTGATACCAAAAGTGCTACTAAATACTTTATGGGGGCAGCTGGGTGGTGCAGTGAATAAGCACTGGCCCTGGAGTCAGAAGGACCTGAGTTCAAATTTGACCTCAGACACTTAATAATTACCTAGCTGTGTGACCATGGCCAAATCACTTAACCCCCATTATCTTGCAAAAACCAATTTGAAAGATAGATAGATAGATTATATATATTTATAATATGTATATAGATAGATATAAATATAGGTAGATGAATAGATTTATATAGATCTCTATATATTTTGATATATATAAGATCTTTGTGTCTTTGATCTTCTGAGAATATGGGCTCAGAAATCCCAAAGTATCTCAGCAGAATCTTCAAAACATCCCTTCATATTTCCCATTTTCCTCTCTTTTACTGCTGAGTGAACTTTACACTGGTTTTGCACTGGTCAATTTCCTTCACAAATGCATGATGGAGAAGATGTGTCTAGATACTTATTCTAATGAAAAAAAAAATCTTGAGTATTAATGGGAGTTTGTTCAGTTATTTTTTCAGTCATGTTTGATTCTTTGTGACCCATTTGGAGTTTTACTGGCAAGCATACTGTAATGATTTGTCATTTATTTTTCCAGTTCATTTTATAGATGAGAAATTGAGGCAAATAAAGTTAGGCAACTTTCCCAAGATCAAATAGTAAGAGTCTGAGGTCAGATTTGAAGTCAAGAAGATGATTCTGCCTGAATGTAGTCCTAGCACTCTGTGGCACCTAATTGCACTTTAGTGGGAGTTAGTTGACAGCAAATGTGTTCTTAGGGTACACAGAGCAATAAAATCAGTAATGTCAGATATGAAAGGCATCTAGTCCTACATAAGGACAGTCATCCTCTCCACAACAAACCTGGCCATCATACTCTACTTGATGACAGGGAAATCTATGTGGATGATAAGAAACTCAACTTATAATTTAAGGCAGCTCATTCTGCTTTTAGTCTCTAAAATTTTGAAAATTGTCCTTTTTATTTTGTCAAAATCTTCCTCTTTACAACTTATAAAAATCTGATTCTAGTTTTGTTCTTTGGAGTGATATAAAATAGCAAATATAATTTCTTTTCCACATGATAGACATCTTTCAAGTCCAACAATCTCCTCTTTCTCCCCCACTCCAATGCTTTTTCTCATTAACTTCAACTGATCATTATATATCATGGTGTTAAATCATATCACCATCATGGGCGCCACTCTCTTCAGACTTTCTAATTTGCAATTGAATCTCAAAATTGTTATACATAAAAGTGAACATAGTACTCTGATTGAAAATTATTCAGACCAGAATACAACAAATTTTTCAGTTCTACATTCTGGATACTCTATATCTATTAGCTTTAAATTGAATTATTCTTTTTCTCTGTTTCGACCACGCCTCCTAATCATAGCCTTAATTCCCAAAGTTATCAAAATAGAACTGAGGTCCTATTCTATTATTCCTAGTTAGGTTATACAAGTGACTTAGGTCTTATTTGAACACTCTAATTTTATCAAAGTAAATACTTTGACCCCTGCAGGACACTCAGGAAAGAGCATTGAGGAGGTATGAGAGGTAGGGGATTGGGTAGGTGGTGTCTTTCCTCATAATGGACTACCAGCAGGATGCTAAGAACCTACTAAAAAATTGTGAACTTGTAGTCAAGAAGATTTATGTTCAAATCCTGCTTTCCAAACATCTAACTATGTAACCCCAGCCAAGATAATTAACAATTCTGTGCTTATATGATCTTATATATAAGGATGGGCATGATGGTCTTTAAGATCCTTGTAGCTCAACATCTGTGTTCATGAAGTGTTTATTTTACTGAATTCTCACAGTTCAAAGTAATGAAATCTTACAGTCTAAAAGCTGGAAAGAACCTTGAAGATCATTGTAGCTAAACAAAAGTCCTTCTGTAACATATCTAAAATGTGGACATTCATTCTCTCCTTGAAGGCCTTTAATGAGGAATTCATTACCTGCTGCAATGACACATTCATCTATTCCTGACACTAAGGAACTCCTAGCTCTAAGTCTTTGATTCCTGTGATCCTTTCAGTTTTGTCAGTATTTGAAATTGTGCATCATACAATCATTCCCCTCACTCAAAACTCCTTTTAATATATGAATAGAGTTTCTATATAATCCCATCCCTATAATACACCTTAAGAATCTTTTTCATTATCTGTAATATGACTTTTATATTTATCACTGACCCCGATTAAGACTGTGTAGCTTGGCAGGTAAAATGCTGGATTTTGAGTCAGGGAAATCTGACTCCAATTTCCATTTCAATTGTCATTTCTGATACTTCCAATCTATATGACCATGTCAAGTAACTTCAGTTCTTGAGGTCTCATGTTTCAGGATCTGTAAAATGAGATAATGAGAAATATAACTTAAACTTCACAGAATTATTGTGAGACTAATGAGATTGTGCCTTTAAAGTACTTAGTGAATCTAAAAGTCTATATCAATTTCAGTAGTTTTATCCACTTTCTGTGAAAGCATTTTAAATACATTTTCCTTAGTTGCAAGTGCTTTGGACAAATATTGAGAACATCTCATTACTACTGTTTTGATGATTTTATCTCTGAGTGTTCTCTTTGAAAGGTCTTTCTAATTTTTTTGCTTTTTCTTGTTTTTTGTTTGTTTTTTCCCTGAAAGTACATGTGGATTGAATGACCTATGGTTCAATAGCACTGTGATATTCAAGGCCTCAGGTAGATTAGTATAATAGCACAACAACCAATTTCTGCATCATAGGACCATAATTTCAGTCTTTGACATATTCTTCATATGTTGCCAAAATTTTCAAGACTTGTGCCTTCAGGAGAATAGGAATCTAACAGGAAGTGGTAATTATATTTAATGAGATACATATCAGGCTACTTGGGATTACATTATAAAAGCCAAAAAAATTTTTTTTATAACTGTCATACCTTGGGCAAGAGTAAATAACATTCTTTTTCTTTTCCTCTCTATTACCATCCTGTAGCATCTTAGAGCTAAATAGTAAGTGGGTACAGTGGATAGAGAGCAGAGCTTGGAGTCAGGAAGACCTAATTTCAAATATGACTTCAGGGACTTACTAGCTATATGACTGTGATCAAGTCACTAAAACTTTGCCTCTGGTTGTTCAATGGAAAAAAAGAGAATAAAAATGACATTTACCTCTTGATTGATGTGTGTCCTTCATTCTTGAAGAAGGACATGACAGGAGGGAGGTAATGCCATAATAAGCAATATGAATTGAATTTGAGTTAGGAGATGCTATACTAAGTCATGAGCCTCACTTTCTCCTCCAGAGCATCTAGATTCTGTGGCCTGATATGAATCAGGTTGACTGGAGACGACTCTGTATATTATGGATATGAGGCAATCAGGGTTAAGTGACTTGCACAAAGTCACACAACTAGTGAGTTTCAAGTGTCTGAGGCTGCATTTGAACTCTCATCCTCCTGACTCCAAGGCCAGTGCTCTATCCACTGCACCAACTACTTCTTAGTGGTGTTGTGATGATTAAATGTGTTATATTACTTAAATGTCCAAGATTAATCAATTCTTATTTCCTTCCTTCATGTTTTCCCCTAATAATGACCTCTTAGACTTCAGCATCTCTTGAGTCTCAGATATCAGTGGGTTTTACTGACTCTTCAGCTTTGTGATAATCAGGGGGAACTCTCATGTACTCTGGATAGCTTGGATGGGCCTGGGAAGCCAATCTCCCAGCTCTGGAGAAGGAGTACCTGCTATTTCTATGCCTTAGCATGACTATCTGACCCTTTGACCTAGATACTAAATTACTAAGAATTGGTGGCAATCTGGGTGATGGTGGTGAACAAAGTTTAAAGACAGGATATTGGCAGAACAAAAGAAATTGAACATCTAGGAGATTAAGCTACTACTGGTTAGAAGGACAGCTCAGGTATGCTGCTTTCCCAATGACTCCTCCACCCCATCACAGAGTAATTATACATTCTCAGACTTTTCTTCTTTTTCTTAGTTTTAAAAGAATAACTCCTTATCTCTGATAAATGCTTCAAGGGTTACTATCCTGGAATCTGGCTCTTGCTATGTCTCAGAAATTCTCCTGAGTATCAAAAACCTTATTCTTCCTAAGGAACCAGAAAAGCAAGTAGATGTCTCTTTTCAACATTCTCCATTATCAAAGGATCTTATAAATTGATATCTACCCAATGAGCCAATCATTAAATCAACAAGCCTTTATTAGTCAAGAAATATTTATTCATTTAGACATTGTGATAAGCGTTGGGGATGGGAAAAAAGACAGTCCCTGGGGGCAGCTAGGGGGTGCAGTGGATAGAGCATGGGTACTGGAGTCAGGAGTACCTGAGTTCAAATCCAGACTCAGACACTTAATAATTACCTAGCTGTTGTGGCCTTGGGGAAGCCACTGAAGCCTTGCAAAAAAAAAAAAACATACAGTCCCTGCTGTCAAAGACCCCAATATGTAATGGTGTGTACAGAAAGTGAATAAATATCTACAAAGAAGATATCGACATAATAGAAACACATTAAAGGAGGGAATAGACCAGAATGAAGAAGAATTCAGGAATTTTTCCTGTAGAAGAAATATTATCATTGGGATTTAAAGGAAACCAGAAAATCCTATATAGAGAAATAAGGAATGTTCCAGAAATGGGGGACAGTCAGAAAGAATGCCCAGAATTTGAGATGTGAACTGTTTTATTTATGTAATAGCTAATGACATTGAATCAAAGAGTACATTTTATACCCCTACTGAATCTTATGAACGCTTTATAAAAATTATTTCTTATATATCTCTTTCCATTAATCCTAATTCCTCATGCCAAAAATTACTAATGTTTAACATTAGTTAAGTAATGTTAGCTAACTAATGCTAACCTGACTGTTCCCTCCTGAGGGGAGGAGGTGGGAAGGAAAGGTGGAGGAAAATTTTGTAACTTGGCAATATGCATGTACAAATGGATGAAAATAAAAAAAGAGTATATGGTGAAGAGTAAGGGGTAAAAAAATCTTTTCCTCCTCCTCCTCCTCCTTCTCTGCCTCCTCTTACTTCTGCTCCTGCTACTGTTTCTTCTTCTTCACTGTCAGATCAATTCAGTAAGAATTCATTTAGTGCCTACCATGTATAAGGCACTGTGAAAAGTTCTGGGGATACAAATAAAGTTAATAAACTAGACTTTGTTGACAAAGATGATAGTGATGATTTTAATAGTATTTATATAATTATGCACAAGGTTTATAAAGTGCTTTGCATACGTGATTTCATTTGCTTATCAAAACAATATTTTGGGGTAATTGCAGTTATCATCCTCATTTCAAAGTGAGGGAACTGAGGCTAGGCTAAGTGATTGTCTAGGCCCATACATCACTTGCCCCACCATTGTCACAAGACAACCTGTTTTCCTTTGGCTTTATAGATCCACAATGGAGGCATTGGAGGTTATCAGCTGCTACTCATGTCTTGGAAACTTCAAGGTATCACCTGGATCCCATCTCTTCCTTATGCTTCTGAAATATTTTAGCTCATAACAACATTGTGAGATGATCAACCTCAGTGGAAGCAGCTCTTATCTATAGTTCAGAAAGTTAGGACAACCATATTAGACCAGCAATGGACAATGTTATCCCCATCCGAAGAAAAACAAAACAGAACAAAAATAAAACAACCCTTCAGAATCTGATGAACATTTTATAAAAATTATCTCATATATCTTTTTCCCTTAATTCTAATTCCTGGGTCAGACCTCAATAAAGGAATTACAAGAGAGAGATTCCATTGGTATATATCAGGTAGAATTTGACTTCTTTTCAAAGAAACCCCTTTTTCTCCTTTCCAGGTCATAAATTTCCACTTGATTCAGTTTCCTAGGGTTTGGGTGAAGGAAAAGGAAATAAACTGCTATACGGAACTGACTATGTTCTAGTACTAAGCACTTTATCAAATATTATGTGATCTAATCCTTAAAACAAACCTGAGAAGTAGTTTCTTTTATGGTCAGAGGTGAAATGACTTGTTTCAAGTCATACAGTTAGCCCATGTCTAAAACCAGAGATTGAATTTGGGTCATCCTCACTCTATGTCTAGTGTTCTATCTGCTACAACAATGTGTCATGTCTAGGCCTCTAGATGGGAATAGAGCTATGGGAGAATCTATTTTTTTTCAATTTTATTTTACCATCTACACATCCCCCCCCAACAACTCTCCTACTATTAAGATGACAATAAATACAAAATCATTATCAATATGAAGTCATGGAAGACATATTTCTTCATTAGCCATGCTCAGAAAAAAAAGGAGGAGAAAGGGAAAATATATGATTGAGTCTACATTCTGAGTTCATCATTTCTCTATTTGGATGTGAATAATATTTCTTGTCATGAGTCTTTTGGGATTGTCTTGGATCATCTTGTTTAAGAAAGTTACTAAGTCTTTCAAAGTTGGTTCAGATGAAAATTTAAAGAATGTTAAGTCCAGATCTTTCATTGTACAAATAAGGAAAATGAAAACTACAGAGGTTATAGAACTTCCAAGGGTTTTATCTTCAACTTTCTCTTTCTCTAATACTTACACATTTACCTTGAAACACAAATATGTACTCACATCCACAGATGAACCATATTGAACCCATATTCATATCCTCTGATTCCAAATTTAGAACTCTTCACTAATTTGCATGAGATCCACAGTTTTTAAAAATAAATTCTGAAAGTCCACTGTTAAAATGTCTATATTGTCTGTAGAGATCTCTAGACTATCTTTCACTGGGACAGGTAGATGGCACAGTGGATAGAGTGTGGGATCTAGAGTTAGAAAGATTCATTTCCCTAAGGTCAAATCTGGCTTCAGACACTTTTTTGTAATGTTACCCTGGGCAAATCAGGTTCTGCATATATAAAGTGACCATGAGAAGGAAATGGCAAACCACTCTATCATCTTTGCCAAGAGAACCTCAAATGGGTCATTTAAAATCAGACATGATTGAAAAAACTGAATAACAAAAGAGAGAAAAATCCCTGAGATGGAAGAATATGGAAAAAGAAGGAACTGAGTGAGAAAGGGGCATATATAAGTATAAGGTAATAATTTACAGTGATATCTTTCATAACATCAAGGACATAGGAAATGCTTTATAAAGGGAAAGATTTCCATATAAAAATATGGTCCAATTTAGTTTTTCTTATTAGTACTTTAGACATCAGTGTGTATGGTGGTTGTTGTCTTTGTGTTCTTATGCCAAGAGAGGAGGAAAGAAAACATCTGTGTTTATGGTATCACTGTAGTATCACTGGTATCACAGAAGCATTTCTCTGGAAATAAAGTCCTAATCAAAATGTATTTTGTATCTTTTACTCCCTTTAATTCAAGTTCCTCCACCTTTCATATAACCTAATTCCATCTTTATGGTGTGACAGTGTGTGAGGTTTCCTTCTCATCAGAGACCATGAGGTCACTCAATCTCTCATGCATGTATGTCTAGATTCTTCATTCCTATTCCTCTGTATTCTGAAATTTTCCTCTCCCCTTTCTCATTTTCCTCTCTTCTAACTTTTTTCCTTCATTTTTTTTCATCCCCCTCATTGCAGCTGCATGAAGTCTGCCCCATGCTAGCCACTATGCATTCTCTCAATTGAGTTGAAACTGTATAATTGACTTCCTTCATTTCATTCACTTTAGATGATGGTATTGGAGACATCTTCATAATAAATGGCTTCTGGCTACTAATGGGAGACAGAGCAACAGATCATCTCTCTGATAATTCTAACCTAAGAAAGTGCTCATGGGATAGATGGTTTGATGGAGAAGAGGGTGAAATTTCAAAGACTCAAGTGATCTCAAGGGCATGAGTCTCTTTCCCCTGTGAGCCTGATGCACTAGCAATCCCTAATTCTAAGCACTAACAGGCAATTGAGTTCTATGTTCCTGACCAGATAGCAAGTACCATGACCAAGGAATAATTCCTTTCTTTTTTCTTCCTCTTCAAACGTAGTCCATGGTATCCTAGGAAAGATACCAAATAGCTATGGTGCCCTAGAATTATAGAGTTGGATGGAATACTAGATCTTCTTCCCATGCTCTCATTTTGACTGATGAGGCAATGGAAGCTCAGGAGAAGGATGTTTTTAGCCTTACATATTCCTTGAATATCCATTTTCTGATACAATTAGACTTAGAACTAGTGCGTTTGGAGGGTGGTTTTATTTTTTTCCTGTGGAAATTTAACGTTCTAGGAAAAGAGACTAAAAATTAACCCCTTTTGACAAGTTATAAAATTTTTGAGACTTTCTGAACTATCTACAATGGGCCATCTTCTTGACTTGGGAGGAAATGGGGAATTCACACTTACTTCCTTTTATCCACACTCAGCATAACCCTTCAGGTCACTGAATACAGATCACTGACCTGGTGCACGGGTCTCATGCAAAAAAAGAAATAACGGGGTCCTTGGATTCAACTTCTCAAACTCCAATCTACCTAAGCTAGACCAATAACATCAGCTCAAAATGCATCAACTTCAATTTCTGTAGTGAACTATAACCAAGGGTTCAATGGCCCAGTTTTCTGAGACTTGATTCTACAAGATTAGTGAAGCTAATTAACACAAACAAAAAAACAAACAAAACTAAGCAAAGACTTTGAAATGGTATTATTCAGTTCTTTCACATCAGGGACAAACCAAAATATAATGTATAAGAGTTCAGACTTCTTAACTTCCTTTTAATCATAGGATCAATTTTTTATCTTCACATTATATAATTCTCCCTCCCCCTTAGTAGCCACTCCTATCTACCCCACCTCATCCCTTGAGACCTGTTAATATATATTATCTTTCATTTATAATCTATTTCAAAATAATTTACTCCATCCTCATTTCCTCTTCTAATTTTCATAAACTCATTTCCTTGAACCAGGGACATTTTATAAGAAACAATGACTAGTTCTCAGTAGAAACAGCTAGATGTCACAGTCAACAAGCCTTGAGGGTAAACTCTAAATGATTTGAGTTCAAATCCAGCCTCAGAAACTGAGTGCCCATGGGACCCTGAATAAGTCACTTGATATCTTTCTGCAATCAGGTTCCTCAAGTGTAAAATGGGAATGATAATAGTGCTTACCTCCCAAGGTTGCTGTGAATATTAAATGAGATAATATTTTTAAAAATATTTTTATTATTTTGAGTTTTACAATTTTCCCCTAATCTTACTTCCCTACCCTCACCCCCCCACAGAAAGCAATTTGCCAGTCTTTGTATACATTGATCCAAATTGAATGTGATGAGAGAGAAATCATATCCTTAAGGAAGAAACATAAGGTATAAAAGATAGCAAGATCAGACAATAAGATAATCAGTTTTTCCCTAAATTAAAATTAATAGTCCTTGGTCTTTGTTCAAACTCCACAGTTCTTTCTCTGGATACAGATGGATGGTATTCTCCATTGCAGAAAGCCCACAATTGTCCCTGATTGTTGCACTGATGGAATGAGCAAGTCCATCAAGGTTGATCATTGCCCCCCATGTTGCTGTTAGGGTATACATTGTTTGTCTGGTTCTACTCATCTCACTCAGCATCAGTTCATGTAAATCCCTCTAGGCTTCCCTGAATTCCCATCCCTCCTGGTATCTAATAGAACAATAGTGTTCCATGGCATTCATATATCACAGTTTGCAAAGCCATTCCCCAATTGAAGGACCTTTTCTTGATCTCCAATTCTTTGCCACCACAAACAGGGCTGCTATGAATATTTTTGTACACGTGATGTTTTTACCCTTTTTCATCATATCTTCAGGGTATATACCCAGTAGTGGTATTGCTGGATCAAAGGGTATGCACATTTTTGTTGCCCTTTGGGTGCAGTTCCAAACTGCAATCTAGAAAGGTTGGATGAGTTCACAGCTCCACCAACAATGTAATAGTATACTAGATTTCCCACAATCAATCCAACAATGATCATTATAGTTTCTGGTCATATTGGCTAGTCTGAGAGGTGTGAAGCGGTACCTCAGAGATGTTTTAATTTGCATTTCTCTAATAAGCAATGATTTAGAGCAATTTTTCATATAACTATGGATCACTTTGATCTCATCTGTAAATTGTCTTTGCATATCCTTTGACCATTTGTCAATTGGGGAATGGATTTTAAAAAAAATTGACTCAGTTCTGTATATTTTAGAAATGAGTCCTTTGTCAGAAATATTAGTTCTAAAGATTGTTTTCCAGTTTACTACATTTCTTTTGATCTTGGTTACAGTGGTTTGGTCTGTGCAAAAGCTTTTATAATTTAATGTAATTAAATCATCTAGTTATTTTAATGATGTTCTCCATCTCTTCCTTAGTCATAAACTATTTCCCTTTCCATGGATCTAACAGTTAAACTTGTCCTTGATCTTCTAGTTTGCTTATAATATTGTTTTTTATGTCTAGTTCCTGTATCCATTTGCATCTTATCTTAGTATAGGGTGTGAGGTACTGGTCTAATCTAAGTTTCTTCTATACTAACTTCCAATTTTCCCAACAGTTTTTATCAAAGGGAGAGTTTTTAATCCCAATAGCTGGACTCTTGGGGTTTATCAAACAGCAGATTATTTTAATCATTTCCTGCTATTGCACCTAGTCTATTCCACTGGTCCACCACTCTTATTTCTTAGCCAATACTAGACAGTTTTGATGACTGATGCTTTATAATATATTTTTAGATCTGGTAAGGCTAAACCACTTCTTTTGTACTTTTTTATTGAATCCCTGGAAATTCTTGACTTTTTATTTCTCCATGTGAATTTGCTTGCACCTTTTCCAACTCATTAAAGTAATTTTTTTGAATTTTGATTGGTAGGGCACTAAACAGGTAGTTTAGTTTTGGTAGAATTGTCATTTTTTTATATTATCTGTTGGTGTTTGCCCAGTTATTTAAATCTGATTTAATTTTTGTGATAAGTGTTTTGTAATTGTTTTCAAAAAGTTTCTGAGTCTGCCTTGGCAAATAGAAAACACATCTGTCCTTTAGTAGGTATTTCATACATGATTATTTCTTTATTTCCCAAGGATTTCTACTATCATGTTTTCTATAAATCCTATACAGGCCACTAGATAATTGCTGACTTAGGGTCAGCATTATCCTGTGTCCTATGCATATCTCTAACCTTGGTCTTAGTTCCTCAATGTGGTCCTGAATCCAGAGCTGGATTCCCAAAATAAAAGAGCAGTAATTTAAGGAACTGATCCACTGTGAAGCTATCCTCAGGCTAGGGACCTCTGATGGTCCTCAGGTCATTATGTATAAAAGAAAAACACACCTCGGATTGTATGAAAGTGTCCTCTTTTCTTCCAATTCAGACCACAAGTATACTCAACTCAGATGCCAGCATTTGTGAGAAAGGACAGCAATGAATTTTTCTTTCCATGGCCCTTCTGTTAATACTTTCCTAGAGTCAATAAAAGAATGGGAGAGATTTGAAGGTGGTTTAGGTAGGATAGAAATGAAGATCCAGGCTAGGAATAAGAAATCTTTGAGAAGGGAGAAGAGGTCTATAGCTAACTTCAGACTTTATTGAGGAAATGTAGTTTCTATGCCGGGCTATGAGGGCATCAGACACTAGGCAAAAAGTTTCTGGGGTTTGGACAAAGAGTCACCCATTGCTGAGGACAATAGCTTCCCAGTAGGGATGTATAATATCTGGGTATTGGACGATGAGTAAGCAGAGAGTGAGATGAATCCCAGCAGAAGAGGATGTTAAGTCCTCGAGTTGGAAGATAGTTTTTTCCCTGGCAGAAAAGCAATCCACGACTGCAAAAGGGCTGGCTTATTTGTTAACATCTTGGCCAGTGGCTAATTGTAGGCAGTCTCAGGAACAAGGTAGTGAGGCTGCATTTCACAAGGGTCTGCAGAAGAGGCATCTTATAGTGCAAAAAGGGTGATGTCCAAGCTAACTGTAGTCCAGGGATACAACTTGTAGTCGAAGGAGGAAGGTAGATGAGTGGTTGAAAAGGATAAATCATCAATCATTCTTAACCTGACTCTTCCTGTTCTGCCATCATTTCCATGTTTCTTTTCTGAAGTAAATAAAGTCAATATACACTACAGTTGGAGTGGTAAGATCCTGAATAAGGATTAGCACTATCTTTCCTTGTGCTCAGTATATCTGAGTCCCCAGGCTACAAGGGATCTTGAGAAAGAGAACAGCTACTTATCTACTTTACCTACAGGTTTTTCTCCTTTTGTCAGTCATGGGGGAGTAGAAATGGAATAGCCTAAAAATGACTTGACTGGGAGTTAGGAGATATGGATTTTTATTCATACTCTGACATTTACTTGTATGATCTTAAACTCTCTAGACCTCAGTTTTTTTACCTGTAAAATGAGGAAGTTGATATCCTACAATTTTCTGCCCAGGGGGAGAATTTTCTGCCTCCTTTGAGTTTCACATAAGGAAGCTAAATAGATGCTGTATGTTAATTTTATCTCTGTTTCCGAAATAGATTAATCTGTACAAAGTTGTATTATCATAACGCATTCTATTCCTTTCCTATCCAGGTCATGAATTAGGAGGGGCTGGTTCCAATGACCAGTGCCCATTCTCTTTTCCATATGTATCTGGTTCTCTGTGTGGTTGCAATCTCTGCCCCCCCCCCCAAGAACTTCCATTTCTAGGGCAGTGCTAGACTTGGAAGAAATCTTGACCTCGACAGTTATCTTCATGAAATTATAAATTATAATTTTCATAATGACTTTTAATATCTTCAAGTCTGTTTTCTTTGCCCATCATCAATCTCTCACTCAAGTTTCTCAAGAAGTGTGTTCTCTTCTTGTTTGGGTGATACTTGGAACAAATAATTGTAGTCCCAAATTACCCATTCAAAAGTCTGAGAAAGAGAACCAACACTTCAGTTTTTGAACTGATTTACTTTGACAGATACATGACTTCATTCATGTATATACTCTCAAAAATCAAAATTAATCCATATCTTCTTCTTCTGTACAACTACTTGCCTTACCAAATATACTGTGTGTTTGTCTTCCACAAATTCTTGGTTGAACATTCAGTTCAAATATCTTTACCAAAGTTTTATGTGTCAGTGTTTCATATTCTCCATTTAATATTCTTTAGTTTCATTGTTTGAGTGGATCCTCTTTTCTGATCTTACACCTTATGCTTTATGCTACTTCTTGTATATGTCATTAATAATAGACTGTAGCCTACTTATGATCAAATTGTAGTTCTCTTGACAATTCTATCATCTATAATACATTGATTGCTGTTTGTCACATCCCATGATTTATGGCCATATGGCTAAAGAGTATAATTATTAAAAAGGATCATTTTTGCTTGTTTATTTCAGGGGGCAGCTTGAGAAAGTGCTAGATAGCTTACCAAATGAAACCTATCCTGCTCTCTTCCTTTGGTTCAATTTCTGGCTTAGCTTATATTTCAACTGGATGAGATATATGCACAGAAAGATCAACTCACCTGGCTCTCCTTTATCATACGAAAGACAAATTCATCCACTTATTTTTCCCTTTATATGAATTTCTGCTTCATTTTTTAATGGAATTACCTTGAATCCTTAGTTGTCTTCAATTTTCTATGGAATCTTTCCCTTGAAATAATTCCCATCCCACTCACCTTTCTCACTTTATACACTAGATCTGTTTGCTTACTGTCTCGTTCCCTGATGAATTCAAATATTCCTTGGATTTCATATCCTTAAACAGTCTTCAATGGACTAGATTGTTTTCCATGAAGAATTACCACACATCACTTCTTCTAAAAAAATCTCCATTTCTGCAACTTCCTTAGCTCCCTGCTCAATATTGCAATCTTGAAATCTCACTTTTTTTAACCTCACCCTTTGATAGAATATTTTTATCTCTAATTAAAAATTCTTTTAATTCAAAAAGCAAAGTATTTTTCTCAGGTGTCATCCTTCTAAGATACTTTTCACATTGCTGACCTCCAGTCTCATGCGTAACCTCTCTTCCCCCTCCTTTCACTATGTGATTTTCCCCTTATTCTACTTCTTCGAGATCTTTTTCTTACTGTCACCACACTGCAGCATCTTAAAACTTAAGTAGGTGGCACAGGGGATAGAATGCTGAGAACAGAGGCAGAGATATCCAGTTTCAAATCTGGTCTCAACTACTTGCTTGCTGACAGTTAAACTGCTCCTTCTTAGTATTCTTTGCTAGCTAATCATCCATGTTCTGGCTTCTAATTGTGGATGTACCAAAACATCTATTCTCTTTTTCTTTGTATTGACATCTTCTCTTGGCAATCTTGTTAACTCACTGTTGTGAAATTATTATCTACTCTCAAATACATCTCTAAGTCTCATGTTGCTCTTAAATTACACTGAAATGTCCCCTAGGCATTTCAAATTCTAGCTGTTCAATACAGATTATCTTTCATCTCAAATCACTCTCTTCTTCTAAATTACTCTTTTCTTCTAAGCACTGGTTATTTCCCTTTCAATCTTTTCTTTTTTAATTTTTAAATTTTATTTAAGGTGGGAGTTAAGTGACTTGCTCAAGGTCACACAGCTAGGCAATTATTAAGTGTCTGATGCCGAATTTGAACTCAGGTCCTCCTGACTCCAGGGCCAGTGCTCTATCCACTACACCACTTAGGTGTCCCCAATCTTTTCGTTTTTACCTTCCTACATTCTCATATTCACTTAGCTGATGGCTTGTTGATTTCACCCCCAAAGTTCTTCCATATTTCCATTTTCCTCCGTACTTTACTACTATAGTTTAGATCCTCATCACTCATTACTAGAGTAGTGAACGAATTACCTTCTGTATTCTCTCCTTTTTTCCTTATAGTCTCCCTATTTGACAAAATAATGTTCCTAATACACAATTTTTGCTATGCCACTTAGGCTGTGCAAGAATCTTCAATGATTTCTGATTATCTTTAAAATGCAAAGAAGATAGTATTTCAAGTTCTTTAGAATTTGGATCCTTTTTTTCCCTTCACCTTCCCAGATTTATTTCAATTTTTAAAAATCTTTATAAAGACCCTATTGCACACAAACTAGCTTTCTTGTTGTTCCCAGTAAATGAAATTCTATCTTCTATCTCTTTGTCTTTACTTAGACTCACTTTCTTCCCTTTGAAAGCTCTCTCTCTCTCTCTCCTTAAGTGGGTTTCTAAGAAAACTCAGCTTCCTCCAGTAAATAAGTCAATCAATCAGTGAACATTTCTTAACTGTCTACCTTGTGTCCTGTAAAAAGAAGTCAAATACTGTCTCTGCCCTCAAGTAGCTCCCAATCTAAAGGAGAAGAAAATAATAGGCAATAAATTATATGCAAGATAAATAGGCAATAATTAAGAGAGGGGAGGTACTGAACTTAGAGGAGTGTGAAATCACCCCAGGAAGATGGGATCTTAATTATTACAACAGGGTTTAGGACAGGAATGTAGAGGAATACATGAAACAGAAGAAGTAATTGGCTGGGAACTCCTTATGGAAATCAGATATCCACATTCACACACACACACACACACACACACACACACACACACACACATGCAAACATATATACATACAGAGAAATAGAGCATATTACAAGGACTAGTTACAAAAAATGTGACTTTTAGTAACCCAGTAAATATTGTCCAGGAAAGTTTGCACCTAGTCCTGAGATGCCCTGTAGAACATGAATTCCCCCTTGTTAGATCTTTGTGTTATCATAAATCATTTTTCACTCCTTTTACTATTTCCTAAGTGAATCCTAGGAGATCAAAAAGAAATTCCTATTTATTCTAATCCTTATAAGATTTGCATTAATTTCCCTTGCAATAGAATTTGATATGCTTACAGATAATGAAATATATAAAAGTTTTAAACAAATACCTCCCAACAGAATATGTGGTAGATTTCTTATTTGGTGATTGACCTTGGTAATGATTAGAGGGAGAAGGTGAGGTTGGGAGTAAGTATGGTCAGCAGCCCAAGGCACAGTTCCCTTTGATGAGCATCTTTTCCTTCTTTATCACTTTTTGACCCTCAACAATTGTCATTTTCCTTTTATTTGATGACCTTTGCCAATCTGATGGGATTGTGGCAGAAACTTAGAATTTTAAAAATTTATAATTTTCTAATTATTAGCTATTTGGACCATTTTATATCACTGAAAATGGTTTGATGATTATAATTGAGTAGAATATGTTTTAAATACAGAACTACTAGTCTTTCTTCTTACTTATTTTTATTAATGCTTTGAGATTCTTGAAATTTTTTTCTTTCAAATGAACTTGTTATTTTTGTAGTTCTAAAAACTATTCTCATGGTAGTCTAATGAAAATTATATTCAATAAATAAATTATTTTAGGTATTACTGTTCCTATTATGTTAGCACTGATTTATGATTTTTTTTCATAAGGAGTGCATTATAGTTGTATCCTTATAGTTCCTATGTGTACTAAATAAATTAGTGCAATAAATCAGTTCCCTCTCAAATAGTTTATGCTTTTTGCAGTTATTTTGAGTAGACTGTCTTTTTCTATCTTTCAGTGCCTTTTCTGTTTTACTTTGATTCTATTATTATAATTTTATTTTTATGTGTTTAAACATCAAAAAATAATTGTACTATGTTCAGTAAAAAATAAAGATGATTATATTTGAATTCATTAATACATATTTTGTACTTTGTATTTTAATATGATATATAGAAAATTCACTATTGTTTTCAAACCTGTAATGCCTGTTTATATTTTCAGCAGTGCTAGCTTGTTTCTTTTTTAAGTGATAAACAACTCAGCTTTCTGTTTTTTCCATTTGTGTTTGACAAAAATATTTCATTTCCTACCATAATGCACCCATCGTTTTAATTAAAAAACAAATACATTTACTGATATGCTAACTGTAGATATTGATTTTTCTATATGTCTTATGAATATTCTGTGTTTCTTTTTTTAAAATAAGAGTTTGAAAGAGAGCAAAGCACTTTACATATCTTATTGCATTTTAATCTTGCCACAATTTTGAGGAAAATGTGTGATAATTATTCTTTTGATACATATGCTGAAATTATGGAAAGGTGTACTAAGAAACTTGTGCGGGGGGCAGCTGGGTGTGCAACGGTTAAAGCCCCAGCTCTGGAGTCAGGAATACCTGAGTTCAAAACTGACCTCAGACACTTAATAATTACCTAGCTGTGTAACCTTGGACAAGTCACTGAACTTCATTACTTTATTAAAAAAAATAGACTTGCTCAGAGTCATTGACAAAGAGTCTGAGGCCAGAGTTGAAATTAGCTCTTGCTGCCTCCAGGAATAGCATTTCCCTCTTTATATTATCTCTTTTTGCAGTCTGTTCAAGTGTATGGAATGTACAGCTAATTGCCTATATTACTTCTTCAAAGTTTTGATAGAATCCAGAGTTCTAAATATTCCAAACCGAATTTATCAATTCTCCTAAAAATACTTCCTCTTAGTTACTATGGAAAAAAACTTAGATTAGACCAACACCTCATACCATATACCAAGATAAAATCAAAATGGATACAGGATTTAGACATAAAAAATATTATAAGCAAACTAGAAGATCAAGGACTGGTTTACCTGTCAGATCTATGGAAAGGGAAGCAGTTTATGACTAAGGAAGAGATGGGGAACATCACTAAAAACAAACTAGATGATTTTGATTACATTATATCAAAAAGCTTTTGCACAGACAAAACTACTGTAACCAAGATCAAAAGAAATGTATTTCTGACTCATTTCTAAAATATACAGAGAACTGAGTCAAAAAAAAGCCATTTCCCAATTGACAAATGGTCAAAGGATATGCAAAGGCAATTTACAGATGAGATCAAAGTGATCCATAGTCATATGAAAAATTGCTCTATATCATTACTTATTAGAGAAATGCAAATTAAAGCATCTATGAGGTACCACCTCACACCTCTCAGACTGGCCAATATGACCAGAAAGGACAAAGATCAGTGTTTGAAGGGATGTGGGAAACCTGACACAATAATACATTGTTGGTGGAGCTGTAAACTCATCCAACCTTTCTGGAGAGCAGTTTGGAACTACTGGGCCTATACTCTGAAGAAAAAGGATAAAAACATCACTTGTACAAAAATATTCATATCAGCTCTGTTTGTGGTGACAAATAATTGGAAATCAAGTAAATGTCCTTTAATTAGGGAATGGCTAAGCAAATTGTGATATATGTATGCCATGGAACGCTATTGTTTTATTAGGAACCAGATGGGATGGGAATTCAGGGAAGCCTGGAGGGATTTGCATCAACTGATGCTAAGTGAGATGAGCAGAACCAGAAAAACATTGCACTCCCTAACAACCACATGGGAGTGATGATCACTAACCTTGATAGACTTGCTTATTTCATCAGTGCAACAATCAGGGACAGTTTGGGGCTGTCTGCAATGGAAAACACCATCTGTATCCAGAGAACTATGGAGTTGGAACAAAGACCAAGGACTATTACCTTTAATTTGAGAAAAAAAAACTGATATCTTATTGTCTGATCTTGCTATTTCTTTTACTTTGTTTCTTCTTTAAGGATATAATTTCTCTTTCATCACATTTAATTTGGATCAATATATTCCATGAAAACAATATAAGGACTGGAAAATTGTCTTCTGTGGGGGTTGGTGGGAAGGAAAGTAAGATTAGTGGAAAAATTTTAAAACTCAAAATAAATAAAAATAAAAAATAAACAAACAAAAACTGAATGAATGGATGGATGGATGGACGGATGGATGGATGAATAAATAAATAAAGTTTTAAAGAAATGCTTTGTCTCTGACTTTTTCTTGGTTGTTAATTGTATCAGTTTTCTCCCTATCACCCGGGTTCAAACCTTTATGCAACTTAAATTCCTTTTTCTCCCTCCTACCCTTGTATCTAAATAATTGCTAGGTCCTTTATGTTCTTTCCTTGAAATGCTTCTTGCATATGTCTCCTCCTTATTACTCCCCATGCTTTCTCTAGTTATTGGTTTTTATTACCTTTTTACCTGTCTTATCTTTATTAACTGGATATTTAATAACCTCCAGATCCTTCATTGATTATTACACTCAGAAATGATTTACCTTATCATAAATTCATACAGTATTTTGTATATATGTTTATATATTCCTCATGTTGATTCTTTTAATTACAGTTATTGCTGCATGATTTTAATTTCCATTATCCCTGTTTGATATTAGAAAAGACCTTTGCCTCATTCATTTATGTGAGCTTTAGAAGAATGATTATTGTACTTTATTGTGTACTTAGTTGCACTTAGTCTTACCTCAATAAATATTTGTAGAATAAATAACCTTATGAATCATAACTTGGAATGATGGCAGGAACATTTCACAATCTCAAAGGAAAGGACAGTTCCATCATATAAATTGGGCACATACATGTTAACTTGGCTTTAGTCTCAAGCCAACTTAAGTTGCTAGCCTACTTTGTACAAACTGAGGGAAAAATGACCAAAAGGTGTTGCTTATAAGGGTAGTTTCCCTGTGCCTTTTATGTAAATGTCCTCTTCTAGAGGGGATTGTTTCAACAGGCTTTGAATTTGAGAGGCAGTTTTCTTTTTTTAAATCTTTTTTTATTTATTTGTTTGTTTATTTTCATCCATATGCACATGTATATTTTTAAGTTGCAAAATTTTCTTCCACCCTCTCTTCCCACCCTCAGTGACAGTCAGATTAGCATTGCACATACATATTTTGATAAGCATGTTTACAGATTAGTTATTTTCTGTATGAAGAATTAGGATTAAGGGAAATAGATACATAAGGAGTAAGTTTCAGAAGTGTTCATCAGATTCTGAAAGATTTTTTATTTTGTGTTTTGTTTTTCTTTCTCTGGATGGGGATAGCATTGTCCATAATTAGTCTAATACAGTTGTCATAATCCTCTGAACTGCTGAGGTGAGCTGCTTCTATCCACGTTGTTCATTTCTCAGTGTTGTTGTTGATGTATACATTGTTCTCTTGATTCTATTCCTTTTGCTCAGCATCAGATCCCATAAGTCATTCCATGCTTTTCTAGAGTCTGATTATTTATGGTTTCTTATAGAACAGTGGTATTCCATAGTATTCATGTACCATAACTTATTTTGCCATTCCCCAATTGATGGGTATCCCCTCAATTTCCAATTCTTTGCCACTTCAAAAAGAGCTGCTATTAATATTTTGAAACATGCGGGACTTTTCCCTTTTTATAATTTCTTCTAGATAAAGAAATAGAATTGGAATTCCTGGGTCAAAGGGTATGACTAGTTTTATTACTCTTTGGACATAGCTCCGTATTACTCTCTTCACAAATTTACGTGTCATCCTTGTGCAGGGGCCATGCTAATCTTCTCTGTATCATTCCAATTTTAGTATATGTGCTGCCGAAGCGAGCACTCCATATTAGTCTCTAGAATGGTTGTATACATTCACAACTCCACCAACAATGAATTAATGTCCCAATCCTCCCACAACCTCTCCCAACATTGATCCTTTTTTCTTTTTCTCATCTTGGCCAATCTGATAGGTATGAGGTGACACCTCATTATTTTAATTGCATTTCTCTAATCAACAATTATTTGGAGCATTTTTTCATGATTATATATATATATATATATAGCCTTTAATTTCTTCGTTGTTCATATTCTCTGATCATTTATCAATTGGGGAATGAGAGGCAGTTTTCAAAGCAGAAGGAACATTATCTCAAGTCATCATTTAAAAATCAAGTAAGTCCTTGTATAAATACTCCTGCAGATTCATGGCATATTGTATAATTTTTTCCTAAATTTTAGCATTTTGATAAAGATCTAATTCATGTCAAAATGTCTTTGAGTGTGCACTATATCGTATATGAACAAGTGACCTGAACCTTGCTTGGAATAGCCTCATTGCCACATTTCTGAAAGGGAATCTAAGGAAACAGTAGGTTATATACGTGTGTGTGTGTGTGTGTGTGTGTGTGTGTGTGTGTGTGTGTGACTGACTGAGAACTGGTATCATTTTTACCCATAAATTCACATCAACAACAAAAAGAAAAACAAGTAATTGATTAAGTACATCCTATGAACCAGGCCTTGTACTTGTTGGCTTGACTTCAAGAACTATGTGGAATCACTTTTTTTTATTAAAAATAAAAACTTTCTTTTTTAAAATTAAATTATTTTTTCAATTAACAAACTTTCCTTTAACTTCTTACCTATTAAGAAAAAAAAATGTCTTGTTAATAAATATGCATATTCAGTCAAAACATATTACTACATTGACTATATCCAACAATGCTTCAGTTCTTAATGTTATGTCTTTCACTTCTGAATTAGGAGGACAGTAGTTCATCATCAGGCATCTGGAATCATGATCAATCACTGCATTGTCAAAGTCCTTAAGTCTATCAAAAAATTATTTGTCTTTACAGCATTTTGTTCTCATATCAATTGTTCTCCTGATCATTTCCATTCAGTAAAAGCATTATGTATAGGTGTCTGGGACTAATTAAGTGATTTATTATTGACTACCACCAGAGGTAGTATTTGGAATTAAGGACACATACTGGAGACAGCATGAAATTATGGATAAAATACTAAACCTGAAGTTAAAAAAGACGGGTTCAACTCCTGCCTTTCTCTGCTTGCATTAACCTATTTGTAAAGATGGTCATAATGGCCTCTATTTTCCCTTAGAATTCAAAAATCTAAGATAACTTAAGACTTTATTTTACTGAATTTTCACAATTCAAAGTAGTAGAATCTTAGAATCTAAGATTTGGAAGGTTAATTGAAACTCACTGTCATAGCCAACCAAACAAAATTCCACAACACATCTGAAAAGTGCTCATCCATCTTCTGCTTGAAAGTCTTTCATAAAGTGGAATGCATTACTTTCTGAGGTAATTCATTCTTTGTTTCCTGTCACAAAGTTCCTCTAAGTCATTGATTATTATGATCTTTTCATTTTCTCCAATATTTGAAACTGTGTAGGCTAAGATATGCACACACACACACAAAGTTATTAGGAATATTAGGATAACACGGAAAACACGATTGGTTGTTGTCCTCTGCTCTAAAGAAGTACCAAAATAATAACACTATATTGAAATCAAGGTAAAGTGTTCTGACTGTGTTTGTTCAGACCAATACAAACTTGGGAGGCTCTACCACAAGAGAGGCACAAATAATCCACATGAACATTTGAAGTGGAGATCAAATATCTACAGCTTATATTGGAGCTACTACAATTCTACTTTGCTCATAGAGCAGTTCAGTACATTCTTTGATATAGGGATGCCATCTAGATGACTCTGTGCCAGTGTCTCACATCTCACAATCATTTCCTAAGAGATCTTGTGAGTGTTTATCTATTGTTTCTTCAGACCTCTGAGCGCTTGGCTTGTGTGAGTTCTCCATAAAATAGGCTTTTAGGCAAACATACATTTAGAAAACAGAGTTTGAATGCTTGGCAATTCAATTTGAGAAAGGACCCCAGGGTCTTATCTTTCCAGGTGATGTTAGAATCTAGCTCCATGTCTTTGTTTAGGTTGCCTGCATATGACATTTCCTTTGTTCTCCAATTCATTTTTCCAAATCTTATCCATCAATGATATTTTTCTTCTTCTTTATGTCTCTACTCATCAACACTTTTAAAGTATGCCTCCTGTTCTATTGATACCCTATGTTTTTATATACCACCAGTGAATGTTATTTAAAGTATTCTAAGTGCTCTTGACAAATATTATATCATTTGATACACCCAATGATCTTAGCAGGTTGTTTTTATTATGTTCTTTTCTGCAGTGAAAATTAAAAGCCAAAAGTGAGACAGAGGTTAAATTACTTGTTCAAGGTCACAAAGTTAGTAAGCGTTTTAAGCCAAATTTGAACTCTTACCAGTCAGGGCACAAGACAGTCTGCTGAAAAGATCCCCAATGGTTATGAGCAGCTATTTACAGTTGAGATAACTACTTTTGGGGAGTCTGGAGGTTATGTTCAAAGGGATGATAATCAATGCTTTGGGAACTGATGAGGTCACCAATTAAGAGTCTATGGAGAAAAGAAGAGAAGATCTAGAAGACTTGTAATATATGGAACTAAGGTAAACTTCACAGTCATGAATCCATCTAAAATAATTAGAAATGATAAGAAAGTTACTTTCTATGCTCTCTATCTCAGATAGGTCATTTCTCAGTTTTGACTACAGTCAGTTTTGGCTAAATCTAGATTCCTAGATTGTTTTCCATACTCCCTTCTCTCTCTCTCCTAAACAAAACTGGCTACTATTATCTAATATTCTTTAATGATAGCTTTTAATGTCATTCTATTTCTCAAGAATATAGTACATGGCTCCCTATTTTCTACCACAAAATTATTTCCTTTGTAAGTTTACAAGACCTTATCTTACTTATGTAACAATACTTGCCACTCAGTTTAACATGAAACCTCTCTTATAGCCCAATTCATTGCTTTATGAGCACAACATGCTCCTTTTAACTCCATGCCATTTTTTATGTTGTCCTTGAAAGACATTTCCTCTGTTCTCCATTTCATTTATCCAATTAAATCCCATTCTTCAAGGCTCTGCTTTCTATTTCACCTTCACTGGTAAGTCCTTTCTTCCCTCTGACCCTGGCTCAGTCAAAAACACTTTTAAAGAATTTCTCTTATTTTATTGATATCTTTTGGTTTTATATCACCAAAATTTCTGATTATATATTTATCCCACTGCTACTCAGTGACCCATTCAGTTCTACATCTCTGATTTCAGGCTTCTTTTCTCTCTCAAGCTTCTACAAATCCAAATCCAAAAAAGAGAACATCTAATGCTTGTATAATTGAAGTTTATATCATTTAAACTTCAGGCACATTTATTTTCTCAATTCTTCTCTCTTCTGATGTCTGGTCTTCAAGAAAAAGAAGGGAGAGCCATATAAATCAATCAAAAGAATTTATTTATAATTTATTGTGCTAAAGCTGGCTAGAGGAAGATAAAGGTGATAGAGTTGGAATAGCCTCAAAAGCTCCTATTCTAATGAGGGAAACACCTAGTGTGTGTATATATATATATATGTATATATATACATATATATATATATATATATATATATATATATTTATAAAAATGGTTTTAGAAAGGCGGTCACCCACAACAGTGAAAGTTTGTTCCTGAGATGAGTCTTGAAAGACATTTAGGACTCCAAGAAACAGATGGGAAGTTAGAAAATCTGAAGGCAGATTTTAAGATGTTAAGGGGAAAGAGAGGAGAATAAATGGAAGTACAAAGAACTGACTCTTTTAAAGGAGTTTAGCTGAGAAAAAGATATGGAGGATCATATTAATGGGATGTGTTCTAGTAAAGTTTTTTGTTTTCTTTTGTTTTTCTTTTTTTGAATGAGAGATTTGAGCTTATTTATAGGAAGTAGGGATGGACCAGTAGATATGAATAGATTGAAGAATAGAAAAGTTATGGGGCAGGGGATAATAGTGAGGTCAATCTGATACAGAACTTAGGCTAAAATTAAAATAGCCCACGGATCTATTGTTTTGTAAGGAGAAGTTAGAATTGTGAATTTGGAGATAATGCACAAAAATTGGTCAGTTCTAGGTGACCTTATCTATCTCAACTCTAAGAAAGCAATTTCCTTGTTCTATTATGAAAGCAGTTAGATGGCATTAGGTCTAGAGTCAGAAAACCTGAAACCAAATTCAACCTCAAACCCTGATTGGGTTACAATGGCCAAAGTCACTTATTCTAGGTCAGTTTCTTCAGTAGTAAATAGAAGATTATCATAGCATTAACCTTCCAGATTATTGTGAAGATTAAATGAGATAATATTTATAAAGCAGTGAACACAGTGCTAGGTGCAACATAAATTCTGGTTGTTATTATCATTATTATTGTTTTGTGTTATTAACTCCCTACACCTTTGTTACTGAAACACTCAGTGAAACCACTTTTATCCAGGTCTGATTTTAATTCTTGGCTATACCATTCCAATGATTTATATCAAATCCAGGGGATTTTCTCTGATTGTTGTTTCTTTTTGTCAACTCCTGAGGAAATTTCAGACTTGTTGTAGGAAAGGAATTAAAACTTTGAAATCAAAGCAATATTCTACCGTTTATTATGGAGATGGGGGAATAGACATGATGACCTTTGGAAAGTCCAATCAACACAAGGATGGAAGTCAAAAGTAGAATATAATTACAAACTTATTTTCAGTCATCCCTGAATTTGGAAATCACAGTTGAAGGAAGGAAGTAACTTTCTGTCATTGAATTTCATCCCCCGACCATCCTTATAATATGAGGGCTATTATTGCTTCAGGGAGAATGAGAAGTCCCATTATTCAGTGTATAAGCAGAGAGAAAACAAGAATGCCAGCAGAGACTGTAACACCTTATTTGTGGGTAATAGTACACAGGGACCTCTGGCCATGTCAGACTGTGAATTTATGCCTTCATTAAAACAAGGAGAAGGAGGGGGAAGAGTCAATATCCTGCCCAAGGAGTGATAGACACTAAAGATATAGGTGACATAGAATGCTGGGTATGAGCCTCCAAACTCAACACAGTGAGAAAAAGGCCAGGTCTACGGATAGTGGTGGTTGATGTTATTTTATATTCCTGAATCTGTCTTCTATCCAGGCAGTTTTTTAGTGAGACGTATGTGAATTAAGGATACTGGATCTGAGATTTAGGGCTGGAACAGAAATTACAGGTCATTGAGTCTAAATACCTTATTTTATCAATCAGGCCACTTAAAGCCTAAGAGGTTAAGTGATTTACCAAAATTTGCACAAGTTGCAAGTGTCAGGACTGGGATTTGAACCCAGGTGCCTTTGACTTCAAATCCAGTGCTTATTCCACTAGATCATCTACAAAGGATGAAGAGGAGCTGGGAAAAATATTTGCATTTATCTATATCTATAAATTCATCTATATATATTTATGCAAAAGTACTTATTTGTGTAGCAAGGTCTGAGGAAGCAAGAAGGAAAAGAAGCTGAGAATATGTATGAAAATTTTTTTTAAATGGATTGTGTATTGATTGATATCTATGCAATTTCTCATGTTAGAATATACATTGGGGAGTGGCTAGGTGGCACAGTGGATAGAGCACTGGCCCTGGAGTCAGGAGTACTTCAGTTCAAATCCAGCCTCAGACATTTAATAATTACCTAGCTGTGTGGCCTTGTGCAAGCCAGTTAACCCCATTTGCCTTGCACAAACCTAAAAAAAAGAATATACATTGGGGCAAGGAACTTTTATTTGTATTTGTATTTTATCTGTAAAATCTAACAGAAAGCCTAATACATAGGCCTTTAAAATAAATAGTTATTGATGGGTTGATTGATTCAGGCAAAACCTAATATGCTCAGAATATACCCATGATCATAAAAGGGAGTATCCATGTGGTGCTACTCTTCCCATTTGCCAGTGTCTATCATTATATTTCTGTGTTACATTCTGCTTCATTTTCTCAAATGAAATAATTTTTGTAAGGCAGTTAAAATAGTGTCTGACATATTTGGTGTTTAATGAATGCTCATTCCTTCCTTCTTGGTATCATTCAGCCACATTTGCTTCTCTGTGTCCTCAGAAAGGGAAGTTTTGTGGTTCAGTGGATAGAACACTGGCCTTGGAGTCAGGAGAATGGGAGTTCAAATCCAGTCTCAGACACTTACCACTTATTAACTATTTGACCTTGGTCAAGTCACTTAACCCTGATTACCTCACATCCAGGACCAACTCCAGTAGCCCTGACTCATATCTGACCACTGGATTCTAATGACTTTGGCAAAGAAAGTGAGGCTGTTGATTTAGTACAGCAGCCCCTCGCTCAAGTCCAATTCCTGTGCTTGTCATGGATTCAACTCCCTGAGGTAGGTCTTCCTTGAAAATGAAGGACAAACATTATATCCTCAGTCCATGTGAGTCTCATGACGTGCATTTACTTGTCTGTTTAATACATTGCCTTGTCATATTTGAGTATGGTGCCTTGGACTGCATTGTTCACAGAAGGATCATCCGGTTAGGGGAGGATACAAGGAATCTTTCCAGTAAATTATCTGTGATTAGTTCTAATATTGGTTTTGGAAGAGAATAAGGCCATGGACCATTCAGACAGAAGTTAACCCTGTGTCTTCTAGACTGAATGGACCTGAGAGGTCAGAGATAGTTGCAAAGTCATTAAGAGAAGATTCCCTTAGACTCAGTGGTTCAGGGTTCCAGGGAAGGGCAAGCTGTCAAACTTAAAATATTTTAATAACAATATTCTGTGAGCAGAGAGTCATCAGAGCAAGAAAATTCTCTTCTGGATTTTCCTGTTCTTGGTCTCTCTGGTTCTCCCAGTTTTGTGTGAGAGGGAACCTAGGAACTAATAATGAGAGCAGACTAACTACTTCATTATTCCAGAAGTTAAGAATTTTGAAAGGAATAATTTTAATCTTGTTTGGTGTTTTGGTTCATTAGTACCTGCTTAGATTTTTGATTGGTAGTAACAAATGGATTTGGGCTTAAATCTGCTAGAATATAAACACTTTGCAGACAAGGAATGATTTTAGGCTTGCATCCCCAGGACCTAGGATATTACCTGGTCCATATTTAGTATTTAGTATTTATTTAGCTGACTGAATTATTCAATTCCCCAAGCATGAGTTATATACATGAATATTTATGCAGATATAAACATAAACAAATAAAAATATGACAAACAGTATGTTGAAGTAGTTAGAAGACTGTCCTTAGAATCAGAGCTGAACTGTGTTCAAGTTCTTCCACTGGCATTTGTTTCTTGAAAGAAAATATAGAACATCTCCAGAAAGAGATCCCAGTATTAAAAATCACTGCCAAATTCCAGAATTCTCAAACAAAGGAGAAAGTAGTACAAGCATCCAAAGAGAAGCGATCTAAATATAAAGGAAACCCAATCAGAATTACAGAGGACCTATCAAATTTCAACATAAAAGAATAAGAAAGCCTGGAATACAATATTTTGGAGTGCAAAGGGCCTTGAATTACAACCAAGAATTAATACCCAGCAAAATTCAGAGTATTCTATCAGGGGAAAAGATAAATGTTCAATGAAATAGAGGATTTTCTAAATCTCCTGATAAAAAGAAAAGAACCAAACAGATAATTTGATCTTCAAATACAAGGCACAAGAAATGCATAAAAAAGATAAATAGGAAGGGGAAAAAGTCAAATGCTAGTCAAGAACATTAAATTGTATACAACCCTCTAAGGGAAGATAACACTTGTTATTCTTGAGAATTGAATTTCTCTTAGGATAGTTGAAGGGTTGAATACAGTTGAAGAGATTGTACTTAGAGGATATGGGTATGGTTGATACTTGTTCTTCATTATTGAAGAATATCAAAATGATATCATTTTGTGAGCAGGTCAATAAGAGCTCAACATGCTCTATCATAGATCATACACAAATAGTCCAGGTAAAAAGCTGGAATGTTTACTCTAAACTTATGTGTCTCATATTTCCTTAGATTTGCTTTAATTCTGCTTTGCTCACAGAGCTCAGCACTTTCTCTGATAAGGGCATCCTGTGCTGGGTGATCCTGTGCCAGTGTCTCCCATACTTTACAATAAATTCTAAAGATCTTAAGAGAGAGCTTCAGGGTGTCCCAGTACTTAGATTACTTAGAAGTTCTATATTTAATTAAATTGGAAGTGACTTTACATTGCTAGATACTCAGAGGTATGTAGTACCATTTAGTCGTATGCAAAAAAGAAGATAGAAACTTACTTAGAAGGGTATGACATAAAGAGATTAGAAGGTGCTCTTATCTCAATCCATATGTTACTAATGAGGGTTTAAATAGCATGGATGGGGAGGTAAAGTGTCAGTGAATGAGATTATACCCAAAATCTTTGGTTGGGAAGGGCTATAGGACTATGGTTGGAGTACTATAGAGATGGAGGGAGAAACTATATTTAGAGGGACTGGACATAAAAATATCATGAAGAAATTTTCCTTAGCTTGATGCTTTGCCTACAATTAGAGAGAGTATGCTTGTTCATGAATTGATTTGCCTTTGCATGATACTTTGGCTCATGAGGATTGTGTATCCATGGAGAGTACTTGTAAAGGGGGCAAGGTATAAAATGATTGTTATTTGTTGTGATTCATGTATTTCTGATGAGACAGAAGAAGGGAGGGTATTTAATGACTATGAAGATATGCTGCTTATCAGTTAATTAAGTAATCAACCAATAAATCTTTTGAGAATAGCATTTTTACTAGGTCAAATAAAAGGAATATATTTTTGAAAAGGGGGATGTAAGCACCTTTGAAACAGAGAGATACATGCAGGATAAAGGTAAAAGGCTAGGGCAAATTATATTATGTTTCAGCCAAAGTAAACTAAAAAAAAATCTAGGGTAGAAGGAAACTACATCTTCTTAAAAGGAAACATATGCAATAAAGTTATGTCATTATTAAATATGTATGTACCTAATGGTACAGTATCCAAATTCTTAGAGGAGAAACTGAATAAATTACAAGGAAATATAAACAGCAAAAACAAAACTATAATAGTGAGAGACCTCAAACTCCCTCTCTCAGAATTAGATCTAACCTCAAAATAAACAGGAAGGAAGTTAAGAAGGTGATAAGATAAAATTTAGATATATTAGATCTCTGGAGAACATTGAATGGGGAAAAATATGATTTTCTCTCTAGCACATGGAACATATACCAAAATTGACCATGTACCAGGGCATAAAAACCTTTAGAATCAAAGGCTGAAAGGCAGAAGTAAAATTTGCACGCTTTTCAGGTTATGATGCAATAAAAATTACCTGCAGTAAAGGGCCATGGAAAGATAAACTAAAAATTAATTGGAAATTAAATAACTTAATTTTTAAAGAGTGAGTGGATCACATAACAAATCATAGGAATAATCAATAATTTCATCCAAGAAAATGATTACAATGAGACATTATACCAAAATTTATGAGAGTCAGTCAAAGCAGTTTTTAGGGGAAATTTTATATCTCTAAATGCTTATATGAATAATATAGGGAAAGAGATCAATGAATTTGGTATGTAACTAAAAAAGGTAGGAAAAATAGCAAATTAAAGATACCCAATTAAATACCAAATTAGAAATTCTGAAAATCAAAGAAGAGATTAATAAAATTGAAAGCAAGAAAGGGATTGATCTAATCAAGAAAATTAAGAATTGATTTTATAAAAATAATCAATAAAATTTAAAAATCTTTGTTTAATTTGATTTAAAAAAATAAATACCAAATTATCAGTATCAAAAAATGAAAAGAATGAATTCATCACCAATGAAGAGGAAATTAAAGAGACAATTTAGAGCTATTTGCCCAACTATATGCCAGTAAATGTGATGACTCAAGGGAAATGGATGAATGCTTATAAAAATGCAAACTCCTGGATTGTAAAATGAAGAAATAAAATACTTAAATAACCCAATTTCAGAAAAAGAAATTGAATAAACCACCAATAAACTCCCTAAGAAAAAATCTCCTTGCCCAAATGGATTTACAAGTGATATCTAGTCAAACATTTAAAGAACAATTACTTCTAATTCTACACAAAATATCTGAAAAAATAGTTCTAACAAATTCCTTTAATGATACCAAATTGGTGCTGATACTTAAACCACGAAGAGTCAAAACATACAAAGAAAATTATGGACCAATCTCCCCAATGAACATTGAAAAAAAATCTTAAATAAAATTTTAGCAAAGAGAATGTAGCAAGTTATTATAAGGATAATTTACCATGATGACATAGGATTTATACCAAGTTGACAGGGATGGTTCAATATTAGGAAAACATTAATATAATCAACTGAAAAAGCCTTTGAAAAAATACAACATTTCTATAAAAAAATTGGATGTATGGGAATAATTGGAGTTTTCCTTAAAACAATCAACAGTATCTATTTAGAACCATTAACAAATATTATATGTAATGAGGATAAACTAGGAACATTTCCAGTAAGATCAGAGGTGAAACAAGGATGCTCATTACTAGCATTACTATTCAATATAGTATTAGAAATGTTAGTTTTAGCAATAGACGAAAGAAAAAGAAATTAAAGAAATTAGAATTGCAATTGACAACGAAAAACTTTTACTGTGTGGATGATATGAGAGAATCTTAGACTATCATGTAAAAATCCCTTGAAATAAAGAATAAATTTGGGACAGCTAGGAGGCGTAGTGGATAAAGCACCAGCCCTGGAGTCAGGAGTACTTGGGTTCAAATCCAGTCTCAGACAATAATTACCTAGCAGTGTGGCCTTGGGCAAGCCACTTAACCCTGTTTACCTTGCAAAAAAACCCCCTAATTTTAAAAAAGAAATAAATAATAAATTCAACAAAGTAGGAGGATATAAAATGAACTAACATTAATCATCAGCATATATATATATATATATATATATATATACATATGAATAACAAAGCCCAAGGGAAAGAAAAAGAATGAGAAATTCCATTTAAAGTAACTGCAGACAACATAAAACACTTGGGACTTCCGGCCAAGATGGCAGAGAGAAGACAGGCACAGTTCTAAAGTCTCCTGATCTTTCCCCATCTATCACATGAAACAAACCTCTTAAAAGAAATCATTACACTAAGAGGTACAAAAAACCTATGTTAATAGAGGGGAAGAATGGAGCAGATGAGAAACACCTGAATATTCTTCTCATCAGACTTGGCTTAAAGTCAACCTACACATACTCAGTTAACTT
Organism: Macrotis lagotis; assembly: GCF_037893015.1. NCBI lineage: Eukaryota > Metazoa > Chordata > Mammalia > Peramelemorphia > Peramelidae > Macrotis > Macrotis lagotis. The sequence goes on from NC_133664.1 coordinate 105,005,129, forward strand.
ATAAAACATCTAACCTTTCAAGTATTAAAAGGGGAGGGGGGGGACAGAGAAAGGAAAGGGGAGTGGGTTGGGGGGGAAGGGGAAATAACAAAAGGAAGGGAAGGGAAAAGGAGAAAAAGGGAAAGGGGAACGAAAGGTGAGGATGTGATATAGGAGGACAAACACACTGAAAGGAAACAAATTACTCTGGAATGTGGATAAAGGGGGAGAAAGGGGGAAAATACAAACAGAGGGAAGATAGCATGGAGGGCAATAAAGAATTAGTAATCATAACTTTGAATGTGAATGGGATGAACTCTCCCTTAAAATATAAGCAAATAGCAGAGTGGATCAAAAACTATAATCCTACAATATGCTGCTTACAAGAAACTCATTTGAAGCAGAGAAATACATATAGAGTAAAGGTAAAAGGTTGGAGCAAAATATATTTTCCTTCAGCTGAAGTAAAAGAAAAAAGCAGGGGTAGCAATCCTTATCTCAGACAAGGCAGCAGCAAAAATACATAGCATTAAAAGAGATAAGGAAGGAAACTTTATCCTTCTAAAAGGTACCATAGAAATAAAGGCATTTCAATACTGAATATATATGTACCCAGTGGCACAACACCCAAATGCTTAGAGGAGAAGCTGAAAGAAATACAGGAAGATATAGACAACAAAACTCTACTAGTGGGAGACCTCAACATCCCTCTCTCAGATTTAGATAAATCGAATCATAAAATAAACAAGAAAGAAGTTAAGGAGGTAAATAGATGGTTAGAAAAAATAGATATGGTGGACTTATGGAGGAAACTGAATGGGGATAGAAAGGAATATACCTTTTTCTCTGCAGTACATGGAACTTATACAAAAATTGACCATGTACTAGGACATAAAAACCTAATGATCAACTGCAGAAAGGCAGAAATAGTGAATACAACTTTCTCAGATCACAATGCAATAAAAGTCATATGCAATATTGGCCAAGGAGATATAGACCCAGAACCAATTGGAAACTGAATAACCTTATTGTAAAAAATGAGTGGACCAAAAAACAAATTATAGAAAAAATTAACCATTTTATCCTAGATAATGATAATAATGAAACAACATACCAAAACTTATGGAATTCATTCAAAGTGACTCTCCGGGGATATATTATAGCTCTAACTGCTTACATGAATAAATTGGAGAAAGAGGAAATCATTGAACTAAATATGTAACTAAAAAAATTAGAGAAAGAACAAATCAAAAATCCCCAATTAAATACCAAATTAGAAATTCTAGAAATTAAAGGAGAAATCAATAAAAGCAAAAGCAAAAAAACTATTGAATTAATAAATAAAAACCAAAAGTTGGTATTATGAAAAACCAATAAAATTGATACACCTCTGGCCAATTTGATTTAAAAAAAGAAAGAAAACCATATTGCTAGTATCATAAAAGAAAAAGGTGAACTCACCACCAATGAGGAGGAAATTAAAGTAATAATTCAAAATTATTTTGCCCAACTCTATGCCAATAAATTTAATAATCTATGTGAAATGGATGAATATTTACAAAAATATAAGTTGCCCAGGTTAAATGAAGAAGAGATTAAATACCTAAACAACCCAATCTCAGAAAAATAAATTTAACAAGACATCATTGAATTCCCTAAAAAAAAATCTTCAGGGCCTGATGGATTCACAAGTGAATTTTACCAAACATTTAAGGAACAATTGGTTCCAATTCTATATAAACTCTTTGGAAAAATAGGAAAAGACAGAACTCTGCCTAACTCTTTCTATGAAACCAAAATGGTGCTGTTACCTAAACCAGGAAAAGTTAAAACAGAGAAAGAAACATCTCATAGAAGGGAATGAAGTGTCTAATGGGGTCACTCGATTTAGATTTAGATTAAAATTAAAATCTGATTTTGTTACAGGAAATCCAAGATTTATGTAAACAATAGAATTACAATGATGGGTGAAACCAGGATGCCCATTATCACCATTACTATTCAATATAGTATTAGAAATGCTAGCTATAACAATAAGAGAAGAAAAAGAATTTGAAAGAGTCAGAATTGGCAATGAGGAAGCAAAACTTTCATTCTTTTCAGATAATATGATGGTATACTTAGAGAACCTGAGAAAATCATCTAAAAAACTCCTTGTAACAATTAACAAATTCAGCAAAGTAGCAGGATATAATATAAACCCACATAAATCATCAGCATTTCTAAATATGAACAACAAAGTCCAAGAGCAAAAAAATAGAGAAATTCCATTTAAAATAACTAAATACAATATTTAATACTTGGGGATCTACCTACCAAGACAAACTCAGAAACTGTATGAACACAATTATATAGCACTTCTCACCCAAATAAAGTCAGATCTCAATAACTGGAAAAATGTCAAATGCTCATGGTTAAGTTGAACTATATAATAAAATGACAATTCTACTCATATTAAATTGCTTATTCAGTGCTATACCAATCGAAATACCAAATAACTACTTTATTGAGCTAGGGGGAAAAAAAGTAACAAAATTCATTTGGAGCAAAAAAAAAAGAGCAAAAATAGCAAGGGATCTGATGAAAAAAATGTAAATGAAGGTGGCCTAACTCTACCAGATCTAAAACTATACTATAAAGCAGCAGTCATCAAAATTGCCTGGTACTGATTAAGAAATAGAATAATGGACCAGTGGATAGAATAGGCTCAAAATAAACCACAGTAAATGACTACAGAAACCTAGTATTTGAAAAATCCAAGGATATCAACTTCTGGGATAAGAACTTATTAATTGACAAATTTGTTGGGAAAACTGGAAAATAGTATGGCAAATACTAGGCATAGATCCACATCTTACACCCTATACAAAAAAAAGTCAAAATGGCTTCAGGATTTAGACATGAAGAGAGACATCATAGATAAATTAACAGACCAGGAAATACTTTACCCATCAGATCTATGAAAAAAGGAATAAATTTATGACCAAACAAGAATTAGAGCACATTATAAACTGCAAAATGAATAATTTTGACTATATTAATTTTAAAAGTTTCTGCAATAATAAAATCAATGCTGCCAAAATTAGAAGGAAAGTAGAAAGTTTGGAAACAATCTTCACAACTAGGAGTTCTGATGAATGTCTCATTTCTAAAATATATGGCAAATTACATCAAATTTATAAGGTTGCAAGTCATTCCCCAATTGATAAATGCTCAAAGGATAAGAACAGTTTTCAAATGAAGAAATTAAAGCTACAAATAATCATATGGAAAAATGTTCCAAATCATTATTGATTAGAGAAATGCAAATTAAGCCAATTGTAAGATATCACCTCACACCTATCAGATTGGTTAAGATGAGAAAAAGGGGAAAATGATCAATGTTGGAGAGGTTATGGGAGGATTGGGACATTCATGCATTGCCTTTGGGGTACTGAACATGTTCAATCTTTCTGGAGAGCAATATGGAACTATGCCCAAAGAACAATAAAACTGTTTATTCCCTTAGACCCAGCAATTCCAATTCGAGTTCTATATCCAGAAGAAATTATTTAAAAATGGAAAAGTCTTACATTTCCAAAATATTCATAGCAACTCTTTTGTAGTGGCAAAGACTTGGAAATTGAGAGGATGTCCATTTATTGGGGAATGGCTAAACAAGTTATTGCACATAGACACAATAGAATATTATTATTCTATAAGAAATCATAAATGATCAGACTCTAGAAAATCATGGAATGACTTGTGGGATCTGATGCTGAATGAAGGGAGTAGAATCAAGAAAACAATGTACATATTTTTTTTTGCAAGGCAGTGGGGTTAAGTGGCTTGCCCAAGGTCACATAGCTAGGTAATTATTAAGTGTCTGAGAATGAATTTGAACTCAGGTCTTCCTGACTCCAGGGTCGGTGATCTATACACTGTGCCACCTAGCTGCCCCCAATGTATACATCCACAACATTGTGAGATGAACAACCTTGATGGAAGCAGCTCCTTTCAGCAGTTTAGAGAGCTTGGACAATGATATTAGACCAGCTATGGACAATGTTATCCCCATCCAGAGGAAGAAAAGTAAAACAAAACAAAACACACACACACACACACACACACACCACAAAACTTCTTTTCAGGATCTAATGAGCTCCAAAGTTTGGGGAGAGCAATTTGGAACTACACCCAAAGGGCAACAAAAAGGTGCATACCCTTTGATCCAGCAATACCACTACTGGGTCTATACCCTGAAGAGATGTTGGAAAAGGGTAAAAATATCATTTGTACAAAAATATTCATAGCAGCCTTGTTTGTGGTGGCAAAGAATTGGAAATCAAGTAAATGTCCTTCAACTGGGGAATGGTTTTGGTAAACTGTGGTCTATGTATGTCATGGAATGGTATTCCATTAGAAACCAGGAAGGATGGGAATTCAGGGAAGCCTGGAGGGATTTTCATGAACTGATGCTGAGTGAGATGAGCAGAACCAGATAAACATTGTACACCCTAACAGCAATATGGGGGTGATGATCAAACTTGATGGACTCACTCATTCCATCAGTGCAACAATCAGGGACAATTTGGGGCTGTTTACAATGGAGAATACCATCTGTTTAGAAAAAAACTGATATCTTATTTTCTGATCTTGCTATCTCTTATACTTTATGTTTCTTCCTTAAGGATATGATTTTTCTCACATCACATTCAATTTGGATCAATGTATACCATATAAACAATGTAAAGGCTGGCAGATTGCTTTCTATGGGGGGGTAGGGGAGAGAAGTAAGATTAGGGGAAAAATTGTAAAGCTGAAAATAAAATCCTTATAATTAAAAAAAATGTATGTACAATAATAACCTAACTGCTGCTGAGGGGAGGGGGAGGGAAAGGGAGAGGGGAAGGAAAATTTGTAACTTTAAAATATACATGTGCATATGAAAGAAAATAAATAAATAAATATAAGCAACAGAATTACAGTGAATTTTCTTCATAGTATCTTGGAAGAAGATGGGTGTGATGTACTTTTCATATATTTCAGTAGAGAGAAGACTGACCTTAGAATCAGATCTTTTCCAGGTTCAAATTCTTCTAACATTAGGTGGGTGACCTGTTTCTAAGACAAGTCAGGCAGATTGGTAATGCAGTGGAGAGCGGACTGGGCCTGGAATCAGAAAGACTCATCTTCCTGAGACCAAATTGGCCTCAGACATTTACTATCTGTTTAACCTAATCAAGGTACTTAATTTCTGCCTGCCTTGGTTTTCTCATTTGTGAAGCAGGATTGCTGTGATAATAAAATGATAAATTTGGAAAATAGCTTGACAGCCTTAAAAAATATATAAATGCCAGCTACTAGTAAGGTATTTATCTGTATTGGTGGAGGGAGTTTCCACACTTGGAGCTCCTTATACTAATTACATCTTGGATTAAGCTAAATATATATATATATATATATATATATATATGTATATGCAGACGTATATGTTTGTATATATATATATATATATATATATATATAATTTTTCAGATCTATCAGTAGAGGTAGAAATGAAAAAAACATATTTGCTGGGTTATGGGGAGAAACTATATGGAAAGAAATCTAAAGGAAAATTAGCATGTATTCTTTGTAATACTGAGACATTATCAATGTTGAGCAAAACAAATGTACTGTCCATGTGGATAAAAACTATTTTTATATAACATTATAAGGTATGTACTCTCCTAAGCTTATTCTCTCTGTTTGTGTATCTCTCTGTGTGTCTCTTGTTCTGTCTCTCTCTGTTTCTCTCTCTCCCTTTCCTTCTCCTTCTCCTTCTCCTTTTCCCTTTTATGCTGTATCCACAGTCCCTGTCCTCCCCTTCTCCTTGTCTCTTTTATTCACTCCATTCTTTTTCCTTTCCTTTCTTTTCCTTGGATTAGCTGTCCTTATTTTGCCCAGCCTGAAAATCCATTAGTCTGATTCTAATATAGTTTAGCGTGGAATCTTTTATTTGCTTCATTTTTCTGACCTGAGACAATTCTATCTTCTTATCCACTGACACTTAGAACCCAGGAACTAAGAAATCCACCTCCCTCAGTCATCCTAACAGTAGAGAATACAGAAATAGGCCTCTATACCTAACTATGAAGGTATTTTAAAAGTACAACATTGTAGAAATCCAAAATATTATAAGAAATAAAAACTCTTGGTATCAATCAATTTTATTATAAGGTACAGGTGCAAGAGTAGGTATTATGAGGGAAAGCAAACAAAGCAAAATATGTTATGAATAAGCTATACAGGCAGAGAAGTCGGTCAGATGCTCATTTCACAGATCACACTGGCCTCAGATATTCTTTCTCAAGGAATTTTTCCTTGGGTGACCAGTCAGGGAGTGGGAAAGCAGGATTCCAATTCATTTATTTACCAAAAATGTTTTTATATCATAATTTGTCTTGCGCATCGAAGGTACAACACTTATGTAAGAGTCACAGATATACTTATCTTCAATAATAGTCACCACGCAGGCTACAGGTGTAGAAACTGGGGAAAATGAGGTAGAAATGATGCTTTAAAACCTTTAGAAACATACATCACTCAAGACCCAACTTACTATATTTTTAGAGATATCATTTATCCATTCATACAAACATATTTTGGAACACTTTGTTTATCTCTGCCTACCTCCATTTAGCCATTCCAAAACCCAGTTACCCCAAAATATCTTAACTCTTCAGGTTTCTGTAATTCTACCCACCCACACTCTTTTCAAACCTCATGTGTCAATTTTGTAATCAATCCCCAAAGAGATCCTATTCTTTAGATTCATTCCTCTTGTCATTCTTTTCACTCCTTTCTTACTCATTAACCAATGCTCATTTTGTTTCTTTGTGATATCTACTGCCTTTGGCTCTCCCTTTTTGAGTAGCCCTCTTCCCTAGATTCCCTTTGTCCCGCCCCCTCAAATATATTTTATGAATCTTCTCTTACTTTGACTGCAGAGGTTAAAGTAAAAGTTCCTTGGAGGGTCCTCTGGGGATATACAGGCTTGCACATCGAAAGGTTTAGGATAACATTTGGTGTCTCTGAGAGTCACAAGAGAGATGTTTACCTAGGAAGGAAAAGGTGAGAAGAACAAATATATCTGACACTAGGCAGTCTAGTCTTCCATAGAGGGAGGGAAGGGGCTGAACAGGAAGGAATCATAATGGAGTCATAGAAGGAGAGGAATTTCACTGCTCCCCATAGGGAGAATTTGACTTCTCTCCAATGAAATCCCTTTTCCCCCCCCTCCTGGGACCCAAATTCCCCCTAGAATCAGATTCCCAAGATTTAAGGAAAGGAAAAGGATTAAACTGTTATAAAGAACCTCCTATGATCAGGACATGGTGCTAAGCATTTTGTCAAATAATATCTCATTTGATCCTCATGAGAACCCTGACGAGTAGGTGCCATTATGGTACCCATATTTCAGTTGAAGAAGTTGAGACAATCAGAAGAAAAATGACGTGGTCAGGGCACAAAATTTGTAAGTTTCTGAAGTCAGATTTGAATTTGTATCTTCTTGAGTGCTCTACTGGGTGACCTACCTGTCTCTGTTTTATCTTTCTGTCTCTAGAAAAGAACTTTGAGAGGATAGAGATAGGTGGGAAATTTTTAAAATTTTATTTTGTCATCAACTACAATTCTTCCCTGAAACACCTTCCCCACTCATTAAGAAGGCAATAAATACAAACTTAATATCAATATAAAGTCATGAAAGACAAGTTTATGTATTCGTCATAATCAAGGGATAAAAACAAGAGAAAATATAATTGTTTCTGCATTCTAAGTTTAACAACTCTCTATCTGGAGCTGAATAGTATTTTTTAATATGAGTCTTTTGGGACTGTGTTGTATCATCTTGTTGATGAAAGTTACTATGTTTCTCAAAGTTGTTTTAGATGAGAATTTAAGTTATTCAGTCTAAATATCTCCTTGTACAAATAAGAAAAATGAAAACTCCAGAGCTTACAGGACTTACTGAGATTCTTGTCTCTATGTCTCTCGTCTCTCTCTCTCTCTCTCTCTCTCTCTCTCTCTCTCTCTCTCACACACAAACATGCAAACATATACATCCACACACAAACATGCATACACACACATCCACAGATATAGTAATCGTCAAAACCAAACTTTGAATCTATGTCCATGTCTTTTGATTTTAAATCTAGTGATCTTCAATCATTTGCCTGAATCCCAACAATACTAAAAATAATCTCTGGAAGTCTACTGTGAAATTGCCATGTTATCTGAGGAGGTCATTAGACTGTCTTTCACTAGGTGGCATAATGGATAGAGTTTTGGGCCTGAAGTTAGGAATAGTCATTTTCTTAAATTAAAATTTGGCTTCAGACACTTTCTGAAGTGGACAAATCACTCAATTCTGTTTGTCTCAAATTCCTTGTGTTTAAAATGAGTTTGAGAAGGGAATGGCAAACCGTTCTTTGCCAAGAAAATCCCAAATGGGATCCTGAAAAGTCAAATATGATTTAAACAACTGAACAAAAACAGAGAGAAAAATTCCTCAGATGAAAGCATACAGAAAGGAAGTAATTATCTTTGAGAAATGGGTAGTATATCACAGAGGTATCTTTTAAGCTATCAAGATCATGGGAAACATCACACACAAGACAAAATTTCCATATAAAAATGTGGACCAATTTAGTTTTCACTGATACAGCTTTAGGCAGCATTGTGTTTACTTTTTATTATCTAATGACAAGGAAGGAGGAAAGAACCCAAAGTCCTTCAACTCAAAATGTATTTTGTATCTTTTCTGCCCCTTAAATCATATCCCTCTACCTTTCATATCATCTGACATGTGACAATGTATGAAGGCTTTTTTTTTAAGAGTACCACCTCCATTAAGTCACTCAATCTTTCTTGCATGGATGTCTGAATTCTTCATTCCTACTCCTCTGAATTCTGAGATTTTCCTCTCCCTTCTCTTTTTTTCTCCCTACACATCTTAATTCTTTCTTTTCATTATCCTCTTTCTTACATTTTTTCTTCCTTTCCTTCAGTCTTCTTTCATCCCCCTTATTGAAGCTGCATGAAATCTGTCCCATACTCACCGCCACATATTCTCTCAATTCAGTTGAAACTGAACATTTAACTTCCGTTGTTTCATTTGCTTTAGCTGGTGTTATTGAAGAGAGTGTCACAATGAGCGGTTTCCGGCTATTTATGGAGAAATAAAGGAAACAAATCAACTCTATCTTCCTAATCACTCCATCTTTCTAACCTCTGATAACCTATGACTTTAGAAAGTCAAGGGATAGATCATTTGATAGAAAAGAGGGTGAAAGTTCAAAGACTAAATACCGTAATCTCAAGGATATGAATCTCTTTTCTCTGTGGGACTCCCACACCTGTAATCCCTAATCTCAGGCCTCATAAGGAAACTGAGGTCCAGAGAGAAGGTCTTGAAGAAAATAATAGATGGTTACTGTCCAGATAGCAAATATCATGGCCAAGGTGTAATTACTTGCTTTCATCTACAGCCCTAAACCTAGACTCATGGTATCCTAGGAAAGATCAAATTAACTATGGTGCCTTAGAATTATAGAGCTGGATGAAATACTAAATCACCTTCTTCCCAGACTCATTTTTTACAGGTGAGGCAATGGAAACTCAGTAGAGATACCTTTTTGGCCCCTACATATTCCTTTAATACCCATTTTTCTGATATAAAGAGATTTACAATTTGTGTATTTGTAGAGTGGTTTTATTTTTTTCTTCCTGTGTCAGCTTGATGTTCTAAGGCAAACTTTTAACATTTTTGAAAGGCTTTGTTGCATTGGGCAACTATATTGATGTCACCTCTATAGTTAGAAATTGAGAGGAAATGGGAAACTCACTTCATTTCATCCATACTCAGATGGGCAACCCAATTTAGGTCTCCAATCTGTAGCATGTGTCTCATGCAAAAAAATGACCAAGTGCTTGGATTCAACTACCCAAGATCCAAACTTCACCTAAGCTGGGCCAAAAACTTCAACTGAGCTTTGATATGGAAATTCACAAAAGCAGATAGTGATCTGTAGCAGAGCCTTCTGTTGACCTAGATTTTCTGAGACTTGAGTCCATAGGATTGTAAAAACTAATTAAAAAATAAAACTACCCAGAGACTCTGAAATTGTATTATTTGTTCTCTTGCATGTGGGAAAAATCAAAATATAATGTAAGAGCTCAGACTTTTAGCTTCCTTCCAATCATGACAGGGAAACAATTTTTAATCTTCACATTCTATAACTGGTCCTCCCCGCTCTGTTGGACCTCCTACCTATCTCACCCCCAACCCTTATCTGTTAGTAATTATTATCTTTCTTTCTTATTCTATTCCATACTAATTTCTTCCACCTCCCTCTCCTCTTCTACTTTCCACAAACTCATCTCATCAAAAAGAAAAACTGGTTCTCACTAGAAGCAGCTAATTGTCAACAGAATGCTAAGGTAAAGGTTTGAAAGATTTCAGTTCAAATCCAACCTCAGAAACTGATTACCCATGGGATCGGAGAAAGTCACTTAAGTCTGTTTGCATCAGGTTCCTCAACTGTAAAATTGGAATAATAATAGTACTTACCTCCCAAGGTTGCTGTGAGGATTAAATAAGATAATATTTACAAAATATCTGACATTTTGGTCCCATGGTAGGCACTTTGTATCACTGTTTCCTTCTTTCTCAAGGAACTCTACTTTTATGTTTTCAATAACCATTCTCTATGATTCTATTGGCCAATAGATAATTGCTGACTAAGGGTCAAGACTCCTGGGTCCTATGCAGATATCTAACCTTATTCTTCAGCCCCACTCAGTGTGGTCCTGCATCCTGATCTGTATTCCTATAGTGAAAGAGCAGTAATTTAAGGAGCTGATCCACTGTGGGAACTGTCCTCAGTCTAGGGGCCTATGATGTTTCTCAGGTCATCATGTAAATAAAAAGAAAACACACCAAGGATTGTATGAGAGTGCCTTCTTTTCTTCCAATTCAGACTCCAAATAAACTCAATCCAGATGCCAACTTGAGTAGGTAGAACAATGAGTTTCTCTCTTTCTATCACCCTTCTGCCCCTCCTTTCCTGGAGACAGTAAAGGAATGAGAAACTTGACAGTGGTCAGGCAGGATAAAATGAAGGCTCAGGATAGAAATAAGAAATTTTTGAGAAGAAAAAAGAGACCACTTCAGACATTATTGAAGGAACTGCTGCTTCTGTGAAGGCCTATGAGGCCATCAGAGCCTAGGCAAAGAGTTTCTGGGGTTTGGGCAAAAAATAATCTATCTCTGAGGACAATAGATTCTCAGCAGGAATGTATAGAATCTGGATATTGGAAGATGGGTCCCCAGGGAGTGAGATGAACTCCAGTAGGAGAGGATGTGAAATCCCCAGTTTGGGAGATTTTTTTCCTAGCAGAAAAGGAAACATGACTGCAAAAACAAATGGCTTACTCAATATCATCTTGACCAGTGACTAGTTGTAGGCAGAGCTCCAGGAACAAGACAATAAGGCTGCATCTTATGAGTGCCTGAAGAAGAGGCATCTTGTAGTGAAAAAAAGGGCAATCCAAGCTAATTGGGATTTTAGCTCAGGGCCACTACTTATATTCAAAGGAGAAAGGTAGAAGAGTGGTTGGAAAGGATAGATAACCAATCAGTCTTAGCTTTCTATACTGACTCCTCCTGTTCTGCCCGTGTTGCCATTAGGTTTGTTTTTCTGAAGAAAATAAAGTCAACATAAAGTATAGTTGGAGTGCTACCCTCCTGGGTAAGGATTAGCATTGTCTTCCCTTGTTGCTTAGTATACCTGAGTCCTCAGGCAACAAAAGACCTTGAGAAACAGGAAAAATGCTCACTTTCTTCACATAAACAGGACTTTTCTCCTTTTGTCAATCATGAGACAGTGGAAATAGAATAGCAGAAAAAATCACTGGGCTGGGAGCTGGGAGATCTGGATTTTTGTTCATACTCTGCCATTTCCTAATTGTGTGACATTGAACTCTCTGGATCTCAGTTTCTTTACCTGTAAAATGAATAAGTACCAGTTGGAGTAGTGGATAGAGCACAGTCCCTGGAGTCAGGAGAACCTGAGTTCAAATCCAACTCTCAGACATTTAAGAATTACCTAGCTGAGTGATCTTGGGCAAATCACTCAACCCTCCTGCCTTCCAAAAACTTTTGAAAAATGAATAATTTGGAAAAGATAAATTGTGAGATTTCTTTCATTTCTGATATTCTACAATTTTCTACCTAGGGAGAGAATTTTCCACCTTCTTTAAGTCAATGCATTCTTTAGTTTCACACAAGGAAGCTTACAAAATGCCATTTATTAGGACATTTTCTCTGTTTCCATAATGGGTTAACCTATAGGAATATATGTTGTCATAACGTATACTATCCCCTTCCTACCCTGTTCTTGAGCTATGAGGGAGCTGGTTCCAGTGCACACTCTCTCTTCCATATGTGTCTAGTTCTGTGTTTTGGGTTTCTATGTGGTTTGGATTTCTATTTTTCCTCATTAGAACTTCCAGTTCCCCAGTGGAGGCTAGGTGGTGTAGTGGATAAAGCACCGGCCTTGGAGTCAGGAGTACCTGGGTTCAAATCCGGTATCAGACACTTAATAATTACCTAGCTGTGTGGCCTTGGGCAAGCCACTTAACCCCGTTTGCCTTGCAAAAACCTAAAAAACAAAACAAAACAAGAACTTCCAGTTCCTGGGCAATGCCAGACTTGGAGGAAATCTTGACCTTGGCAATTATCCTCATGGAAATGCTTGAACTTCTAGACATCATGATGTATTCTTAATAGCTTAAAATCTGCTAACTTTACCCATTCTCAAACTCTCATTTGAGTGTTCCAAGAAGTGTGTTCTCTTCTTGTTTGGCAGATAGTGGGAGCACAGAATTGTAGCCCCTGATTACCCATACAAAGACCTGAGAAAGGGAACCAATATTTCTGCGTTTGGACTGGATTTCTTTACTTTGGCAGATACATGATCTCATTCATGTGTATACTCTAAAAGATCAAAGTTAATTGATATTTTCTTATTCTATGCAAATGCTAGCCTTACCATAATCATTGTGTGCTTATTTCCCACAAATTCTTTATTGAATGTTCACTTCAAACCCCTTTTACCAATTTTTTGTGTGAATACCAGGGCTTCATATTCTCCATTTAAAATTCCTCAATCTCATAGTTTGAGTGGATGATCTCCTTTTCTGATCTTAGGTTTTTTTGCCTCTTTTTGCATTTGTCATTAGATAACAGACTGTATCTTATTGATGGTCATGCTGTAAATAGCATGTTTTTTCCATTTATATCATTTAAAAGATACAGGTTGCTTATTATGATATTTCATGATTTATGGCCATATGGTTTCACCCAAAGACTATAACTTTAAAAAAAAGGATCCTTTTTGTTTGTTGTTTCAGGTGGCAGCTTGCAACTATGAAAAGTGCTATACAGTTTACCAAATGGAATCTATTTTGCTAGCTTCCTTCTATTCAATCTCTGGCTAAGCTAACCTTTTATCTGTGGTTGCTGTCTAATATATGTACACAGATAGATCAAGACAACTAGATATTCATTCAACTTTTATCATTGCCTATAGGGGTGGCTAGGTGGCATAGTGGATAGAACATTGACATTGGAATGGGGAGAATGGGAGTTCAAATACAGTCTTATATATGTAACATATACTAGCTGTTGTGAACTTGGACAAGTCACTTAACCTTAATTGTCTCACCATCAGGGCCATCTCCAGTCATCCTGATTCATATCTGACCACAAGATCCAAATGGCTCTGGAGCAGAAAGTGAGACTGGTACTAGCACAGCATCCTCTCACCCAAATCCAATTCATGTGCTTGTCATGGCATCATTTCTCTATTGTCATGATCTTTGAGAATGAAGGGCAAAAATATCATCATCATTGCCTATGCAAAAGATGTTTTCATCCACATATTTTTTCTCCACATAGAAATTATTGTGCCAAAATATTTTGAGTTGAAGTCCCTTGGGTCTTTAATTCCCTTCTATTTTTCTATAGAAACTTTCCTCTTAAATTATTCCTACCCCACTCACCTCTCCCATTTCTTATTCCTGTTCTCTTTGCTTGCTGCCTTCTTCATTGGTACTTCTAAAACATTCCCATAGCTTTCATATCCTTAAATAATGTTCAATGAATTTGACTTCTTCCCACAAAAATGCCCATATATCTCTCTTTCCAGACACCTGAAAAAATAATCACTATTCATTTCTCCAAGTTCCTAACCTCCCTGCTCATATTTCAGTCTTGTAATCTCACTTTCCAGCCTTAGAATTTGATGGAATATTTTTCTCTAATATAAAATAAAAAGATCTTTTAATTATAAAAGCCAAAAGAATTTCCTGAAATCTCATCTTTCTTGACTTTTAAGTTACTTTTGACAGTCTCTCATGGATAACTTCTCTTCTCCCTGCTTTCATTGCAGAACTTTTCCCTTGTTCTACTCCTTCTTCATCATTAAATTTTTCCTTTCTGTTACCACACTGTAGCATGTTAAAGTTTCTTAACTAGGTGGCACAGGGGATAGAATGCTGAGCCCAGAGTCAGGAAGATCCAGTTTCAAATCCTATCTCAAATACTTGTTGGTTAACTGTTAAACTACTCCTTTTTTGGTATTCTTTGCTAAGTAATCATCTATTTTCTGGTCCTTAATCATGGATGTACTAAAGCATCTGTCCTCTTTTTCCTTGTATTGATGTCCTTTGTTGGTAATCTTGTCAGTTCACTATTATGAAATCTGTATGTGCATCCCTCAATTTTCTCTTGAATTACACTGAGATGTCTCAAAGGTATTGCAAATTCTAGCAATTGAAACAGTTTGTTTTATCTTCCTCTTCATATCCCCCTCTTCTTGTAAATTTCTCTATTCTCATAAGCTCTAATGCTTGCCCCTTTCAATCTTTTTTTAACCTTCCTATATCCTCCATCCAATCAGTTAATGTCTTGTTGAATTTAACTCCATCTATCCCTTTCCCTCAATAATTTACTATAACAGTTCAGATCTTCATTGTTCTTTCCTAGAGTGGTGAGAGGATTATTTAATTAACTCCCCTTTTTCTAGTCTCTCCTTTTCTCTTTATGTTCTGCATATTTGTCAAAGTAATGTTCTTAATGCAGTTGTTTTTTTTTTTAAATGAAAGTATTTTAATCACACAACACAAGGAGCAGGTTGATTACAATAACATCCAATACAGCAACTAATACATTAAAGACAATGGGTTAGTAATACTATAATCAAAGTAGAAGAAAAAGGTAAAGATAACATCACCACTTCGGGGGAGCACCAACTCTGAATGGTCCATGGCTGGGGGGATCCCAAGTTCTTTTCCAGCTTTTCTGTTAAGTCCCAGTTTGGGAAAGAAATGAAGAAAGAAAGAAAGAGAGAGAGAGAGGAGAGAGAGAGAGAAAGAAAAATCCCAGGCAGAATCAATTCTCCATGGGTGAGATTCCCACCAATGCTTGGAGCCTCATAGTATTTATCAGTGGAGAACAGAGAAGGCTAGATGCTAATTTAGTTGGGAGGGACTCCTGAGTTCCTTTAACAGAAATATGGGAAAAGTCTACAAGTCTAGCAGTTTGAAGACTTCAAGGAAATGCCATAGGGGACTGGAAGATTTTATTTTGAATAAGGTCGATACTGTGAGAATATCCAGTTCTCCCCAGTACTACCTGTGTATTCCAAGGAGTGGCTGGCTCCTGGAGTCTTTGAAATGCGGCCAAATCACCTATGGAATGTCCGGAGTGGGGGGAGGGAGGTAAATTTGTGAGGAAGGCACATCCTCATACAGGCTGGAGAGAACTTACTTATAAGAAAACTTCATTTTCTTATTCATTTGGCCTTAAGGTCACAAGAAATGTATGAGGATGGTACTATAGGAGTAAACTTATTACAAATTTGTTTATAAAAATTACAAATTCATAATAGTAACAATAAAATCATTAACAACATTATAGGAATAGCTAAACTGTTAAAATATTTAGTAGTAATTGCTGATTTAAACAGGAAATCATACCAATGGTGATTAGTATCAGAAGTTACTAAATGAGAGGCCTCAACTAAATGTCCTGCAACTATGTGAGTCTGTATTGGATGTTCATTCAAAGCGCGCTGATCAGACTCTAACAGCTTCTTTAGGACATAAGATTGATTAAGAATAGCAATCAAAGGTTGTAAAGATAAAGAAGTATGGGGAAGAGGTAACAATTTGGGTACCCAAGTCAAATTCTTAACAACATCTGTATCAGGGGAAAAGTAAAAATCATCACCCTGCCAGTGTAAGAAAGAGATGTTAGTAAAACATTCAGAAAAGGGAGGTTTCTGAGAGACAGAAGCTAAATCAGTACTATTATTAGAGGTTAAACAAATGTGTTGAGAAGATATTTCATATAACATTGAAAAGTTATAAAGAGGATAGACAGTTAAGTCACAAAGGTTAGAGGAGTGTGAGAGAAGGCAGGGCTACAACCACCTATTCATCATCTCACACAGGATACCTTTGTTAGTGCAAGTACAGTCCTGTAAAGTATAAGTTACATTGTCTTGATCTATATAGTTACTATTTATACGTGGTAAAGCAAAATAATCATGTAACACAAAAGGAATCACATGGAATTGACACATCATTTTCCATATATGAACTTGATAATATACTACAGTCCCACTACACCAAAGGGAGGTACACTGAAGTTCATTCAGGCTTGATCTGTTTCCAATAATGTGCCATATAGGGTAATGCTACATCACAAATATTGGTATCTCCTTCTTGTAATAATCTTTGAGCATTCTCTTTTTTGTATTAAAGTGTACATGTTTTGCAAAGAACATTTGGTCCAATTAAACAGGGCACTTATATTAGCATCAATCTGTATATGAGTTAGAATGCTATCATTAAAAACTTGTAAGAATTGGTCTTGGTATTTTAAAGTATTTTGGTGTGGCAGGATCATCGTGGGCAACCAATTAGCATTAATTGTCAAAGCTTGAGATACATCTTGTCCAGCACTACGCAGTCTGCTGGCCAAGGTCTCAAGATCTATAGAATTTACTATACCCAAACCTGTTCCTGCCCCACCAAGTAGGGTGTCATACCAGGTTCTTTTAAATCTAGTACAAGGCAATAAAGGTGGAAAGGACACATTATAATGAAGTACAATTTTGTGCTGAGCAATAGAGGTATTAATACATGATTTTGGGACATGAACAACAGATGGAGGATGATCGGTGGGTGGTGTTTTGGGCAATAATCATGAATAATGTATTGGAGCATTGCGATTGGTTATTACAGAAGCATTGGCACAAAACAAATATTGATTATTAAGGGGAATAGTTATACTAAGGGTGGAGTTATTTATATTCCATGTAGTACAATTTTCAGTTAATCTTTGTCTTATTACTTTATCCCGTAATGTTGGGAGTGTAAAGTGGAGAGGAGTAATACAACATGAGATATTAACCAATGAAGAGATAAGAATAGTTATAGGAGAGGGTCCTGTTAGGAGGGGAGACATAGATAATGGGGCTCTATAAAATTTAGCATCAGTAGTAGACCAATTAGCAATAGTCCAATTAGCAATATTACATTTGCTGTATGCAGGACAGATGAAATCTCCTTGTTGTCTAGATTTAGTGGCATATTTCCATGTCAACTGGATCTGGATTCCTGAATTTGCTAGCTGAGCTCCCGGAGTCCAAGTCTGTGCTTCAGTATAAAGCCAGAAGCCTATGAGACACTGTAAGATGCAAGAGAGCCAAGATGACCTGTAGTAATGTGAATCCATTTTCCCAGCGTCAAATCGTCCCTATTCTCCAGGGGCATCATTTGCAGGGATTTTTCTTCTGCTTTTAAGAGTTCATCAGCTTGGGCATTATAGTCACGTTCCAGAGTGTCCACACTGGCATGGGCATCAATTTGGGGGAGCACCAACTCTGAACAGTCCTTGGCTGGGGGGATCCCAGGTTCTTTTCCAGTCTTTCTGTTAAGTCCCGGTTTGGGAAAGAAAGGAAGAAAGAAAGAAAGAAAGAAAGAGAGAGAGAGAGAGAGAGAGAGAGAGAGAGAGAGAGAGAGAGAGAGAGAGAGAGAGAGAATTCCCAGGCAGAATCAATTCTCCATGGGTGAGATTCCCCTTTAATGCAGTTTTAACCCTGCCACTCACTCTGTGCAAGAATCTTCAATGGTTTGCTATTATTTCTAAAATGTAAACAAGATAAAATTTTAAATTCTTTAAAATTTGAATGTATTTTTTCTTTGTCTTCACAGATTTATTTCATTTTTTCATCTTTAAACACCCTGTTATAACCAAAGTAATCATTGTTATTCCTAGTCAATGAATTTTCATCCTTCAGCTCTGTGTCTTTGCTTAGGTTGCTCCCCTTTCCTCTCCTTAACTCTAAGAAAATTCAGTAAGTCAGTCAATCATTGAACATTTCTTAAGTATCTACCATGTGTCCAACACTATGTTAAGTATTGGGGTACAAAAAGATGCCAAAGACTGTCTCTGCCTTGAAGGAACACCCAATCAAAAGGAAGAAAAATCAGACAAATATGTACAAACAAGTTAATATGCAGCATAAATAAACAATGATTAAGAGAGAGAGGAGGTACAGGACTTCAGAGGAATGTGAGAGAATTCCCCAGGAAAATGGGGATCTTAATTATTACAAAAGAGCTAAGCTCAAGGACCACCTTCTTCAAGAAACCTTCTCTGATTTCTATCCTTAGTGCACTCCTCACCTCATAATATCCTGATTCATGTAGTTAGTTAAATGTTTTATCTCCTAGAATTGTGTGACTTTCTTGAGTTCAGGGACTTTTTTAATTTTTTTGTCTTAGCATCTCCAGTTACTCTCACAGTATCTTACACATAGAAGGAACTTATAAATGCTTGATGAAATTGAATTGAAATTAAAAAATTCCACTCTTCTAATGAATGTCTGGCAGTTTGTGTTATATGATAGGCATCTCTAGACTGACCAAATAATGGTTACCTACAGATATAGAGTAGGTAGGTAGATCTAAAACTGGAAAGCTCTGAAGATGGACTTTGATGCTGTGATATAACATCAAATGTTTCACAAACATTTGTAAAGTTACTGTATGAAACATATATTAGTGGGAGTAGGGTATAAGGATAGATGCAACACAGACATGATTATCTAAAACTTACATCTCTAACTGTTGAAATTTCACCTTTCCAAACTCAGTTTAAATATCTTTTCTTTCCTATTCGCCCTTTTTTATTTTCCCTCAGTAGGTCCATAATTTTTATTTCATTTTTTCCTTATACTATTTCAGAGAAGTACCAAGGGAATCTGCCCTTGGTCTTGGGATCACCCAGGAATTATGCTTGAACCAAAAAAATAGTATAGTCAGAATAGAACACTATCTCTATTCCTTAAGTTTTCATTAAATTCATTCCCAACTTGTATCACCTCATACATGGTTTAATGCACTGTATTACTTAGATGTAGCCTTTCTAAAAATATGGTTTTCATCATGTCAGTATTATGTTAATAACTCTTTGTTGCTGTTAGAATAATATTTTCAATACTGGATCAAAGTTTGAACCCAATCTTTCAAGTCAACTCTTTCCTATTTCTGCTCAATTTCAGCCCTTCTTTATATCTAAGCTATTTGTTCTCTCCTGGGGTGTAGAGTGTGTTTAAGGAAGGCTAATACCTATTATTTGAGGACTGCCAAGCATTTTCAGGGCTGCTTACATTTTTGATGTCTACCTGAGTCACCTTGTCTCCAAGAAGCTGCATCATACACAGTGGTCACATTCTGTTAAAACATTTTGACAGGCAGGCTAAACCAGTTTAAGGGTAACAGAAAAATCTCAAACTCATCAATGAGTTGAGTTGTTGGTGGTGGTAGCGATGTCTACCACAAGCATGTGAAATCTTCCACTGGTGGATGAAAACAGTGTTCCAATGGCCATGATGGCAGTTGAAGATGCTGTGGAGCTATTATAGCTTGGTTAGACATCGAAGCTGCCAAGGTCACCCACTACAACCCAGAACCATCACCAGTTGACTTGATTCTGTCTTGTCACTAAATCCAGGTGACTTTGAAAGAGAGGGTGAGGCCAACAACTTTGTGAAACTCTTCCTTACTTAAATATATTTTAACCATGAATTAAAAGACATCACCCATACCACTTTACCATTCCTATCTCAAAGTCCTGTAACAAAAGACAAGTGACAAAGCAGCAGATGATAATACACTGTGAGCTTTAGTCACAAACCTGAACACGGGTGTTCCAGGCCACAGGGTCATTTCACAGTGGTAGAAGCAATGAGAATCAGGCACCCCCTGGGTGACTGAATTGCCCTTTAAAAGATGACACTGCTCACTTCCTAGTATGAGAAATACAAAGAAGATTTCACTCACTTTCAGAGCATGGAATGTACACACACACTCAAAGACAACACAAAATCCAATAGACCTGAAAGATGAACAGCTCCTGTTGCAGGAGAACTCAGCCCTGAATGAAACAAGGCTGGCAAATTAAAGCCATCTTACTAAAGTTGGAATTGGATATGTTTTTTCCTGGATTGACCACAGTGCAAGGGAGAATCATGAAACTGGAGTAGGTTTTGCCATCAGAGCTAATCTAGTCAAGAGACTTGAATGACTACCAAAAGGAGTAAGTGACAGGTTCATGACAATGAGATTGACAAGAAAATTCTTCACCACCATTATCAGTGCCTGTGCTCCTACCATGATGAACACTATTGAAATCAAAGAATAATTTTATGAAAACCTTGAGACTCTTATCATCACCCTTATCATTCTGGGTGACTTTAAAGCCATAGTAGGCTAAGAATGTCAGATGTGGCAGGGAGTCCTTGGGAGGAATGGAATTGGAAACAACAAAATTGAAGACTTGTGCATCTCATGACCTCAACACAAACACTGTCTTCCATTTACCTAAATACAATAAAACTTCCTGGTTGCACACTCATAGCAAACATTGGTATCTAATAGACTATGAAATAGTATGGAGAAGAGACAGACAGGATGTGAGAAGGACAAAGTCAATGTATGGTGCAGAGAACTGGACTGACCACATACTCATCCTTTTCAAGTTAAGTATTCACAATCAAGCAAAGTGGTGGCCCCAAGGCAAAATGATTATCAGAAGAATTAATGTCAAGAAATTAGAGTGCTTCTTTGCATAGGAACAGTTTGTTGCTCTTGGAGGGAAAGTTGAGCCAACACAAAATTGGCAACAGTGGAGCAGAAAAATATTGGGCATCTTTCAGAGATCTGGTGCACAGCACTGCATTTACTCATCCGGGTCTGAACACTTGCAAACATCAAGACTGGTTTGATTTAAATGATGGGGAAATACATAAGCTGCCAAATGAAAACCGTGAACTCCACAGGGTTTACCAACAGGATAGTTGATATATTTCTAAGAGGGCAGAAGAAGGGGTGGGGGGGAGAAGGAGGAAGGACCTATTGCTCATCTAAAAATTGACTGAAATTTTCTAGGTTATATGACATCAGGAAGTTATCCCCCAGGAATTCAAGGTTGTCCATCTCTATAAAGTTAAAAGGACTATACTGTCCTGTGACAATTGCAGGGATATTTCTCTCTTAATTATTATAGATAAGATACTTGCTAGAGTCCTCATTTGGCAGGTCCTTCACCTGGAAGATGGTCACCTCTTTGAAAACCAGTGGTTTTCAGAGAGTCAAGGAACAACAGAAATGGTGTTTGCTGCCTGACAACTACAGGAAAATGCCAGAAGAGAACATAAGTAGTGCAGACAATGTTTGTAGATCTGACCAAGATCATTGATATCATTAGTTATGAGGGTTTATGGGAAATTTTGTCAAAATTTGGTTGCCTGGAGAACTTCATCTGTATTGTATGTCAGTTTCATGATGGCATGCATGCCCAGATTCTGGATAGTTGACACTGCTTTTTGGATCTTCTGATCAACAATAGAGTGAAACAAGACTGTGTCCTTGCTCCCATGATTTTTAGCATGATTTTTTCAATCACATTATCAAAAGCCTTCACTGAGGATCAAGGTCAGCTACCACACTGATATTCTTGAAAAGGTTCCAGGTCAAGACCAAAATGAAGGGAGTATTGGTACATGTTCTTCTGTTTTCAGATTACTATGCACTCAGTGCAACCTCTGAAGCTGAGATGCAACCAAAGAAGGATTGATTCTTGGTTACTTGTGCTAATTTTGGTCTAGCAATCAAAACCAAGAAAACACAGGTGTTCTATCAACCAGCACCCCACCATTCACATGTGGATCCATTAATTACAACAAATAGAGAAGTTTTGAATACTGTGGTTAAGTTCACTTTCCTTAGCAGTGTATTTTACAGAGATGTACACACTGATAATGTAGTTGATGCACTTACTGCCAGTTAGCTCAGTATTTGAGAGAATTGAAAAGAAAGTGTGAGGGGAAAAATAGGTATTATACTAACTAAACTGAAGTTCTCCAGCGCTGTTGTGCTGACCTCATTATTTTATGCCAAGAAACCTGGAGTGTCTACTGGTATTGTGTCAGGAAACTTACTTACTGCCTTTTAAATTGACTTAGGATTCAAAATGTGCTAAGGTTGAAAGTATAGCAGGCAAATCGATTTTTTTCCCTAGCCCCACGCATTGAAACATCTACCTGCAATTACCTAATGAAGAGCTGGCATCTCCCTTCTTTCTCTCATTATTGCTCCATAATCATCATATGAAACCACGTCTGTATAAGTGACTCCACTGTGGCCCCTTGAAGTCCCTGGATCTATTCATCTTGTAAGATGACTATCCTTTTGTCTTTCTGTTGGAGTTTACATAGATTTTGGAAGCACAGACTGTATCAGTCTATCCCAGGTTCCAAGAATCAGACATTTTCTATTTTATCCTCCTTTAGTAAGAAAGAGCAGAGATATTTTTCTCTTACTTTACCATTTTTTCATAATACCAAAGCAACTAATCTGCTGACTTTTGAGATCATATCTGGTAGTAACAGTGGTAAAGACAGAAGTAAGCAAGAGTCTTCTATTCCCCCTCATCCTTTATTTTCAGCTGCAACTGCTAAGAAGAAATCAAAGATGCTTGAATGTAAGAAAGATCAACCACATTGTTTTACCTTTAGCAGCCCTGTATTACTCCCAGAAAAAACTTTGAATTCAGAAGAATGAGAGAAAGTAAAGGAAAGTTTTGGAAAAAAAAAGATATATTTGAAAATTGGATGATGACACAGATGATCAAATATAATTGCTCAATAAATATTGCAAAATCCCTGCTGTCTTGGATATCCAGAAAAAAAAATGATGGCATTGTGGAATATAAGCTACTTCTTGGGTATTTGACTTTGTGTGTTTCTCAGAGACAGACGAGAGGTTGTTGATATCTATGAAATTTTGAAAATCAGGTACAAAACTTTAGAGACTGAAGGTTATACTCTTCTTATCTGAGGATTAATCTATTCATATAAGTGGAGAGAGACCCTGACCCTGTTAGAAAACATCAAAAAAGTCATGTCTCTTTCAAAAAATAATTTTGGTGATTGCTTCAAAGGAGCTCTTCTTCAACAAGAAGTGGTCTTAGCTTGGAATCTCTATCTTGAAATGCTTAATCTCAGAGTAATTCCTAGTTGGGAAACTTTTCAGGTTTTCTTTGCCTTTGCAAAATGAATGAGGAATATTCAATTTGAATGAAGACTCCTGGACACGCTTTTATATCTAAGACACAATCAAATGTATCGCACTGAACCCTTTGCCCAGAGTATAAAAGCATGGTTTGAGAGTATCCCTGAGAAAAAATGGTGAGGAGAATCTGTCACCATTCATAAGAGCAATTAATTTGGAATACACTGAACTTTGTATACTATATTGAAACACTTAATGGGGGCAGCTAGGTTGCGCAGTGGTTAGAACACAGGCCCTGGAATCAGGAGTACCTGAATTCAAATCTGGCCTCAGACACTTAATAATTACCTAGCTGTGTGGCCTTGGGCAAGTCACTTAACCCCTTGCCTTGCAAAAGCTAAAAAAAAGAAAAAAGAAATAACACTTAGTAATTAAAAACAGAATAATGCATAAACCAGTTTTGTAATTTGAAACAACTTCAAATCTTCCTATAAGATATACAACTTTGAAACTATAATTTATCTGGTTTGAGGTCTTAGTTGTAATTTCTCTATATGCAAGTCCCAAAGATTGTTTCAATTAAAAACTAAGCCTTTTATGGATGGGTTCAAATACCTAATCTGCTAGTTAAGTGACTTTCCATAAGACCAGGTGGTCATATTGATTTGTGTAAGAATATTTGGTTCTTCTAAAGCTGAGTGAGATGAGCAGAACCAGAAAAACACTGTGCACCCTAACATGGGGGTGATGTTCAACCTTGATGGACTTGCTCGTTCCATCAGTGCAACAATCAGGGACAATTTGAGGCTGTCTGCAAAGGAGAATACCATCTGTATCCAGATAAAGAGCCATAGAGTTTGAACAAAGTTCAAGGATTATTCCCTTTAATTTAGAAAAATAAAGCAGATATCTTATTGTCTGATCTTGTTATCTCTTATACTTTTTGTTTCTTCCTTATGGGAAAAAAATAAAGACTGACAGATTGCTTTCTGTTGGGGGGGTAAGATTTGGAGAAAAATTGTAAAACTCAAATAAAATCTTAAAAAAAAAATTAAATTGACTTAGGAAGATCCTGGAGATCATCTGGCAGGAAAAAATTCCAGTCATTGAGGTCCTTTCTAGAGTTAAATTGTCAATCATTCAAATGTTACTACAGAGTGAGTGATTATGATAGGCTGGTCACATTGTTTGAATACCAGAGGTACACTTGCAAAAAAAGACTGTTTTATAGAGAACTCATACAGGTCAAGAGCTCTCAAGGGGATCAGAAGAAATGATCCATGAACACCCTGAAGATCTCTCTTAAGGACTTTAGAATTGACTGTACAGTATGGGAGATACTGCCACAGGACTGCACAGTTTGACATACCCTTATCAGAGAGGAAGCAAAACTGAAGCAACTCAAAGGAAAGTAAGTTTAGAGTAAATAGTTCAGGTGCTCACATGGATTATTTCTGTCTTACCTGGGGCAGAGCATTCCGTGCTCATATTGGTCTGATCAGCTCTAGTCAGATAACATGGTAATTTGTCTCAAACATAGTGATATCAGTTTGATCTTCTTTTATAAAGAAAAGAAGAAGCAATTTTTCTCACCCATGATCGTGCTCTCCTATTCTTGACCCCAAGTTTTGTTCACACAGTTCTCCCTACTTATAATGCTCTTTTTTTCCATTTTACTATATACTACTCAACCTCTAAGGCTCAATTAAGTTGTTTTCTTTTCCTCAAGGTCTTCCCAAAGTGTTTTGCTCTGAAAGATGCAATTATCATTTGGGGAAGTTTAATATAAATTGACTTTAAAATGACTATTTTTGAAATATATAGCATATTTTATATAAATTTTTTAATACAAGTATCATATCTTTTATTGAGTTCTTAATTTTATATTCAGACTGCCTCTTCCCTAGTATGGATCTGGACTTAGGCTTTGGAGTATGCCAGATCACATAACATGGATGACTTTATAGTTGACCATGCAGATGGGCTTAACCTCATTTAGCTACTGTGTCTTTAAAAATGGAAATCTTGAACCATCCCTTTCTCTTATCTGCTATGTCCAAAATAAAGGTCTCAATTCACTTTCAGCAAGAACCTCATGAACTGAACTGGTGATAGGAGAAGTACTTTCCTTTTACCTTTGGAATTAGATATGCTCCAAAAATAACCCTCAAGGGCTTTTCCATGTGGAGGGAACTGGTGATGTCTAGACATGCCCTGATTATATAAAATATACACACATTCAGATAATGAAACATGAGTTCAGGACATTTTTCCTTATAGATGACACTTGCATAAAGAAAATACAAATGACTAAAGATTTCACAAGTAGTTTGATACCATTCCTTCATTTAGCTGAGATTTCACAAAGTCTCCATAATTGAACTGTTGTCTCTCATCTAAATCCAGAGTTCTTCACCTGGGAAATGGGTGTCTGTGGACTTTTTTGATGATAATCGCGGATAATTTTTGGTTTAATTTTGATCTTCTTCATAAATATACATACATTTTTTGAAATGCACAAATGTATATTTGAAAATTCATTATTCTGAGAAGAGGTTCACAGGTTTCATCAGATCATCAGACTGTGAATTCAAGGAATCCATGAAACTGAATAATGTTAAAGGCATCTAATCTATATGAATAACTGATATGTCTTAATTGGTTAGGATCTTCTTATGAAATACACACACACATACACACAAACACAAGTTGAAAGGGGTGACTGCTTTAATAACCCAGAAAATATTGTCTAGTAAAGTTGACATTTAAATGTGGGATGCCCACAGAATTGAATTCATTTGATAGGTCTCTGTGTTGTCATATGTTGAAGTATCACTTCTATTACTATGTCCTAGTGAATCCTTAGAGATCAAAAATTTTTAAATAATAAAAGAAAGCCATATATAATCTACTACTTATGAGATTTGCATTGGTGTCTGATTTGCATTGATGTCTCTTGCAATAGAATTTGATATACTTACAAGTTGTGAAATGCATGATATTTTGAACAAATACTTCTCAACAGAGTATATGGTAATTGTTTCTATTTGGTGTATCATATTATTATAGAAAGTACTTTGGCATGGGTAGAGCCTTTCCTAGCAGCTCTCTCCAAAACATTTCAAAAACCTTAAAATTATGACTCTAACTAAATTTTTGAAAGACAGACCCACAGAAAGATACAGTGAGGCAATTCTCCAGCCGAGGGTAACCTGGAGGACCATGAGAAGACTGTCCCATGAGGCTAGAGAGGGTGGTAGAGCAGCCAGGATCAACACACTGGAGTGAAGGAGCTCCAGCCCTCTGGAAACAGCACGCGGGGGGGGGGGGGCTGGGTCTCTGACAGACTCAGTTCTAGACAATAAAAGCTGTTTCCTAACCTGCCAACCCAGGGAACACTAAGTACAACTTGCAAGATCAGTGGGGAAACCTCTGCCAGAGTGAGTGTGAAGCCCAGGCCAGCCCTATTCTCCTGAACTCAGCAGAGGCCTTCAGTGCAGCTCAGATCCCAGGATGTGGAAGCAGGCTTACAGAGCTGATCAGCAGGAGCTGCCTGGCAACTTCTTTCAGATGGCTCAGCCCACAGAAGATAAGAGAGTGGGGGTGATTGTCAAGGTCTCTCCTCTGTTCCTGGGACAGGATTCTTGTATTTTGTCCTTATCCAGACCCTAGTCACAGTCTGGGGCCCCTTAGCCATAGAGCAGGGATCCTCCTCACAGTCCAGGGGCAGAGATATGTGCTTGTGGTCAATCACAGATCAGAGCCAGGGAGAGCAGTCAGAGCCTCCCGTAAAAACTTCCAAAGAACCAAAATCCTTGTGGGGATGTCCCAGTAATACTCAAAAACTCAGGGGAAATGAGTAAACAGAAAATAAAGGAAGCTGACCATAGTCAATTATTTTGATCCCCTGGAGGACCAAAACACACACTCAGAAGATTAGAAAGTCTAAGCTTCTGTTTCCAATGCCTCCAAGAAATGTAGAAGTTGGGTTCAGGCTATGACAGAACTCAAAAAGATTTTGAAAATCAAGGGAGGGAGGGAGGGGAAAAATTGGGAAGAGAAATGATAGAGATGCAGGAAAATCATGAAAACCAAGTCAGCAGCTTAGTCAAGGATATTCAAAAAATGTTGAAGAAAGACCAGTTCAAAAAGTTAATGAGAAGAATGCCTTAAAAAGCAGAATTGGCCAGATAGAAAAGGAGCTAAGAAAGTTCTCTGAAGAAAACAACTCCTTCAAATGTAGAATGGAGTTAAATGAAGCTTATGATTTTGCGAGGAACCAAGACACAATAAAACAATATCAAAAGAATGAAAAACTAGAAGAAAATGTGAAATATCTCATTGAAAAAACAACTGATCTGGAAAACAGATCTGGGGAGACAATTTAAAAATTATTGGGTGACCTGAAAGTCATGATCAGGAAAAGATCCTTGATTTCATTTTAAAAGTATTTCTACAGGAAAACTGCTGATATTGTAGAAACAGAGGGCAAAAATAGAAATTGGGAGAATGTACCATTATCCTCCTGAAAGAGAGGAATCAAAGCATCCAAATCAGAGTCCAAGTACAAAAGAATATATTACAAGCAGCCAGAAGAAAACAATTTAACTACCATGGCTCTATATTCAGAATTACATATGATCTGGCAGAATCCACATTAAGGATTCATAGGGTTTGGGATATGATATTCTGGAAGACAAAAGACCTTGGAATAACCCAGAATCAACTACCCAGCAAAACAGAATATCCTCTTCCAGGGGAAAAGATGGACTTTCAACGAACCGGGGAATTTCAAACTTTCCTATTGAAACAACCAGAGCTGAACAGAAAGTTTGATCTTCAAGTATGGGACTCAGGTGAAACAAAGAGAGGGTGGATGAGAAGGGGAAACTCTGAGGGACTTAATGATGATGAAGTGTGTGTATTCCTGCATGGGAAGAGGATACTGATAATACTCACATGAATCTTTTCATTTGTTAGAGCAATTAGAAGGAACATATGTAGACAAGGCACAGGAGGAAGCTGAATTTGAAGGTATAATATATTGTAAAAATGGATTCAATGGGAGAAAGGGAAGGAGAGGTAGAATGGGCTAAGATATTTTATGTAAAAGAATCAAGAAAGGGCATTTTCAATAGTGTGGAAGGGGAGAAGGTGAGGGAAAATGAAGGAGCCTTCATTCTCATCAGAAATGACTCAGAGAGGAAGACACACACATATTTAAAAGGGTATAGAAATCTAGAAGAAAAAAGGAGAGAAGGGGTACAAGGGAGGGGAGGGGAGGGAGGATCATAGGAGAGGATAGTCAGATATAACACATTTTCTTTTTTTACTATTTGTAGGGTGATGGGAATGGGTGGCCTCTCCACGACCACAGGACTGGGAGTTTGCTTCGTTTCTGGAGTGAGTTGTAGGCATGAGGGTCTCCTGACTGAAGCACACTTTTTGTCATTCTTTCACTTTATTTCTCATGAGGATTTTTATTTTTGTGGGGGGAGGAGGGGTTATATTTACTCTTATGACAAGACTATTTTAATAATGTGTAAATAAATAAAAATGTAAATTAAAAGTTAAAAAAAATCTAAAAAATGAAAAAATAAAAAAGGGACGACTAGCTGACATAGTGGAAAAAGCACCATCCCTAAAGTCAGGAGTGCCTGAGTTCAAATCCGACCTCAAACACTTAATAATTACTTTGCTGTGAGGCCTTGGTCAAGCCACTTAATCCCATTACCTAGCAACAACCTAAAAAAATAAAAAATAATTATCTAGTTGTATCTCTTAAAAAATAAAATAAAAAAGATAACTGTAAAATCAAAAACAGAGTGCTTTGGTCATGATAATGATTGGTAAGAGCAGGTGAGGTCAGGAGTAAGTAGGAGCAGCAACCCAGGGCACAGTTCCCTTTACTAAATTTTTTTTCCCTCTACACTATTCTATGACCCCCAACAACTGCCATTTTCCTTCTTTGACAAGATGATGTGAGTGAGGCAGAAACTTAGAACTTTTAAAATTTGCATTTCTCCACTTATTAGCAATTTGTGTCATTTTTATATCTCTGCTGTTATTGTGTAGGAAATTTTTAGATATAGAACTACTAAACTTTCTTCCTTCTCATTTAATTTTATTAATGTTCTTGAGATTCTTGACCTTTTGTTTCAAATCAACTTTGTTATTATCTTTTCAAGTTCTAAAAACTATGGTATTCAATATGTATGATATTCAATAAATGAATTAAGTTAGGCATTATTGTTATTATTCTGCTGACACATTTATGTTTTTCTTTATTTTCAAAATGAGTTCATTACAGTTGTATTCACATAGTTCATATGTGTACTAGATGATGGTAGTACCATATATAGGTAAACTGTCAAATATATTTTATAGTTATTTTGAGTGAACTTTATTTTTCTACTTTTTCATGCTTGCTTTTTGTTTTATTTTATTTCTATTTATATAATTTTATTTATTATGCACTTAAAATGCCAAAGAAAAAATTGAATTGTTATATATATACAGAACAAAGAAAAGATGATTATATTTGAATCCATAAATATTGACTTTAAAGTTTGCAGTTTCATAAGGTATATAACAAATTCACTGTTACTTTCAAACCTGTCCTGCATGTCTACATTTCCATCTGTTCTATCTTATATCTTTACTTTTAAGTGATCATCAACTCAGCTTTTTTTTTCCTTTTGTGAGTGGCAATTAGATTGCCAGTAGCCTTTTCCTACTACAATGCACCCATTGTTTTAAATAAAAATGAATACATCCATTAACTGATATGATAACTGTGGGTTTTTATTTTTCCTAAATGTCTTATGATTGTTCTATTTATTTTTTAGAGTGTGATAGTTTTAAATGTGTGTTACATAAATCATTTTAATTTAATCTTGCTACAATTTTGTGGAATATGTTCTAATTATTCTTTTTGCTATAGATGTGAAATTATAGACAGGAGTATTAAGCAGATTTCCCAGAGTCATCAACTTTCTGAGGCTGGACTTAAAATTAGGTTTTTCTGATTCTAGAAATAGCAGTATTCCCTTTATATTGTCTCTTTTTTGCAGCCTTTTTAAGTGTATGAAATATACCATTAATTTCCCATATTACTACTTCGAGGTTTTGCTAGAATCTAAAGTTCAAAATGTCCCAAACCGAATCAATTAATTCCCGTAAAATAATTCCTCTTTCTGATTTTTTTGTTTGTAATTGTAACAGATTTCTCCCAGTCATCCAGGCTCAAAATTTTAGGCAACTTTAATTCCTTTTTCTCCCTCCTACCTCATATCTAAACAATTGCAAGGTCCTTTGTATTCTTTCTTTGTAATTCCTCATATTTTTGCCTTTTCTTCATGATGGCCCATGCTTTCACCCAATTAATGGTCTTTATTACCTTTTTACCTGGTTTAGACTTATTAACTGAATATTTAATAACCTACAGTCTCTCCCTTGACTATCACAGCTGGATGTTATTTTACTCTCTTATAATTACCTATGGTATTTCATTTGTATCTCACATACAATCCTAAGCATGTTGTGCCTTTTTATTACAGCTATTTTTGTATGATTTTCATTTCCCTTACCCTTATATGATTTTAAAGAGAAAAGTCCTTGCCTTATTCATTTCTGTGAGTCCTAAAAGAACACTTTGTACTTACTCTATCTTCATAAATATTTGTAGAATAAATAACCTAATGAATCATCCCTTAGAATGACAGGAATATTTCACAATCTCAAATGAAAGGACAATTCCTTCAGATAAACTAGGCTCATACATTTTAATTTGTCTCAAGCCAACATCAGTTTTCTGCCCTTTTTTGCACCAATTGAGGGGCAAATGTCCACAAGGAGTAGTTTACAAGGCTAGTTAACCTATGCTTTTTATTTTAAGAACACTCTTCTATAGAAGGAATTGTTTGGATAGACATTGAGAGTCAGTTTTCAAAGCAGAAGAATGGCTCTCTCATCATGGAAAAGCCAAGTAAATCCTTCTACAAACACTCCTGGGACTTCATTGCAAGATGCATCTTGTAGAATTTTTTTCCCCAAGTTTAACAATAATTTTGACAACCTGATTTGACCCATGTCAAAATGCGATTGGGTGTGGACCTGAATTCAGTGACCTGAATCTTGTTTGGAATAACTTCATTCCCACATTTCTGAATGGGTGTCCAATGAAGCAGAAGGTTAGATATTTAGCTGAGATCTGTGTCATTTTTAATCCTAAAATTCACATGAACAACAAAAAGGACAAACAACTTATTAAGGCATTGTGCTTGATGACTTGACTAAAGTAACTATATGGAGGCTATGGCTTTTTAATATGGAAATTTAATATTTTTAAATTAACAAATCTTTATTTTCTCTCCCTCCAACTTCTTATCCTATTAAGAAAAAAGTCCTATTATTAAATATGCATCATCAAATAAAACATATCACTGAATTGGCTGTGTCCAAAAATGTGCTTAATTCTGAATTTTCTATCTCTCACTTCTCTGTTAGGAGAATGGTTCATCATCAGGCATCTAGAATCAATGGATTGTCAAAACTCTTAAGTCTATCAAAATTCTTTGTCTTTATAACATTTTTATTTTTATATGGATTGTTAATCATGCTGTTTGCTTTCTGTATAAGCATTATGTATAGGTTCCTAGAATTTATTAGGTGATTTGTAGATGACTATCACCAGAGATAATCTTTGGGATTAAAGATACATACCACACTACACTGAAATTGTGGATAGAATACTAAACATGAAGTCAAGAAGAATTTGGTTCAAATCCTGTCTCCATCATTTACTATATAACCATAGTCAGGACATTTAACATCTTTGTGCTTGCATTAACCTACTTATAAAAATGGATTTAATGGTCTTTATTGTTCCTTATAATTCAAAATCTATTATAATATAACTTTATTCTACTGCATTTTCACAATTAATTCAAAATAGTGGAATTTTAGCTTCTAGGAATTGGAAGGGACCTTGAACATCACTGTCATAACCAAACAAAATTCCATAACACATCTGAAAAATGGTCATTCATACTCTTCTTGAAAGACTTCAATAAGGAAGAACCTGTTACCTCCTAGGGTACCTTATTCTTCTTTCCATGCCACAAAAGTCCTCTCAGCTTTAAGTCATTGATTCTTATGATTTTTTCATTTTTCCAGTATTTGAAATTGTGCAGCATATGACTAATTTTATCACTGAAGAACTCCATTTTTTATTAATAGTTTTTATTATGCCCTCTCAATAATACACCTCTTTCCTGATCCATCAACATAACTTTTATAGTTTTCACTGACTCCAATTATCTGACCAAAGTCTCTCATTTTCTCACCTAATTGCCCCCATCAATAATCAATGCACTAAGACAGGTGTGTTTTGGTAGGCAAATTCCTGAACTTGGAGTCGGTAAAACCTGACTCCAATTTCAATTTCAGTTTTCACTTCTGATGCTTCCCAGCTGTAGGAACATGTCAAATAACTTCAGTTCAGCATCTCTAAAATAGAAATAATGATCAATTAGCATAAACTATGCATAGTTGTTATGAGACTCATCAGACTGTGTGTAAAATACTTTGTGAATCTAAAAGTCTATATAAATTTCAGTTGTTTTAATCATTTTCTGCTATAGAATTTTATATACATAGTCCGAAATACTAAAATGGAGGAGAACAATTTATTTCTATTGTTTTGATGACTATGTCTCTTGGATTCTCTTTGGAAGATCTTTCAAAAAATTTTATTTTGTTTTATTTTATTTTAATTTTTTCCATTTCCTAAACTCTAAAGGAATGCACATGTTAATTCTGTACTGTCTTTTGATCAATGATTAAAAGAATAAATGTGGAGGAATAAAGTGAAAAACATAATTCTTTTTTATTTTATTGTTCTTTTTATCCTTCTTGTTCTTATTGATCTTTTACTTCTTCCTCTTCCTCATTCTTCTCCTCTTCCTCATTCTTCTCTTCCTTCATATGTTTAGCTTATGTAATTTTATTTGATTCTCAAAACAACATTGTGAGGTATGTTCTGTTATATCATTATTTTTGAGGTGATGATGATTTAGTTTGAATTTCCCTGTCTCATTTGGGCTAGAAATGTAGTGGGTACTGATGGACTTAACCTAAAATCATGTCATGGAAGTTTTAATCTTTGTTCTTCCATTGTGGAGAGTTTGATCCCTTTTTTGGTATTCTAGTGACCCCTAGTCCCCTGGGTGGGTTAGCCTTCCTTGCTGTACTCTGTGTGAATGCCACCAATTGACTATAGATGTGCTACAATTCAGAATGCTCAAACATCTAGAGAGCCACTAGCATGTAAAGAAGCAGAACCTTATAGGAATATACTATTTTGTCTGGTTTAATTATTATATCATCCTAAGATTGTTTCCTGAACTAGTTGGTTGCTGTTCTGTATTCTCAAAATGGACCAAATGGCATAATTTTGTTGGGATCAAGATACAGTGTATCCAATTTGTCTGATCAGACCAATGCACATGTGGAATGTTCTATCACAGGCTAAGCACAAGTAATACATATAAACATTTGAAGTGGAAATGTCTCTGAATTTGTACTCACATTTCTTTTAAGATACTACATTTCTTCACTAGAGAGCACAGTGCCCCCTTTGTTATGCGTACACCATCCTGTGCCAGTTCCCATGTTTCAAATAAATTATAAAGTTCTTCAGAGTGATGTCAACATGTTCCTGTATTGCTTCCTCTGACTTCTGTGTGAACACTTGTTTTTTGTGAGTTCTTCATAAAATATTCTTTTTAAAGAAAAATATGTTTGACATTCAAATAATGTGCTCATTGGAGTCATGTCTCTGCAGTAAATTTTTAATGCTTGGCAGTTCAGCTTGAGAAAAAAAGCTCAGTGTTCAATCTTTCTCATGCCAGGTGATCTTCAGAAAGTTCTTAAAATAATTCAAATAGAATAAGTTCAGTTGCCTACCATAACACTGGTATACTACCCAGATTTCCCAGACAACAATGAATTCAGCACAACTGCTCTGTAGATCTTCATTTTGGAAGATAGCAAGACTTCTTCTTTCCTACACATTTTTTTCAATCTTCCAAAAATTAAATTAATTCTGGCAATTTGTATCAATCTTATCATCTATATGTACATCCTAGAAAGTATGTTAACAAGGGAAGTGAGCTTACCTCTAACACTCAAAATTTCTCTATTTGCTATAACCAATGGTAGCACAAATATATGGTATGGTGCTGTTTAGTGCAGTTTTTTCTTTTTTCTTTTTTTAGAAAGATTTTATTTATTTTGAGTTTTACAATTTTCCCCCATTCTTGCTTCCCTTCCCCCCCCGAAGGCATTCTGTTAATCTTTGCATTATTTTCATGGTATACAATGATCTCAATTGAATGTGATGAGAGAGAAATTATGCCCTTAAGGTAGAAACATAAAGTATAAGAGACAGCAAGATCACACAATAAGATATCAGGTTTTTTTTGGCTAAATTAAAGGTAATAGTCCTTGGTCTTTGTTCAAGCTCCATAGTTCTTTCTTTGTATACAGGTGGTATTCTCCATTGCAGACAGCCCCAAATTTTCCCTGATTGTTGCACTGAAGGAAAGAACTAGTCCATTAAGATTTATCATCACCCCTGTGTTGCTGTTAGGGTATACAATGTTTTTCTGGCTCTGCTCATTTCACTCAGCATCAGTTCATGCAAATCCTTCCAGGCCTCCCTGAATTCCCATCCCTCCTGGTTTCTAATAGAACAATAGTGTTCCATGACATACATATACCACAGTAGTGGAGGTTTTCTTCTTTTTGTTAAGTCAAAATGAGCACAGATAGAGAATTGTTGCATCCTTTATCATATCTCTGTCTCAGAAATTGCATTGAGTGTACAATCATCTCCAAACCAAAAGTCATGTACCAACTCTCCCTCCATTTTAGTTTTGACTTACAGAATTTTCAAGTTAAATGATCATCAGTACAACTGACTTTGATGCTATTTTTTCCTTGTTGAAGGATTATGATAGAAATGTTAAAGCATTATGCTAGAAAACATAGGAGCAAGCAAACAGCTTTGGCTCACTCCATTGGTGATTGGGAAAGCATGAGAACATCATCTATTGTCTGAAACCAGTGCAAGTTTGCCATTATGATACTGATGTACAATATTGATGAACTTCAGGCACTGTTGCCATGATCTTCCACAAGTTCTCATGACTGACAGTATAAAAGAGCTTGGTCATATCAATCAATGTTGTGAGCAGACATCTGTTCTGCTCTTGGCATTTCACTTGGAAAAGAGTCTTTTCTGAAGTCACACTTGCTCTTGGTTAGAGGTCATTGTTCAAGTGACCTCCTTTAAAGAAGACTCTGGCAGGAATCTTCTCAGTAATAACTAAGAGAGAGAACACCATGCCTATCCCATCATTGTCACAGGACAGCCTGTTTCTTTTTCCTTTATATAGAGAACCAATGGATGTATCATTGAACTCCTAGGATATAACTTCTTCTTACTATATACCCAGATAAATTTCAGTAAGTTTTTCTTTTTGCAGTGGGGCTCCTGCAATGAGAATCTCACCTGGAATAGAATCAGCCTTACTTACTTTGCCACACAACAGTAATCTGGCATTCAAAAAAGTTCTTCATTTTTAAAGTTAAATTACCACAGGATTGACTTACAACCTGAGTTATATGGTCAATGGCTATAGATGGTGATAGTCTGCTGAAAGGGCCATGGTCTCCAGGATCATGTTTTTATCACTATTCAATGCAAACCCATCAGTGTTGAATAGTTGAGATGCAGATAGGTCTTTGACACATTAATTACCTTTGGTGTGTCACAAAAAGTGCTTTGGATTGTAACTCTCAGGATCAAATGGAATTTTTCCTGTCTTTTTAACTGACAGAAGAATCTTGCATCTGTCTAAGCTTTGCTTGTAGTTTGGTGTGGTTAAATACTGCCTTCTTAGAGACAGATAAACTATCCTAATAGTAAATCTTTAGGAATTGACATTTTTTCTTTCTTTTTTTTAGATTTTGCAAGGCAATGGGGTTAAATAGTTTGCCCAAGGCCACACGACTAGGTAATTATTAAATGTCTGAGGTCGGATTTGAACTCAGGTACTCCTGACTCCAAGGCCAGTGCTCTATCCACTGCGCCACCTAGTTTCCCCTATTGTCATTTTTTCATTTAGCAATTTCTGAATTCCCTATCATTTTGTTAATCAATATTGATGTTTATAAGTGTTCTAATCCAGGTGAGTAAAAAGTTACTGTTATAAAACTGCCTAGCCCCTTTTGCCTCCGCTATTGCCTATTGTTTTATTTTTACCAACTTTGCAATAAATTGTTAAAAGGTAGAGAAGTACTCTAATCTGCTGACTTTAAGTCTCCTGGAAGTCAATGAATCTTGGGACCACTGCTTTTGGTTCATATGGATGTTTAGCTTGGAGAGGATACCTCTATGATCAGTCTTGCATGCTATGGTCCTGCAACATCATCATTCTCACATCCTGTCTATCTTTTCTCCTTATAATAACATAGTCTATTAAATGCCAATGGTTGCTGCAAGCAAGTTTTTTCTGTGTTATTGTGTTTAGGGAAGTAGAAGACAGAGTTAGTGAAGAGAGGGTCATGTGACCCTCAAGACTGCAGTAGTTAAGTGACTATTGCTATTTCTGACAAGGACTCTCTGTCATGTTTGATAGTCTGCATCTACACAAGGTTGTCCTCTTTTGGCACATTGGTGAAGAACATTTCTATCTTCATAAAATATATCTTTGACTTCATCAGGGTTTGGAACATATGCACTGATGATAAATTTGTGGTATTTTCCTGTAAGTGGTAATCACATCACTATAAACATTTCATTCCCTCTTTCTGGGAGGTATTCAAGCTTTTGGACTAGATTATTTTTGATTGTGAGACCTAAACCAGCTTCATGACTCCTCCTATCACTGACAACTCCAGAAAAATAAGTATCCAGTTCCAACTTTGACAAGTTTTTCTTTATTGGCCAGCCTTATTTTGCTTTTTTTTTAACTTATATGGAATGCAAGATCTGTTGGGTTTTCTTATCACAAAAATTCTTCATCTTTCAGGTCTACTAGTGGATTTCATGTTGTCCATAAGTATGCACACATTCCATGTACTGGTAAGAATAAGTGCTGTCATCTTTACAAATGTGTTTTGTACAATTTTGTGGGTTTCAGCCACAGGGTAGGATTCCCTCCCACCATGATAACCAGGCCAGGATTAGGTAAAGGAGAAACTTTTTAGGTCACCTCTATCCCCTTCCTCATGCCAAGAGGTGAGTAGTATGCTCCTTAAAAAAGACTGCTCAGATATCCAGGGGACTGCAAGTGTCCTTGTAGCTTCAGTTCCATGAGAGGTGACCCCATGGCTTGGGTCCTTTGTGTGTAGGGATTTGATTACAGATATCTGTGTATCTGTACCTGCTGCTCTGTTACTTGGCTCTTGCCATAGGACTTTGAGATAGATAAAATGGCAAAAAGTGGTATGGATAATGTATTTTAACTTAATAAATTAGATTTAAGTGAGACAGAGGTGCATGAAGTTGTTGGACTCATTATGTCTTCCAGAGTCCTCACAGTCCATCAACAAAACATATCAATATGAATACTGATGGCTCAGAATGCAGTGGATAATGTTGTGAAATTTGATGTCTAATCAAACTCTTAAGAACTCCACAGTACATGCTTCTATAGTCTTCAAGGCATATTGGAACAAATTATTTAAATCCATCCATTCTTCCAGCGATGGTCTTTGCTTGCTAACTCATCAATGTGTTGAGACCCCTTGATTACCCTCAAACTAGTTTTGTCCATCTGTCAAAACAGTTTATCAGGATGTGGTTACTGTACATGCTACACTTCTTGGAGCCACATGTGGTAGATGGACATCAAAAGAAACACTGAAAGGTCATGGCAGTTTCCATACCAGAGGTATTAGTCTTCCCTGAATAGTCCTATTTTTACCCTGGTTAGCTAGGTGAAAGATTGAGTAGAGTTCTAGGCCTTGAGTCCAAAAGATTCATCTTCCTGAATTCACATCTATTCTCAGAGAGTTATGTGACCCTAGACAATTCCACTTAACCCTATTTACTTCAATTTTATCATATGTGAAATAAGTTGGAGAAGGAAATGGCAAACTGCTCCAATAGATTTTTTTTTGCCAAGAAAGTCTCAAATAGGTTCATGAAGAAGTAAATGTGACTGAGTTGACTGAACAACAACAAAGGTTATTCCCATCTTATATCTCAATTTTCTATGCTAGTCTAAGAGAAGAATTTTCATCTCAAGGAAATAAACAATTTTTCTAAGAGACAATCTCAAATATATCACTTTCAGCAAAATTTCATTATGCACTTTGAGAAGCCTTTTCCTGTCGTGCTTCCATGAGCTTAGAAAACAGTTAGACCTTGGTCTTGGGCTTTCTTGTTTCCAAGGATGGGAGCAATGAATATAAAGAGAAGACTAGAGTGGATAAAGAATTAGATGGCAGTGAATAAATGAAGAAAAGTTCTGGAACTCTTTTACTTAATGGTATTTGAACCCTAAGTCATAGGAAGATTGATTAATTCAAAAGTGGGAGAGATGAGGCAGGAAAGACTATGAGTTCACTGGTATCATAGCTAAATCCATGGTTCTAAGATCATAATCTAGAAATAGAGGCTTTAACTTCTTGTTTATTTGTTTTGCATTTTTCAATGTATGTATTGATTTTGTAGATATTTCGTATTTCAGATAAAATTTTATTTAAGTTTTTTCAGAGTTTAAATACCTTCCCTTTTGTCTTTGTATGTCAGGACCTGGCACACTGAATACATATTTAGCAAATGATTATTTATTGATTTAAATCCATCAATTCTAAACTCATTACTATATTTGAGAAAACAGAAAGCACAAAAGATTATGTGTAATTACAGAGTTGTGATTTCAACCCAAGTACTCATGTAAATTAAACCAGTGATGAGTATCTTTCCTTTTCTGGAAGGTGCCTCTTCTTCTAGAGATAAGAGACTATTGATGGGATGAATTTGATGCTGCAAGGATAGAACTTAAAAATATGGCTGGAGTAGAGAGGTATGATTTAAACTCAGTTTCTTTCTGGGTCTTGCAGTTCAGTAGAAATAAGAAGAGATGACTAGGATGATGTAGTGAGGTAGAGATGAGGAAGATGAGAGATCTGTTTTTCTACTTCCACTTTTCAGCTAGGCCAATAAATCACCTGAACTGCTTATAAATATACATCACCAGGAGAGATTTCTTGCACTGGCTTAGCTCTGAAGATCATTTGGTTCCCTGGGGGCAGGGGTACTCCAGTGTCCTAAGGGCTCTCCTCTTGTCTTCAGCTGAATGGTTTATGAAACTTCTGAGGAGGAAGTCCAAATCACCATGCCTTCTGGTAGTTTTTTATTCAAAATGGAGAAAATAAGCAGCTGGTAACCTCTGAAAGCCAAATGGCAATAATACAGCACAACATCCCCTTTGCACTTTATGACCCTCACAAATGACAAGTCTGTTTAACCCTGTTTATGTGTTTCCTCATCTTTAAAGAAAGCTAGAGACAAAAATGGAAAATTACTTCCAGTATCTTTTCAAAAAGTTGAACATAACAGAAAAAAATGAATGGAAACCTAAGACACAAAATTCTCAGCACATTCAAATTATTTGTAATGCTTATAATTAATAAAAGATCTTGACTCCTTAGTGGGTGAAAAGGCCATGAGGTGAAATTTACTCTCCTCTATATAATTTTGGAAAATACAAAAGAACAAAGCAAAGGAAGCATAAAACAATATAATTGGTTATAAAGTCTGAAATATCCTAGATGGGGGAAACAATTTGATTGGATAGAAGACTGGAATTTATGACTAATAACAACCCTGCTTCTATCTTTTTTGCTGTAGAAAACTCATAGGTAGAGTCTATTTGCATAACTAATTATGACAACCAAAGCAGTCAAGTGTTGCTGAGATAACAGATGTCCTGCACTCACCTACATCTTGAAAAGCTTGTTTTTGAGATAACATATATTCCTGAATTGTACATGTGCAGTAAGATGAATATCAGTTAAGAATTACTTAATAAAAGAGAACAAACTGTTTATATTCTTTGACCTGACAATCCCACTTCTAGGAATTCTGGACACATGTCAAGGAGATCAAAGATAATTACAGAGTTTTAATACCAAAATAGTAACAGCAGGACTCTTCATGACAAGCAAAGAACTTGTCACAAAGTGGGAGCCTCTCATTTTGGGAATAACTAAAAAAAACTGTGTTATATGAATGCAATAGAAGCTTATTGTGCAGTAAGAACAAGTGAATATGAGGAATATGGAAAAAATGGGAAAATATATAAACAAATGAAGAGTAAAATGAAAAGAGCAAGAGTATGCATAATGACTACAACCATGTAAATGGAAAAATTGTAACAAGGAACCTAAGCTCTGAATTATTGAGAACCCCAAAATGATTCTGGAGAACAGAAAAGGAAATCTATTTGTGTCCTTTTAACAAGAAGGAGGTAGTGTTAGGGGTGGGGGCAAAGTAGAGAAGAATATTAAACATACTGTTAGAAGTGTTCATTATGTCAGTTGAGGTTTTTGGCTTTTTTTTCATTATAGGAGTTTGATTTGAAAGGGGCAAGGATAATTGGCATAACTAAAAGTGTTTATGATAAAAATAAGACATAAAGATAATAAATAATAATATACATAAAGACAACTAGAAATTTAAAAATTTAGTTGGAAGAAAATGAAAGCGACTAAGATTGGATACAAAAGAGCAACATGCTTTTGTGAAAATAAAGTCAAGAATGAGATAAGATTTGAAATAAATTCTAAATTTGACAATAATGATGATAGTGATGACACTACAATAATGAGTTTTTAAACTATGAGGAGAAAAAAAAGAACAACCACATAAGCACATATGTACTCACATATATGTATATATGTGTCTATACATGTAGACAAGGTTATTATATAGGTACATCAGGATAATACAGAATACATAGTTGATTGTTTCTTTCTGTTCTCAAAGAAGCCCCCCCAAAAACTATATTGGAATCAAGGTAAAACAATATATTGGAATAAAGGTAAAGTGTTCTGATCAGACCAATACAACTGGGTAGGCTCTACCACCAAAGAAGCACAAATAGTTCACATGAATATTTGAAGTAGAGATATCTTTAAATATCAAGATCTTATATTTTTAAAGCTACTACAGTTCTCCTTTGCTCATATAGCAGGACAGTACATTCTTTGTAGGCATGTCATCTAGGTGATTCTGTATAGTGTCTCCCATGTCTCACAATCAATTCCAATGAGATCTGAGCTCTCCCCTTGTGAGAGTTCACCATAAAATTATCATTTAAGCAAATATACATTTGAAATACAAACAATGCAATCAGTCCTTTGGATTTGTGCTCTCCATAGTGGAATTTGAATGCTTGACAATTCAGTTTGAGGAAGGACTCCAGTGTCTGATACTTTATTTTTCCAGGTAATTTTCAGAATCTTCCCAAAATAATTCAAGTGAAAATAATTCATTTTCTTCACATCACTCTTATTTATTGTCCAAGTGGTACAGTGGCTAGAATATCAAGCTTGGAGTCAGAAGACCTGTCTTTCAGTTATACCTGGGGCTTACTAGCTATGTGACCCTGGGCAAGTCATTTAAACCTGTTTGTCTCAGTTTCCTCATCAGTAAAGGGAGCTGGGGAAGGAAATGGCAAACTACCCAAGTATCTTTACCAAGAGAACTTTAAATGTGGTCATGAAGAGTCAATAGACATACATTTTCCTTCAATGACTCAGGTGCTTTGTAGTCCATGAACATCATGCCTTGTCCAGGATAGGCTAATTGATCTAAAATCTCATCACCATGCAGAATGATTCCTATTGTTGATAATCAACTCAGCTCCCTCAGTTATCTCTAATAGGGCTGGAAGGAGGATAATAAACTCTTGAAGTCTTTTCAGGAAGATCAGAACTTTTCAGGTAATTCTCAATTTCTATCATTTGATCTGCTTTATTTCCACTACATAAACATCCTGCCCTCGTTCTAATACCATTTGGTGTTCTTCCCTTTTCATCTTCCTGTTGTGTATTTTCTCCTCCCCATTTGATTGCAAATTCCTTGAAAACAGGGACTATCTTTTTTATTATTATTATTTTGTCCTTAGTGCTTGGCTGGGGATACAATTAACCCTAGTACATGTTAAGTGATTGATACTGATTATTGACTTGAATATTTTGTAAAAAACACACTTGAATTTCAGGAAATCATTTGAGAAAGTCCATCATGGTTTCTTCCTTAACAGGGTACATAGATGTAAGGTTGATGAGGGTGCAATAGGCAGGATTCAGAAGTGGCTGACTGTCAGGATTCAAAGAGTGATGATCAATATACATATGGAAGAAGATTTCTAGAGTCACACCAGAGAAGTCTATTCCTTTCCCTTTTCTTCTCAACCTTCTTATCTGTAACGTAAATAAAGGCAGAGATGGCATGTTAACCAAACATACAGGTGATATTAAACTGAGAGAAATCGCTTATATAGTAGACTACAGAATTGGAACTCTCCAAATATTGACATACTGGAATGATGGGTTGAATCTGATCAGAGGAAATTTAATAGAAATAAGTCCTATATTTAAGGTGTTTTTTTAATTAGCTGCACAGAAATAGGATGAGAAAAGGATGGTTTTTATTACACTTGATATAAAATCCCTGTTTTCATCACTTTGCAACTGTTTTTGTCTCCATTTTTATTAAGTAGTCAAAATCACAAGAGCACCAGTGGGTGCTATATAAACTGTTATAAGTCCCTTTAAAAATATCTCATTTGGGGGCTGCTAGGTGGTGCAGTGGATAGAGCACTGACCCTGGAATCAGGAGTACCTGAGTTCAAATCTGGCCTCAGACACTTAATAATTACCTAGCTGTGTGGCCTTAGGCAAACCACCTAACCCCATTGCCTTCCAAAAACCTAAAAAAAAAATCTCATTTGAGCTTCACAATGATCCTTGCAGGTAGGTATTATCATTATACTTATTACTATGATGAAAAATAAAACTCCAATTTAGAACAACCAGAGGTTAAGAGACTAGTCAAAGATCACACAGCTAGCAAGTATCTAAAACCTGATTTGAACTCGGGTCTCACTGAAAAAGCACAGGTCAGCCTTCTGAAATTATTCCCAATTGTTCTGAGCAACTTCTTAAAATTAAGACAACTGATTTTGGGGATTATTCATAATAATGATAATTGGGGAACTGATGAGGTCACCAAGTAAGAGACTATAGAGTAAAGAAGAGGAAGAAAAAAGCTTAGAAGACTCTTGTAGTACATAGAAGGAAGTTACTCTCCATACTCTCTATCTCAGTTTTGGTCATCATCAGTTTTGGCTAACTCATAGTTTCATATCTCCATTTATCTTTGATCACCCAAACTCTAATCCTGTACCTTCAACTACCTTCTGAATATAACCACCTGAAAAATCTTTCAATCATTATAAACTCAATAGCACCAATGTCATATTCATTATTATGCTCCTTTAAACTAGCTCCCTTTCTAATGCACCTATCAGAATTAGTGATGTTAGGATTTTTCAGTAGCTCAGTTTTGTAATTTAATTTTATTAATATTTTTAAAATTCATTTTCATAATTTAGATGTCTAAATTCTCTCCCTCCCTCTAGCAATCTCTAAATTTTAGAGACATTTTTGAATCATTGATTCTTAATGTTCCATATTCAGAAAGTCAAATTCTGTTCATCTTTCCTTCAAAAGGCTTCTCTAATCTATCTTTTATTTTCCATTCCCTATTAAACCAATGTAACCTGGAACTTTTAAATATTAGAGTGGTTTCCTAGATTGTTTTCCATACTCCATTTTGTCTCTTAAAGAAAACTGTCTACTATTTGATTAATGTTCTTTAGTAATGGCTTTTAATGTTACTCCATTGCTCAAGAATATAATACAATTGTCCCCTATTTTCTACCACAAAATCATTTCCTTTACTAAATTTATAAGTTACCATCTTACTTAAAAAACAATACTTACCACTCTAGCAGAACATGACACCTTTCTTAAAAGATATACTAGTCAATTCATTGCTTTATAAGCTCAAGATGCTCCTTTC
Source organism: Macrotis lagotis (assembly GCF_037893015.1). Classification (NCBI taxonomy): domain Eukaryota; kingdom Metazoa; phylum Chordata; class Mammalia; order Peramelemorphia; family Peramelidae; genus Macrotis; species Macrotis lagotis. Next base: position 105,049,956 of record NC_133664.1, read on the forward strand.
TAGCTCCATGTCTTTCTTTGTCTTGCCCTTAAAAACATTCCTCTGTTCTCCATTTCATTTACCCAAATACTTCCCATTCCTCAAGGCTCTGCTTTCTATTTGATTCATCACTGACCTGTCTCTTCCTCCCTCTGACTCTGGCTCACTCATGGACACTTTTTAAAGAATGCCTCTTTTTTAATTGATATCCTTTGCTTTTAAATAATCTAAAATTATAATAAATGTCTACCCCTTTTTTACTCAGTGAGCCCCTACAATTCCATTCAGTTCTCCATATCCTGATTCCATGCTTCTTTTTCTCTCAGGCTTCAACAAATCCAAAGAGTAGAACATCTAACACTTTATATCATTTAAACTTCAGGCACCATTTAGGTTTCCAGTTCCTCTTTCCTCATGCCTGGTCTCCAGGAGAGAGAGAGAGAGAATTTGGGAGAAATATATACATCAAGCAAAATAATTTATTCATAACTTTCTGTACTAAAAGCTGGTTATAGGAAGATAAAAGCAATACAGTTCCTGATCTCCAAGAACTCATATTCTAATGAGGGAAACATCTTGTATATATAAAAGTACATAAAAAGGGATTATAGTAAGAGTGTCACAACTGGGGACATATGAGAGTTAAATCTTGAGCTGAGTCTTGAAGGACATTTAGGGCTCTAAGAAATAGAGGTGAAAAGTTGAGTTATAAGGTCTGAAGGCAAATTGAAAGGTGTTAAGGGGAAAGAAAGGAGAATAAATATTTTTTAAGGATGAGAAGATTTGGGCTTGTTTATAGGGAGCAGGGAAAGACAAGTAGATATGAATAGATTGATGATAAGAGAGGTTCTGGAGCAGGGGATAATACTGAGGTCAGTCTGCCAGAGACGTTATCAAAATAGTAGATAGATCTTCAGTTTTTGTTAGGAGAAGGTAGAATTATGAATCTGGAGATAATACAGAAAAAATGGGCAGTCCTAGATGACACAGCTCTAAGAAAGCACTTGCCTCAGTCCATTATGAAAGTGGCTAAATGACATCAGGCCTAGAGTCAGAAGACCTCAGACCAAATTCAGTCTCAGACACTGGTTAAGTAGACAAATCACTTACTTTCTGCCTCAGTTTCTTCAGTTATATAAATCATAATTTTTTCCTTCAAGATTGTTGTGAAAATCAAATAAGACATTTATAAAACAGTGAAACACAGTGCTAGGTGCAATATAAATGCAAACTATTATCATTATTTTCGTTTTATGTTATTAACTCCCTACACCTTTGGTAGTGAAAGACTCATAATGAAGGCTTTTTGTTCCAGGTCTGACTATAATTCTTAGCTATGCCGTTCTGACGATCAATATCAAATCCAAGAGATTTTTCTCTGACTGTTTCTTTTTCTTAACTCCTGAGGAAATTTGAAGAGTTAGTGTAGGAAGAAAACTAAAATTCTGAGATGAAAAAGATGTCCTATTGTTTATTATGAAGTTGGGGAAATAGATTTAATGATCTTTAAAAACCCAGTCAATCCAACACAAAGGTGGGAGTCAAAAGTAAAATATAATCAAAGACTTATTTTCAGTCATCCCTGATCTCAGATCACTTCATAACATCACAGTTAAAGAAAAGAGGCAATTTTTGTCATAGAATTTCATACCTCTACCATACAGGCATATCTGAAAGTTATTTCTTATTGTTTCAAGGGAGAATGAGAGTAATTCTTCTATTCATTGTGTAAGCATAGAGAGAACTAACATCCCAGAAGAGATTCTCTACCTTATTTGTGGATAAAAGTACACATGGACCTCTGTCCATGTCAGGCTGTGGACTTGTACCTTCATTGAAACAAGAAGGGACAGAGTCAATGTCTTGCTCAAGGAGTGATAGTGAAAATAAAGATGACATGGAATGTTACATGAACCTCCAAGTCCAAAACAGTGAGCAAAAGGGTGAGTCTAGGGATAGTGGTGGTTGATATTTTTAATATTCCTGATTCTGTCCTCCTATCCAGTCAGTCTTTAAGTAAAAGTGTATATGAATTATTGGGGGGAATGATTAGATCTTAGATTTAGAGCTGGAAAGTGATTTAATAGGTCATTGAGTCTAAGTTCCTCATTTTATAGAATAGACAGCTTATTCCCAGAGAAGTCAAGTGACTTGCCTAAATTTTCACAAGTCACATGTGTCTGGATTAGGATTTGAACCCAGATGTCTTTGACTAGAAATCCATTGCTCATTCCACTAGGCCACCTAGAAAGGATGAATTGGATCTGGGAAATATATTTGCATATATATATATATATATATACATATATATACTTATTTGTGTAACTAGATCTGGGGAAGCAAGAAGAGAAAAGTTGAGAATATATACATGTATGCTATATATATATATATATATATACATATATATACATATATATATACACATATGTATTTATTGATGTGTATATATGTTATTTCCCAAGTTACAATATGCATTAAATGCAAGGAAATGTTAATTGTATTTGCATTTTATCTGTAAAACCAAAAAAAAGACTAATACATAGATATTTAATAAATTCTTATTAATGGGTTGATTGATTCAGATATAGCTTAATATCTCAGAGTATGCCCATGATCATAGCAGGGAGTATCTCTGTATGGTTACACTCTCCCTATGTGCCAGTGTCCATAATTATCTACATCTGTCTTGCATTCCGCTTCATTTCATTAAATGAAATAACATTTGTAAGGTCTTTAATATGATGTGTGACATAGTCAGTGTTCATTCCTTCCTGTAGCTACATATGCTTCTCCCTGTCCTCAGGTCAGGTAGGTCTCATGATCTGTACTTACTTGTCTTTTCAATTCATTGCCTTGTCATATTTGAGATTAGTGCCTCAGGCTACCTTGGTAATAAGAGGAACATCCTGCTAGGGGAGGATAAAGGGAATCTTTTCAATAAATCATCTGTGACTAGTACTTATCCCAAGACTGTTGGTTTTGGAAAAGAGTAAGGGCATGAGATATTCAGATAGAAATTAACCCTGTGTCGTCAAGACTGAGTAGACTTGATGGGACAGAGATATCCACAAAGTCGTTAAGGGACACATCCCCTTCGACTCAGGGGTCCAGGACTCCATGGAAAGGCAGGCTGTAATTTCTTGTAATTCTTAATATTTTGTGAGCAGATAATGAATAATAAAAGTGAGGTGGGGAAAATTCTTCACTGGATTTTCCTGTATGAAAGGAAGTTTCTGTGCGAAAGGGAGACTGGGAATTAATGAAGAGAGCAGACTATCTACTTCATTATTCCAGAAGTTGAGTTTTGAAAGGGATAATTTTAGTTATGTTTGGTATTTTGGTTAATTAGCATTTATTTGGGTTTATGATTGGTAACAACAAATGGATTTGTGTTTAAATCTGCTAGAATGTAAACTCTTTGAAGTCAAGTAATAGTTTATTTTTTGAAATTTATATGCCCAGAATCTAGGACATAGCAGGCATTTAGTATTGATTAAAGTGACTGACTGATTCAAGACTCCAAGTATGTGTTATGGACATGAATAATTATGTAGTTATAAACATAAAAATTTATGTAGTTATAAACATAAACAAATAAAAATGTGACAGGTGGTATACTGAAGTTGATAGAAGACTGACCTCAGAATCAGAGTTGAGCTGGGTTCAAGTTCTCCCTCTGGCATTTAATAGGGTGTGTGACCACATCACATAATGTCACAGTGCCCCCAAGTACTCTAATACTAGCCCGGAAGGTAAATGGTTCAGGGAATAGTTTCATCTGCCTGAGTTCAAATCTGGCCTCAGATATTTATTAGCTGTGTGACCTGGTCAAGTCACTTCATTTCTGTCTGCCTTATCTCTAAAATGATAATAAAAGGACCTACCTTTCGGGGTTGTTGTGAAGATAAAATGAGATAATATTTGGAAAGTTAGTGATTTGCATTGGTAGAGGGAGTTTCCAGCCTAGGAGTTCCCTATACTAATGAAATCTTAGGTCTAGACCAAATATATAACTTGAGATGTTCAGATAGATCACTCAGTAAATAGAAAATAAATGTATTTGCTAGGACAAACTAAGAAAACTTTTATAGACAAATATATACTCTGTAAAACTGAGACATCAACACAGAGATAATTACAATATGCTTTGTCTATATGGAGAAAACATTGCTTATGTAGGTACTTTCCCAAGCTTATTCTCTCTCTCTCTCTCTCTCTCTCTCTCTCTCTCTCTCTCTCTCTCTCTCTCTCTCTCTCTCTCTCTCTCTCCTTTCTCTCCTCTCTCTCTCTCTCTCTCTCTCTCTCTCTCTCTCTCTCTCTCTCTCTCTGTCTCTCTCTCTGCTCTCTCCTTTCTCTCTCTCTCTCTCTCTCTCTCCCTTCTCTTTCTCCATCTCCCTGTCATCCCTCTCACTTTCCCACTACTCTCTCCCCTCCCCTTTTCCCTTTCTTTAGATTAGCTAAAGCAGAAATTCCACTGGTCTGGTTCTAATACCAATCAGCATGAGAACTTTGCTTCATTTTTTTCTGTCCTGGATGTATTACATCTGCTTAGTCCCTTGAAGTTCAGAATACAGGAGCTCAAGAGATCCGCCAGCCTCAGTCTTCCTGGCAATAGTTAATGAAGAAATAGGCCACTGCACTCAACTATGAAAGTATTTTGAAAGGACAACATTCTAGGAATCCTCAGTATTATGAGAAAAAATCTTATAAGGTATAACTGTAAGTATTAGTATTGTGAGAACAAAGCAAACAAAACACTATTTGAATAATCCAGACAGTCTGAGAAGTTGTTGGATGTTTATCTGATAGAGCACGCTGACCTCATTGTTCTTCCCTAAGACATCTCTCCATAGGGTGACAAGTCAGAGAGTGGGAGAACCAGTTTCTTATTCAGTTCTTCACATTATGCCTTCTGATCTGAATAACTTCAATGGACCTTTAGAGGCATAACATGCCCTCATGTATGAATCACAAACTTCTGGTTTCCTAGCATATATATTATAGTTACTCAGCTATAGCTGGGAGAAGTGAGGTAGTGATAGTGATTGAAAATTCAGAAATATCTCTCAGTGATGGTTAGTTTGTTCTATGACAGCTTTTAAAATATTATTAAGTATTCAAGTGCTGTTTATCTCCTGTGACTATTTGGCATACTATTTTTACTCTTCAGTCACCATGTCTTTTTAATGTGCAAAAATTTTAAAATAATACAATCTGTGAATGTTGGGTATAAGCTCAACATTAGACTATATTTGGAAAGGAGATTGGTGTTCTCATATTTTGGTAGGAGCAATATAATACATTGTGTTAAGGAAGTTAAGATCAGACTTATTTCTGAGGGAAAGCTAGCAAATTGATTTCCTAGTAATTCTTGTGCCATTGTGAAGCTTTTGATCCAATAATCCTGAATCCTAAACTGGCCCTACTAATTTTTAGTTTTGCAAAATAAATAAAGTTTAAAGCATATCCTTTAACTCAACCTTCCTATCATTCATTATATTAATGAAGTGCATGCTTTCTGTCTCTTTTTGATTAACTTGTATTTTCATTGTGTTGTATTTCAGTCATGTGGATGTCCAGACATTTTTCCACATCCTCCTACTTTCCTGATTTCTTTGCTTGGCAAACCTCTGTATTAAAATTTTTGACTGGTATTTGAATTATTTTTTTTTCTTCACACTGCTTTGACTTATTAACTGTTGCTTTTATTTGCTTTTTTTTAGGTTTTTGCAAGGCAATGGGGCTAAGTAGCTTGCCCAAGACCACACAGCTAGGTAATTAAGTGTCTGAGGCCAGATTTGAACTCAGGTACTCCTGACTCCAGGGCCAATGCTCTTTTAATTGCTTTTTAAGGGAATCTGTGACTTCTGTTTTCTTTTGTTTTCTGGTTTATGTAAAAGTTTCTTTTTGCCTGCCCCTGTTTCTAACTGAACAATATATCATTTGTATTTTCTTCTGAGTATACCACCTAAGATGTGCATGCAGTCTTCTAATGTCTTTCCATTCATCTTCAATAGATCTCCTTGGGTGATACTTGAAGCCTAGCCCTAAGAGTAGTCCTTAGATGGGTCCTTCTGTAGTATCAAATGTCATATATACTGTTCAGGTTCAAAATCTTCAACCTTAAGTGCAGCTCTTGAAATATTTTTATACTTTCCATCAAATATTGTTGCAAAATGAAATTATGATTGTTACAGAAAAATCATTTTTTTAAAAATTGCTTTGTTTGGATATATTTGTCTGTTAGTTGACTTTATGTCATAAAACTCACAAAGTGCTTTTCAAAATTCCTAAGTCATTGCTTCTGCTTTTGAAAATAATCTGATACCTGCATTTTGGAGGTCATTTAATTATTTCTATAGTTTATGTTAAATGAAGATTTTTTAATGACTTCATATTTTTCTTTTTTCCTCTTTATTTTTCTAATTACTTGTTTCCATTTTTTAATTTTATCTAATTGGGTTTAGGAATAATGACTTATTTATTTGTTTGTTTGTTTTTATACTTTATATATAACCTGTACTGATTGACAAAACATTGTCAGGGGAGGTTAGGTGAGATAGTGGATAAAGCACCGGCCCTGGAGTCAGGAGTACCTGGGTTCAAATCCGGTCTCAGACACTTAATAATTACCTGGCTGTGTGGCCTTGGGCAAGCCACTTAACCCCCATTTGCCTTGCAAAAACCTAAAAAAAAGCATTGTTAAATTAATTGGAGTTGAGAATGCCATTGACAAAAAATAAGTCCTTTCCTATAATTGATAGGAATCTCTTTAAAATTTCATTATAATGTTGGATGGTTCATAAGTATTCATATTGTCAATCCAATATTATTACATTATTTCAATCTTCAGATTTTGTTTGATGGAGATCACATAGAGGTAATTTTGGTAAAAATTGCTTTCCTATTATTTTTTTACATAAAATATTCAGAGTACTATTGCCCAGGTGGATAAAATAAATATTTGTATTTTACATACTTTTAAGTTACCTAGGCAACTTTTTTAATAGACTTGAGTATCATTTCCATTTGATAGAATGTTATTCTTCAAATTAGTAACCTTTCCATAGTTCACCTACTCCCATTTATGAATTTTTCACATTCCTTTTTTCTTTACCTTGCACCCCCCCCACCTACTCAGAGTGTTATGGTTATCTAGCTATGAGTGGAATTTTTGGTGATTATAGTTAGACATTTTATTTGAGGTTCTGATTGTTGCATTTATCCATGAAGGCAGAGAAGCAGTCTTTTATGTCCTTTAAAATTTAAGTTGTATGTTTACAACCTCTGATTAGTAAAGTTGTTTTTTATCATATCATGTGTCCAGTTGGTACTTCATTACATTTTAACTCCTGAGCTTAAATGACTGACTTGGCCTTCATTAGATCTAGTCCTTAATATCTGGTGGAGTTAGCAGGATCTAATCCCAAAATCATGTCAAACAGGAATTAAATGTTGTGGTGAAATAGACTTTAATGCAATTCAGTTCCTGATTTTGTCATTTATCAGCATCTTTTAAAACTTTAGCTAGAAAGCCAGATTTCCTACTTTTTTCTTTAAAGAATCATGTCAACACAAACCACTGGAGTTGTTGTCCAGTATACAACACATCAAGAGCTATCTCTAAGGCAAGGGAGAAGAATCTCCAGTGTGCAGGCCATATAAAAATCTGCATCATCATTTGGCCCCATGCTGCCAAGGCAACCAAAGGCAGGACTTGAAATTCAATAAATCTAGGAACTTTTTAGCAGTGAACTAATGAAATATTTGGTCAAATATGGCTTGCAAATGATACTATGAATATCCAATTGATCTGTGGCAGAAAAAAGGTTCCCCACCTCTGGTGTAAGAAGAGTAGAAAGGAAGAAGGTATTGAAATGAAAATGACAGAAAGATAGGGTCTGCCTTGGATGACAAAAAGTTGTGGAACAAGGAGAATCTCTGGAGTAAGGAGATTCTCTGGAGTAGTGACTCTAGCATGGTCATTGAAAGAACACAGTAGTTAAAAATGAATGCAATAAGAATGGTGCAAAGCAAATGCTGCTCCCAACACAAGTGTTTTCATTCATTTCTCAGAGGCATTTGACAGACAATTTCTGTCTAGTACTAGAGATCTAAGTTACAAGTCCAGAGAATCTGATATGGAGGTGAAGTAGGGTAGATTCCTATGGAAACTGATTTAGTAATGGAAAGGGAAGTGGCTGGGTCAGTTTTACAAAGCACTAGGAAACCTTTTGACTGGTATTTTATTGATTATTCTATGGGGAGGAGGTTAAGAGTAGTATTTTACAATAGCAGTCCAGAGATGATTTCAGTGACTCTGGTTTATATATTGCTTTACAACATTATTACTGTCCAACAAATTTCCAGTCTAAACTGTTCCCTATCTTGGGAAAAGAAACAAGAAAAACAGGTGAACAAAAGAAATAGGGGAACAAGTATTTATTATGCTCCTTATATATATATATATATATATATATATATATATATATATATATATATATATGTATATATATACATATATATATATATATCAGGTGCTCTTCTAAATGCTTATTTCAATTTTTCAACAACCTGAAGAGGAAGAGTTTTTTTATTATTTTATAATTTAAGGTTAGACAGAGGTTAAATAAATTTCCAAGAGTCACACAGCTATAATTACCTTCCAAATCATTGGGGTTACATGGCACCCTGCAAGCTGGAAAATCTGCATACATTTTTTGACCAGAGAAGTCTGATTATTTTTCTTTTATGAGTTTTTTACAGTACCTTATTTCTAAAATTTGAGTTGAGAATTAGGTCATAGATTATATGTAAGTCATTGTTAAGTAAAGATACCATATAAAATTTATTTTAAAATACAAAAAAATTAAGATAATTAAAAACAACCTGGAGGTGGAGGTGAATGTGCAGAGCTATGCCCTAGTGGTAGAAGGAAGAGGTGCTAGTGGAAGTGCAGTCTCCTGCAGGATCATGGTAATTTCTCATGTCTACCTGAGATATATCTATACTGTGTGGGAAAAGTCATAATCAGAAGAAATAATAATAGTAGGTATCTGAGGTTGTATTTGAACTCCAAACTCAGAGTTCCATCTACTTTGTCACCTGGCTGCCCCCCAAAAACATCTGATAATATGTTTGCAATTGACAAAAGGATGCACCATCCTATTACCATAGTCTACAGATCCCCTATCAAGAAGAAGAAAATACATTCCAATATGAGTCTTCTGAAACAAACATTACCAATTATTGTTTCCAGGGATGGATTTTTAGTCATTGCATCTATTATTTTCTCTTCTTTACCTTGCATAAGTTTATATGTCTTTTCATTTTATAAGAATTCCCTCTATTTCTCATTCCTGATAGTTAAATATTCCATTTTAATCAAGTAGAAAAATTTGTTCATCAATTCCTTAAGTGATATATATCTACTTTGTTTCTTTTTTGCAAAAAGAATACTGTTCTGAAAATTTTGATTAGTACACAATGCTTCTGTTACTATTTTCCTTGCATAATGGCAAATAATGAGATCATTAAGTCAAAAGGGATGGAAACTTCAGTGAGTTTTTCAAATAATTATCAAAAGTAAAAATTGTTTTATATGATTGGACCAGTTCATAGCTTTACTCATACTAAATGTGCTTATATGCAGGTTTTCCTATAACTCTCCTAATACTGATCATTCTCATTCTTTGTAAAAATCAATATTTAATTGTTTAAAATTGAACTAGCTCATAGCTGTTCAAATTTTCATTTCTCTAATTTTTATTGATTTGGAACATTGTTTCATTATGGTTGACATCTGTTTAGAAAATTGGTTTTATCCTTTAAGCTATATGAAGCTTTTAGTAAAGGTTATCAGTCAAACTGGTTTTGACTGCTAATACCCTATAGCAATACTATAAAACTGCTTACTAAAGATAATGTTTGTTTAACCCCTTTATAAGTTAGTACATCTGTGATACATCAGCTAGATTGATGAGAAAACTAAGATAATTTGCCTCATTGCTTGAAATAAAAAGAATCTATAATGATGATTTCTAGAAAATAATCAAAGTGAGATTTTAAAAAAATCACTATTGTTAAGGAATAAAACCACCTTAATTTGTTCTTTTCTCACAATTAGTTTCCTATCTGTTTTTGCAATGTTTCCCCACAGTTTTGTAAAAGAGATTGAATATTGTATAAATTGAGTCTGTAGACAATGAGGGGATGAGTTCAAACAAGGTTAGAAAGTAAGTTTTGAGGCACATTTTGAAGACATGGGGATAGGATAGACTTTAGAGAACTAAAGCTTTGGGAAAATTTTCATGAGTGAAGTGTGGAGGCAGAATGAATGCCATATTCCAGGGCCAATAAGACTATTAATCACTTTCTCTTTGAAGGAAAGGGCTGCCTTTTGCCTAATTTTGCATCCACCCCCAAAGTTTAGCATAGTGTCTTGCATATGGTAGGTGCTTAATATATGTTTATTGATTGATATTGGCATAGAATACATTTAGAACGGTGTTTGGCACATTGTAAGTGCTTGTTATTGTTGTTGTTGTTTGACCTGTGTTCTCAAAGAAGACCATGACATGAAAGACGTGATGCCTTGAAAGCACATGAACTGGATTTTAATGAGAGGATGCTGTGCCAAGTCCTCTGGAGCCATCTAGGTCCAGTGGTCAGTTAGGAGATGGCCCTGGATGCCAGGCAATCAAGGTTAAGTGACCTGCCCAGGGTCTCACAGTTTGTAAGTGTCTGAGGTCAGATTTGAGATCAGGTCCCCCTGATTCCAGGACTAATACTCTATCCACTGTACCACCTAGTTTAATAAATTACTGTCTAAAGGAAAGGATTGGGTAGTGCTGGGAAATAAGGAATGAGGCTAGAGTATTAGAAGAAGAACAGGTGTAGCAGTGGAAAGGGACCGTTGCTGTAGGACCTTGAATGCTAGGGTGAGAGATTTCTACTTCATATGATTCAACAAAGAGTTCTAGGGTCTTGGCTTTGTTTTTATTTTTACTAATGAATGGTATATTAAGAATGGGAGATACCATTCTAAGGTCCCAGTCTTAGGCTGAATCCAATCTAAGAATCAAATATTCTGATTCCCAGAGTTAGAGGTGAGGGACAAGTAGGTAAGAATACGTGAGTGTAATAAAGAATTTTTATTTTTTGAGGAAGAGCTAAGTAAAGTTGTGTTTACTATCAGAAGGAGATAATTGCTTTGCTCTTATTTGTCTTTCTTCCTAAAATATCTGAAGGATTAGGAAGAATAATTAGCTCCATGGGGACAGGAGAGGAATTTTTCATAGACTAAATAAACTTCTGAGTCTGTCTTTTCTGCCTCTTTGTTCACTGGCATCACTAATCTCTCTTTGCTCAGAATTATCCAGCTCCCAGTCCTGTGTGTTTAGACTGAAGCAGGATATCCTTACCTAAAACAACTCCTAAGGCTTAAATTAATTTTACTACTTACTTTGAGCATTTTGCTATATTGTCCAGGGCAATATAAAATGGTGGACTTTTTATTCCAAAGATAGTGCTCCCAAGATCAGGACTTTTGTTTCATTAAAAATGAAATCTGGGGTGCTTAGGTGGCACAATGGATAGAGCACCAGCCTTGGAGACAGAAGTACCTGAGTTCAAATTTTACCTCAGACACTTAATAATTGCCTAGCTGTGTGTTCTTGGGCAAGTCACTTAATCCCATTGCCTAAAATAAAAATAAAAATAAAATCTGGTGAGTTCCTTCCGGCAGTATGCCCACTGTCAAATAACATGCTCAAAATCTATCCAGTTTTCAAAACAAAAGAAACCAATTAAAAAAACCAAATCTGCTCTCTAAGGTAAAGAAAGGTAACTTACTGAGTGCAAGTTACTCAATTTCTGTCTGTCACAGTTTTCTCAATGATAAAATGGAGTGAAAACTAACACTTATCTCCTAAGGTTGTTGTGAGGAACAAATGAAATCAAATTTGTAAAGCAATTTTCAAACTAGAAAGCACTGAAATAATAACCATATATATAAATTGCTACCCAATACAGAGACACAAGATTAAAGTTTGAATGACAGCTAAAGAATTAGGCTGTCTCTTTCAAAAAGTTCCTCATGTTACTCTCAGGCAACAGATTCCTCCTCTTTTTCTAACACTGGTGCCTTTTCTTCCTAGTTTATAGTATTCGTGGTTCTTTTTGTTCAGTTATTTCAGTCCTGTTTGACTCCTCTTAATCTCATTTGCAGTTTTCTTGGAAGGCACGAGTGATTCATCATTTACTTCTTCAATTCATTTTACAGCTAGGCTGAACAGTGAAAAGAGCATTGGACCTAGAATCAGGAAGACTGGCATCTGTGTCACACATTTACTAACTGTGTGACCCTAGACAAGTCACTTAACACGATATGCCTTAGTTTTCTTATCCATAAAACAAGCTGGAACAGGAAATGACAAACCAATCCAGGATCTTTGCCAAGAAAACCCTAAATGGAATCACAAAGAGCAAGGTCCAACTGAAAAACAGTAGAATTTTGTTTCTACCTTTGGATCAAATCTTAACTCTTACTCTCAATTTCTTCATTTTCTGGAGAATTTCTGATTCTTATCTTATTTGGGCTCCAAGTCTATCCTCTTAAAATTTTGACTGGAAACAGCAATATAGTACAAAGAGCTTTGGTTTTGAAGTCTGACAGCCCAAGTTTAACTCCTGACTGTTGTTACTTATAGGACCTTGAGAAAGTCATGACATTTCCACCCCTCTACATCTTACCATATAATATAGTTATTATGATAAAAGACATCTCCTCAGAACCAAGTGATTCACCTCTTCATCACCTATGCCTTAGAAAATGAAAGGAGAAGGGAACAATCATGTATTAAACACTTTCATTGTGCCAAGGGCTCTACTTAGTGTTTTATAAATATTATCCCACTCAAAGAATCATTTGACTAGCCTTCAGTTTGATTTTAGACATTCAGTCCCTTATATTATTTTTTAGTATTTTAAAAATTACTATTTTTATATTATAAAGCTTTTTTCTTCTATTTTCCTCCTCCCCAGTAGGGAAAAAAACCAAAATCTTTGAAACAATTAAGCATAATCAAGCAAAACAAATTTTTATATTTGACACACCAAACAATGTACATGTATACCATTCTATGTATTGGTTCAGCACCTCTGTTTAAGTTCCTGAATTTCTTCAGCTCAGCTCACCACCTGTTGTTCTCCTTCATCTGCCCTTTAATATTTTTCTAACAGACTGATGAATACAAGTCTTTCACTATTGTTCAGTTCATTGTGTATTTTATTTTGTTCTTCTTTAAACATACTATCTAGGAAAAAAGCTAAAAATAAACCTCCCTTCTTTATTCATTACCTCATCCTACAAGGCAGTAAGATGATATATTAGATAGAGACCAAACCTGAAGTCAGGAAAATCTGAGTTTAAATTTGGTCTCAGATACTTATTACCTGTGTGACTCTGGGCAAGTCACTTACCATTGTTTGCCACTATTCCTCATCTGTAAAATGAACTGGGGAAGGAAAAGAAAAACCATTCCAGTATCTATGTAAAGAAAACCTTAAAATGTGCACAAAAATTGTACACAATGGAAAACGACATCAGTAACAATAACAACAATAACAACAAATAGCATTCTACTAGGCTTTCTGGTTTACCTTGGAGGTCACAACATGATTAGTATGTTGATGAAATTCTTTAGGTCTGTTTGCTTTTAATTTAGTTTTCTTCATTCTAGAAAAGATGAGCACATACCCACTCATCATGACCCTGAGGAAAGGGATTGATTTTTTCTCCCAAAGATTATTTCATTTATCTTCTAGGTCAAAAATGCATGTGCAAATCTTTCACAATCTTCACTAGCCTCCCTTATAACTAATCTCAAACCCTCATGTTATTGTTTATTGTCTTTCTATTCTCTAAATTTAAATATTAATATAGTGAGTATCTCTGTCCCTAATGGGCACACACAAGCTAAGGTGATGACACAGAATTAGGAAATCTGAGACCTGAGGAGGACTTATGGGAACCCATGCCCCAATACTGCAAAGGTGGAAATCTGGCTGTACTGTGTGGGTACAACTTCTAGAGTATTTTATCAGCATCCATTTTCTTTTTCTTTTTTTTTTAGGTTTTTTGCAAGGCAAACGGGGTTAAGTGGCTTGCCCAAGGCCACACGGCTAGGTAATTATTAAGTGTCTGAGACCACATTTGAACCCAGGTACTCCAGACTCCAGGGCTGGTGCTTTATCCTCTACGCCACCAGCATCCATTTTCAATTGTAGCCTTGAAGGGTAGACTCTTCAATGACCTCTAAGGTTTCTTGGCCATGGAGAACAATATTCCTGCAGTGCCATTCTGTTTGCTATACAACTCTGCATATGATAAACACTTAATATTCCATATTTTTAAACAACACATGAGTTGCCTATCTTCATTTGTTAGAAGCCAGAGTCTTTATGATTCCTTAATATCTTTGACCTACCTCTGAAGATATAGCAAGAGGTGAAGAAAGGGAAGTCAATCTAAACAGAGTCTTTCCTTACTAGAACTGTCATATTGAGGATTGAATGAAATAGTGGTAGTGTATAATACTCATAGTTAATATTTGTTATTAGGACAGCTTTGTTGATTCCCTAATTGATAAATTGTTTTTTAAAGTAACAATGTCATTAAAGGTAACAAAGGACATACAACAACAGAATAGGAGGATCAGGGCATGATACAAGTGATTTGATGTAGACACTTGCTTAACCAGACCTTGGAAAGTCCAGTTAGTGAGCAGAGCTATGGGGTGATTTAGAATTGGCTGACTTGAGCTTTTTAGAAAGAGAATTAACCAATCTGGTTCATACTCACAAGTGTCATCTGATGTTGAGGGATGGGAATGGTGGCAAAGACAATAGTACAATTATTACCATGACAATTAAAATTAGCCTAGACAATAAAGAAACACAAACAAGTTTGTTCCTTAAACTCTTCACCTACTCTTCCCCCCAAATCCTTATCTACCTACCCAGTGCTCTCTTCATTGTACCACCTAACTACCTTTAGATGTTGAGATCTTTTTTATGTCATAATACTTTCTTTCAAACAATGTTATTTATCCTTTAAAGGTTCTCACTCTCTGAAAATTTGACAAGCATGCCATATATTCCTTCATCCAAAGGTATTCGGTCAAGATAATTTTTCTTGTAAAAATGTTTAATTTTGTTTTAACACTACTGATAACTGTAAACACAAAGAAAGGAGAGGAGAGGGAAAGGAAAAGGAGAGAAGAGATAGGATCTGTATTTCCCAACTGGCCAGCAGTGGTGCAGCCTGTGCTACTCACATGGGCAGTTGTTTGTCTTTCTTTCTTGAAGAGGACCATGACATGCAAATGAATTGGATTTAAGTTAGGAAGGGCTATACAAAGTCTGAAGTCTCACTTCCTTCTCCAGAGTCACCTGGGTCAAATGGCAATATATCAATCATGGCCCTGCATGCAATGGGAGACCTTGATCTTTTTAAACTAGTGTCTTTAACAGTTCTCAGGTAACCTGAGGCAATGCTCATTCAGTGATTAAGGATAGCTAAGAAATACTTGTTGACTTATTTTCATCCTTGTTTCTGTTGATTTTCTAGACCAGGTATGTTCAACCCCACAAGTCACATATGGCCCTCGAAACCCATTCATATATCCCACATTTTGTAATATGTAATTCAATATGCCTAGTGATTGCTTGCATCAGTGATTACAGCATCACAAACCTGCTAAACCCATATCTAAAACGGCTTGACTTTTTCATATTACTGACATTGTGTGGTCTTAAAATGTTATATGACTCATTGTCATTGCAGCAGACAACTTTATTGATAATTATTATTTTTCTTTTATATAGTTGAAAATTGACACATTTATATGTATTTTTTATGGCATAGTCATACAAAATCTATATAAAGTGTTCCCTCAATAAGCAACAATAATATATAGTTCATGTGATGACCAGTTATCTGCAGGCAACAAGTTCCTGGAAAGATAGGAAAGAATTCAACAGTATATCAGGGAAAAAAATAATGACATTCAAAACAATACTGCACATTACTGATTCAGTTTCATTCCATGCATTCACAAGATGGAAGTCATTATTGATCAAATATGTACATCGTTGTGTGTTCTTGACAAATGTTTGTCTTATTCAGTTGCTAATTACAAAGGACAATAAACAATTGTGTTTTGCTACCTTATCTTGTAAACATGAAAGGATTTGTTCAAATAGATAATAAATAGCTTTGTGCCAGTTCATGAAATTTAGAAGTGACTTACCTAGTGTGTGTGTTTCATTAGAGCACAGGTTTGGTCATTGGTTTTATGGACCACTTTGGCAGCCTATCATTTTTCTATAGGCTGATGATCATTACATATACTTTAAAAAATTTTAAAAAGCTGTACAAAATTACTTTGTTTATTCATATTATGTGTCAGTGAATCTACATTAATGAGATATTTGTGTTTCTTTTCTTTCATTTAATTTTTAAAAATCTAATTCTATCGTAATTTACATTTTAGCAATAATTTTAAAATAAAAATAGTGAAGTAAATATACAGGAATAAGCAAGTATTAATAATCTAAAATTTCTCATTTATTTTTTCAACATGGCTTCTTCAGTGTCTCAAAATGAAGCTGCTAAAAGGAAAAGGAAATAAGTACATAAAGGAGCATTTCACAAAAAAATAAATGGACTGATGGGGTTTTTTCGTTTGAAGTTAATAATACTATGTTTGATATTCTGAAAAGTATAATCCACTTTCAAAGACTATAATTTGAATAGAAATTATGTTCTAATGCATTTAAAATTTATTTAATTGCAAGGAATGTTCCAAAAGAAAAAAATAGATCCAAAAAAAAATCTTACATCTCAACAACTATTTTGAAAAAAAATGACTTCCCAAACTGATTCATTAGGCAAGACAAGTTCTGTGGTAACAAATTGAATTGCTTAAAATATCAAATATGTTTACTGATGGTGAAGTTATTAAAGAATCTCTTGAAAGTATAGCAGTCATTATTTGTCCTGAAAAACAATCTGATTTGGTAAAATAAGTTTACCACACCAAACAATCACTAGGCATATTGAAAATATAGCAAAATCCATTGAAAAAATGTTTGGAATCCCAGTGTGCTACTTTCAAGGTTTATTCTATAACTCTGGATGAAAGCACTGATACTACAGATGTGGCTCAACTTCCCATATTTATTTAAGGTATTGAAAGTGAATTTAATAAAACTGAAGAACTGGTCTCCCTAATTCTACACAATGGTAAAATGGTAAAATGGCAAAATACTTCAATGTTTCTACAATTTGAGAAATGAAATATAGTATTTTAGAGAATTAAAAGGAAAACCTACACCTGAATTTGAAAATGAGAACTGGTTGACTGATTTAACATTTTAGTGGATATCACTGCTCCTTTAAATAAAGTGACACTCATCATCAAGGTGAACATCAACAAATTCATATGAAGCAAGAATGGGGGGAAATTGTAAAACTCAAAATAAATAAAAATCTTTTACCTTTTTTTAGGTTTTTGCAAGGCAAACAGGGTTAAGTGGCTTGCCCAAGGCCACACAGCTAGATAATTATTAAGTGTCTGAGACCAGATTTGAACCCAGGTACTCCTGACACTCCAGGGACGGTGCTTTATCCACTATGCCACCTGGCCGCCCCTAAAAATCTTTCTAAAAAAAACAAATCATATGTTTCAAACAGTGATGGCATTTCAAATGAAACCAAAATTGTGGCAATCTCAGATTTTTAAACAATAACAATATATTTTGAAACACTATTTGAAAAAAGTCAATATAAACAGTGAAAATATGTAACATTAATTGCTGTTTTTTTACATGACTTTGAACATTGGTTTCAAGATTTTAGAATATGCCAACTACAATTCAGATTATTGCTATTCCATTCTCAGTTGCCTGCAAACTTGCAAATAGAAGGTATAGAGTTGCAATAGTATTTTCTACCTAAAGAAAGTCTTGTTCAAGTGTCTTTATTGGGCTTTTTAAAGTAGTACCTGCCTGAAGAAAAATATTTGGCATTTCATGAACATGCCCTAGTGATGGTGTCTCTTTTGGGGTGTATGTATATATATATAATGATAATCTTTTATTTCTGTTTTGAGACAGTAATGGGTAGAACACTGAATCAAGTAAATCTATATTTGAATTTCATTTTTCATTTACTAGTTGTGTTATTATGGTCACAGCATAAAGCATAGGTTTGGATAGTGATCGTGCTATGTCAACACTTCATAGGGGCTACATCTTTGACAGCAACTCCTGAGGCCTTCTCAATTCTTCTTTTTTTGCCTGGAAAGAAAATGTGACATTATGTCATTCAAACATAAGGCAATTGTGATACACTGCAGATTAAGGAAAACCTGGGCAGATGAGATCAATGAGATTACTGTCAGTGATCTTTTATAATCACAAAGGATAAATGAGGTAGGACAGGAGTAAAAATAGGCAAATGTTTTCCTGATTTTCAAAAAAAAGAAAAGATCTACATCAGTACCCTTGGCTTTTATATCTGTTGAGATTCTAGAACATGTCATGACAGGATATGACAGACTTGGATAACTAGATAATAATAGCTATCTAGTTAGCAAACAACTAAATATTTGGTCTTGGGTCTCAAGACGGGCTCCTTCCTAATCTATAGTTAAACAGTCAAGGAGTGTCTTATACAACATATAAAATGCATCAAACCCAGTTTCACAAAGGACACACATATAGTGATTAGCAAATAAACACATTTGTCCAAATCCTCGTCTTCTAGTTTCTGGCTGCAAAAGTTCTCTCTTCTTCAAAATTCTTGCCCTCAAATAGGCAAGTATCACTGAGCAATAAGTCTCCACCAATGAGCAAGGTCTTATGTAAATAGATTTAGAGCTGTAGGATGACCAGAGGAACATAGAACAGTTGTCTTAATCAATGCATCTATCAAAAATCTTGCATAATCTTAAAATAAGCACATATATTGCTCTTCCATATGACATGTTTTAAAATAAATAATAGACAGTAAGACCTTGTATTTTCTACATATTTCAGTTAACTGTGTGAATGTGAAGATTTTTTGACTGTAGAAAATCACTTGTAAAATCCATCTATTTTCTTCTTAAATATCCATAAAATATGAAACAATTATGAATTCATTCTTACAAAGATTTTATACAAAACACAACAAAGACACATTTGCTTTTAATGTTTCAATCTCCTTTTCTTGGTCTATGGTTTTTTATAATTTCTTGATATCTTCCCCCTTGAGATATTTTGAGAAATGGTCTGGATGCTTTAAAAATTGTGATTTTGTTTTTTTTAACCTTCCTCAATCCCTTCATGGAACCCTCAGTCCAACTAACACAAACACACAGAGCTCCTCAAGGACAGAATTTTTTTTTAACTTTCTTTGTATCTCCAACACTCAACATAGCCTAGATCAGAATTAACACTTAGTAATGCTTGTTGATTGACAATCTAAGTATCCATATATATATATATATATATATATATATATATATATATATATACATGACATAGACATACATAATACATGATAACAAAATACACAGTAACTCTGCCCCCTACACATATCTACTCTATGAACAAAGATATTTAGGCATACCTCATGCTTATATCCAAGTCATTCTACCTTCAAATTAAGTGCTCTTTCCAGGGTTCTTTACCTTGCTACCTGCCCCAGCATATCCATTTAGAATATGCATTCAACCTATAGTACCTGCAGGTGGCCTTAATAATAGGTGAGAAGTATGACTAGAGCAGTAAAGGAAAGAACTGAAAGAGGAAAAGTAGAAGCCCAAGACTTCATTTAATGGTCCTGTCCCCTGGGTAGGTATCTTGCCATCTCATTAAGTGATGTATAATATCCCTTCCCTTTTACAGGTACCTTTTAATGTCTTATGTCATATAATGCTTTCATCTTTGTCCCAATCTAATTCACTTTGGCTCTTTACCTTCAATTCATGCTTAATTCTTAAGGTCTTTTAGTCTTTGCATCTGTCCTCGGATAATAGTCTTCACTGTTTCATTGCGGAGTGTAAAAATAAAGGGATTGAGGACAGGGGTCAAGATAGAAGTGACTAAGACCACAAACTTGTTGAGCTCCACAGAATGTGCCTTCCCAGGTTGAACATAGACAAAGATTGTGCTGCTATAACCAATAAAGACCAGAGTTAGATGGGAACTGCATGTGGAAAAGGCCTTCTGTCGGCCACTGGCAGAAGGAATACGCAACACAGTGGTTATGATATAGCCATAGGAGACAAGTGTTACAAGGAAGGAGCTGAGGACAAAAGCCAATGACATCATAAAATCCCAGAACTCTAGCAAGGATGTATTTGAACAAGCTAATTGTAGCAGTGGGGCATTATCACAGAAAAAGTGGTTAATGATGTTGCCATGACAATAGGAGAGCTGCATCCGGGAGAGAACAGTGGGCACCATGGCTAGGAAGGGTGCTGCCCAGGCTGCCCCTGCCAAAGAGACACATATTACCGAACTCATAAGGGTACCATAGCGAAGTGGGTGGCAAATAGCCATGAAGCGGTCCAAAGCCATGTCTGCCAAGATCAGGAAGGTGGTAGAACCAAAAGAGAAATAGAAATAAAATTGGACCATGCAGCCAGCAAAGGTAATTGTTTTGGTGGAGGCATGGAGATCTGAAAGCATCTTGGGCACTACAGTCATGGTGACCAAAGTCTCTAGTAGGGCAAAATTTCCCAGGAAGAAGTACATGGGAGTATGTAGTTGGGCATTGGTCAACACCATAGCAATGATGATTATGTTTCCTATGAAGGCCAGAAGATAAAGTACCAGGAAGGGCCCATATAGTACCACTTGCAGCTCCCCAAAGGCTGAGAAACCCAAAAGGATAAATTCAGATGGGTGACTCAGATTTGCCATATTCTTATGCCAAGGACATCTGAAAAGAAAAAAAAAGAAATTAGGGGATTAAAAAGAGAGACATGACAGAAAGAGAAAAAAGAGAAAGAAGGGAAGAAAAGACAGAGAAGCAGAAAAATTGAAAGATTTAAAGAGAGACAGACAGACAAACATAGACAACAAGAGAAAGTAAAAGGGTCAGAATCAGAAAGAGAAAAAGAGATAAGAGGGAAAAAGAAGAGAAGACA
Organism: Macrotis lagotis; assembly: GCF_037893015.1. Classification (NCBI taxonomy): domain Eukaryota; kingdom Metazoa; phylum Chordata; class Mammalia; order Peramelemorphia; family Peramelidae; genus Macrotis; species Macrotis lagotis. Next base: position 105,071,138 of record NC_133664.1, read on the forward strand.
GAGAAACAGAGATGGAAAAATTGAAAGAGACTTAAAAAGAGAGAGACAGAGACAGAAAGGTAGGAAAAAGAAGAGAAAGGCAGAGAGACAGAGATAGAATCAGAAATGTAATAGAAAAAAGGAAATGGACATAGAAAGAAAAAGAAACATAGAAATATAGAAATTAAAATAGAGTGATAATGAGGAAAAAAGAAACATAGGTAAAGGGAGAAGAGGGGACAGAATTGGGGGGGGGAGCAGAAAGAGATTTTTCAAGTATCTTGTGTGTTTGAATTTAGCTTAGGGATTATTGTCAATCTGTTGTGCTCTTCCAAGAATGTATGTCTGATTTGCCTTTGGAAAATTTATTCCTGTACTATATCAGTTAATTCCCAAACTGGACTCTCTGTTAATCTGTTTTTAGAAGTTGAGGGTAGAGAGAATATTCAATTTTTTTTAGTCCAGACTTTCCCTTAATTGTAGGGAAGACCCTATCCAGTACAGGCCAGATGATTGGTGGATTTTTCATTCTTTGAAGATCTCCTGAGATGCACATTATGCATTACATTTTGGTAGCTCTTATCAATAGACACCTATTTGTCATTGACATAAGACTGTCTTGACAGAAGGTGTATGGTAATAATTGCTGAATTGATTTGAATTCTGGGAGATTGAACTCTGAGCTGACCTCAGTTATAGCAAAGCAATTTCTTGTCATGACTCAAATTAAAATAGGAAGTACAGTAAATTGTTTGTTCAATTTAACTCGAATTGTGCTGATATCATCTGGGAAAACCTCCGTTTCAGCTCTCTGATATTTAAAGCGATTTTATATGGGCTTGTTGCATTTTCAAGAGAAGGTGGATGCTTAGAAAGTAATCAACATTCTTTATAACAGAAAGGTTTTTCTTGCTGACTATGAGTTCAGCAAAGAAGCAAGTGTGCCAGGAAAAATGCATTTGAATGATGAAAGACTACCAGTAAAAGACTTTTATGACAGATGGAAAGACTCACACAGATTTTTTGAGAGACAACAATGTACAGTGAAAAGTAATAAAAATGATAGGCACAATTCATACACACTACTCTTGGAGACAGAAAAACTGGAGCTTGAATCTTTCCTCATTTGTGTACTAGATGTGTGAACCTGAGCGAGTCATTTAACCTGCCTGCCTTAGTTTCCTCAACTATAAAATGGGGGTGATAATTCCATTCAGCTCCCATAGTTGTTGTGAGAATTAAATAAGATAATATTTGCAAAGTGTTTATGCACAGTGCTTCACACATAGAATATACTTAATAAATGATTACCCCCACCCTTGTTTCTTCTCCCAGGCTTAGTTTTCTTAAATGAAAATGGAGATTATAGCAGTGCCTACATTGTAGGGCTGTTAGAATCAAATTATTCAATGTATGCAAAGGATTTTGCAAACCTTAAAAAATTAGAGAAATACTAGCTGTTATCATTATAATTATTAATATTAATCTAGTACCTCAATAAAACAAAGTATATTGTATTCTACATTCTTCTATGATCTTCACAATAGTCCTATTAAATAGATACTAAAAGTATGACTATCCCTACTTTACATTAGGAAACTGGGACTTGAAGGGTCTAATGACAAGGTTAGTAATTGTCAGAAGCAGGACTTGAATCTTAATCTTCCTGACTACCAGAGTAGCACTTTGGAAAACTAGTGTCGCAAGATCTGTATGAAAGTTCTGCTTTTGGCAATTATTCTGTAACTTCAGCCTCTGTTTTCCTCTATGTAAATGAAGTAAATAGAAGAAAAAAAGACACAGTCAATGAATGGGTGGCTAGGCGGTGCAGTGGATAGAGCACTGGCCCTGGAGCCAGGAGGACCTGAGTTCAAATCTGACCTCAGACACTTAATAATTACTTAGCTGTGTGGACTTGCGCGAGCCACTTAACCCCATTGCCTTGCAAAATAAAAAACCCCTTAAAAAAGTAGTCGATGAGCTTGAACCTCAGTCTCTTAGCTGAAAAACAGGGATAATATATGTCTCTCCTAGTTATTAGCATCATCACAATGTTTAGGTATAGGGAAAAAAGACTGCAAAGTTCTGGGATAAAATCCATCAACTGGAAGATAAAGTTAGATTCAATGAAATAATGAAAATTGAATGGAACTATTTCATTTAACATTCTAGAGAGCTGGATCCATGACCTTGTCATTCAGTCTTACATGAAGTTTCTACAGAATATAATCTTGGCTTCATTAAGAAATCAATTTAGGGCAAAAGTTGAGGATTCATTTATAAGTAGACTGATTCCTCCAATGCTCAGACCCCAGATGGTCCATATACCCGACCAGATCTCCTTCTATCCCTCTAATTAGTGCCTTCTTTATGAGATGCTTTTAGCAGGAAACTTACCTTTGATGTCACTGGAGTGAGTGACTGTAGTTACCAATGCTGAATTGGGAGGTTCATTGCCTTAGTCTTCAGCAGGTCAGGGATCACAGAGGAAATCTCTTTCTCAGAAAGTTGGGTGGATGTGAGGAAGGAGAACCCTATTGAATTAAGAATATGGCTTCCTAACTGACACCCAGCTAAAATATTTCAGTTCAGCAAAGTGGATGCTGTAAAGAAAGAGTCATTCCCTCTCCCTTCCTTCTCTAGGTAGCCTTCATGGTCTACTGGAGGAAGGAGTGCAGTCCCATAGGACATAAAGATATGGATGATTCCTGTAAGAGATGCATTTACTCTTTGAACTCAGGTTCTTTTTCCACTTCTGATCACAACTGCCCCTTCTTTACCCTGGATATTTTGTGTCTGGTTCTCTATCTTCCTAGTTGTATTTGGGAACTCCTGATTACTTACCACTCATTAGAGCAGAAGTGAATAGAGCTATATTGACTCTCTCAATGAATTCTCTATGGGGCTGGGAGGCAGAAGCTGGGGGGGGGTCCCTTGGGGCCTGGAGAAAGCTGTTTGCCTACAACCTAAACTAACAAAAAGGTCAAATGTCTAAGAGATCAACTTGGGACTAGGAAGGTGGAACAAGAAGCTTGTGAAAAATATCAAGGCTATAGCATTGCCTGATTCTTTAGGAGCAGGAGTGAAGGATCCTATTGGGGCTATATTCTTAATCAGGATCTGTTTTTCTCCTTCTCTTCCTCCCACCCCCAAATGTGGATACAATGATGAATAGAGATTGATGAGGGGATAGTGCATATTTCTAATAGTCTATGTAGTTATTCATATATGTTTATATATGTATACCATAGATGGGACAACATGCTTCATATCCTTTCTACCTCAATTAAGCTAAATGGTTATGCCTCAGGATGCATTTTGGCCCCAAAATATTATACTTCTGTCTGGAGCAGAATATGTGTACATTATTTTTAAATGAGCCCATGTTTCCTACTTACTAGCCACCCATCCCCATCCCTTCAGGGGGAAAGGTAGAATGGAATCCCAGGATTTAAACTACAGGATGATTCCCTTCATGGTTCAATCTCAGGGGGTTAATTACTTTAACCACTTCTTAAGAGTTGCTAACAATTATTAAAGGACTTAGAGGATAAAATAAACTGGAATAGACCCATCTCCTTTTTGCCCTTAATGACAAGTTATCTATACTTGATGCCATCTTCTCACTAAACCCCTCCTTACCTCTTTCAATCTATCTGCTGTTCTCACTACTCTAACCAAAGTACATTTTCAAGTCACCAGTGAAATACTTTTCCATTCTCTTTGACACCACTTAGCATATCCTCATATTAGACACTGTTCTCCCTTAGTTTTATGGGCACTCATTCCTTCTTGGTTCCAGCCCATCCTCACAAACATCATTTGGAAAAAATATCTCCTGAAGATTTGTAGACAGACATTCCTACCAAGTGTCAACCATCAGTCAACCACTGGACAGAAAAGTCAGCCCAGCTGAAGCAGCAAGGTGACTTGAGGAAAATAAAGGAAAGTATGTGTCAGGCAAATCAAAGCATCACTCTTATCTTGATCACCCTCTCCCCTCAAGATCTGATGGGAGTCATAGTGCTTTCAACTCAGCCATCATCCTGTGGAGATGTGACTGGGTAACTATCTGCTACTGCAGGTGTTACAGTCCCAGCTACTGAATACTCAGAAAGGAGAGTGCAAGTACTCAGTCCTCGACTCTGTCAAATACATCAGGAAACCAATATGGTTTTATCAATGAAAATAACATTAAAGAAAAGGCATTATCTGCTTTGCCACTATTCTGAGGGTCATATGACTTTTCTACCATACTTAAAGTTAAAACTATGCAAACATGTTCTCTCTCCCATTAGAAAGAATACCCTGAGAACCAATTGTAATACTTTGCTGAACTTAGTACAATGCTATATAGTAAGCATTTAATTAATGTTTTATTCATTCATCAATTCAATCAAAACACCACCAAAAACTGCCAAATAAACTGAGTGTAGAGCCAAATCACTTTTTAAAGAAAACTTGATTGGTCATTATTCAAATGACTTAAAGAGGGGTAAAGCCAAGATGGTGGCATGAAAGCATTTCCCAGGAACTCCTTCCCCCCATCTTCCAAGAAAACAAACAAATGATGGCTCTGTTCAAAATTTAGAGGGGCAGAACCCACAGAAAGACTGAGTGAAACATTTTCCCAGTCCAAGATAACTTAGAAATTCCATGGGAAAGGTGTGTTTCACCAGGACTGGAGGCTAGTCTTTGGCAGAGGAAATGAATAAACAGAAAAAGAAGAATCTGACCATAGAGAATTACTTTAGTCCCATGGAAGATCAAAACACATTCTCAGATGATGACAAAATCGAAGCTTCTGTATCCAAAACCTCCAAGAGAAATAGAAAATGTGCTCAGACTATGGATGAGCTCAAAGAAGATTTTGAAAAGCAATTAAGAGGGATGGAGGAAAAATTGGGAGGAGAAATGAGAGTGATGCAGAAAAATCATGAAAACCAAATAAAAAGCTTGGTGAAAGATATACAAAAAAATACTGAAGAAAATAATGTTAAAAACCAGTTTAGACCTAATGGAAAAAGCAAAATGAAAGTCAAATAAGGAGAAGAATGCCTTAAAAAGCAGAACTGGCCAGCTAGAAAAGGAGATTAAAAAAAAGCTCTCTGAAGAAAATAATTCCTTCAAATGCAGAATGGAACTAAAGGAAGCTGATGACTTTGTAAGAAATCAGGAAGAAATAAAACTCTTTCCAAAAAGCCAAAAATTAGAAGAAAATGTGGAAAAACATTGGAAAAACAACCAACCTCAAGAACAGATCCAGAAGAAATAAAGTCATGACCCAGAGAAGAGCCTAGACTTCATTTTTCAAGAAATAATACAGCAAAATTGCCCTGAGATCCTAGAAACAGAGGGTAAAATAGAAATTGAGAGAATTCACTGTTTACCTCCTGAAAGAGATCCCAAAAGAAAAACTTCCAGGAGTATTATAACCAAATTCCAAAACTCCCAAATCAAAGAGAAAATTCTAAAAGCTTCCAGAAGCCAACAATTCAACTACCAAGGCTCTATAGTCAGGATTACCCAGGATCTAACAGCATCTATATTAAGGGCTCATAAAAATTGGAATATGACATTCTGGAAGGCAAAAGATCTTGGTTTACAACCGAGAATCAACTATCCAGCAAAATTGAACATTCTCTTTCACAGTAAAAGATGGACTTTCAATGAAACAGGGGACTTTCAAACTTTCCTATTGAGATGACCAGAGCTGAACATAAAGTTTGATTTCCAAGTTCAGGACACTGGTGCACCATAGAGGGAGTGGAAGAGAAGGACTAAATATGAGGAACTTAATGATATTGAACTGTTCGTATTCCTGCATGAGAAGAAGATATTGATAACTCATATGAACTTTCTCATTTATAAGAGCTGTTAGAAGGAGCATATATAGACAGGAAATAGGAAGGAACAGAATATAATGGCAAAATATAGTAAAAAGATGGAGTCAATGGGTGATAAAGGAAAGTACTGGGAGGAAGGAAAAGGAGATGAAGAAGCTAAGAAATTTCACATAAGAGTCAAGAAAAAACTTTTCCAATGAAGTGAAAAGGGGGAAGGCAAAGGGGAATGAGTGAGCCTTCATTGTCATCAGAAATGGATCAGAGCAGAAATAACATACACACTTAATAGGGTGAGGAAATCTATTTTACCCTAGAGAAATAAAAAGAAAAAAGGGGATGGGATAAGGCAGAATGGGGGGAGGGAAGGGGGGGGAATAGGTGATGAAGAGAGGGAAGATCGAGGGAGAGGGTACTCAGATTCAACACACTTTTGGACAGTGCTGGGATGAAAAGAGAGAGAGCATAGAATAATTGAGAGTGGGTAGGAATAGAGTAGAGGTACAGCTCGTAATAGCAACTGAGGGAAAAATATTGAAGCAACTTCTCTGGTGGACTTATGATAAAGAAAACAACTCACCCCAGAGACAGAGTCATTGGAATCTGAACAAAGACTGAAGTATATATTTTTGCTCTCTATTCTCGAGGTTTCTCATCTTCTTTGGGGGGGAGGGGGTTTATGTTTACTCTTATGATTACTCTTATAACACATTCTATTTACATCAATGTATGGCATGGAAACAATGCAGAGACTATCAGACAGCCTTCTGTTGGGGGGGGGGGGAATTGTAGAATTCAGAGCCTTGCAAAAAAAATGATGGGTGCATATTACTTTTGTATATAATTGGAAAACAAATAAAATGTTAAAAATATTTAAAATGACTTAAAGATAGAAGGTACATCAACTCTTAGGTCTTTCCAGAGATCATAGAAAAAGGAAAAGGACCCATATGTACAAAAATATAGCAGATTTTTGTGGTAGCAAAGACATGTAAACTGAGGGGATGCCCATCAACTGGGGAAAGTTTGAACAAATTATAATATGTAAAGATTACAGAATATTATTGTTCCATCAGTAATGATGAATAGGTGGACTTCAGGAAAATGTGGACTACATGAACTGATGCTGAATGAAGTGAGCAAAACCAGGAGAATATTGTATACATTGAGCAATATTATGATGATCAATTATGTTAGTTAGGTCTTATTGGCAATATAGTGATCCAAAGCAATTCTAAAAACCTGTGGTGGAAAATACCATGTAGATGAAAAGAACTATGGAATCTGAATACATATGAAATCGTACTACTTTTAGCTTTTATAAAAGATTTTTTTGTTTTTCTTTTGCATGGTTTTTATATTTTGGTCTGATCATTCACAACATGTTTAATATTGAAGTAATATTGAATTAATATTGCTGCTGTTTTGGAGAGGGAGAAGGGAAAGGAGGGACACAGAAAATTTTTCAAAAATGCATATTGAAAACTGTCTCTATAAGTAATTGGAAAAAATAAAATGCTATTAAGATAAAAAAGGAAAAAAGCCAAAGAATAAAAGATAGAAGGTTTATACGTGGCTTATCCAATGACCAAGTGAGAGCAAAAGTATTATCCCAACTTTAAATCAGATTTAGAATATGAGGATAAGTTGCTAGAGAAGGATAGTGATCCAAAGGATGTTAGGTAAAGTTTATGTGAGGGTGGCAAATGATTGATTGAAAAGAGACTGATTAATATTATAGTTCAAGTCAAAATAATTGAGTAATATGGTATTAGAGGGCTGTAAATTATGTGTTTTGTATGCACTTTATACCAAAAGATTTTCTAGCAGTGAAATACTCTATATTTCCTTAAATGACTATATATAATCTACTACAGGGCATAATGGGCCTTCATTCTCTCTTGAGGAAAAATCAATCCTGGCTTGAGATGGCAGCAGTGTGGAACATCCTATTTCTTGGGTTTATTATTGGCTTTTTTGTTTTCCTTGATTATATACCATTATATCTCAATGTACTGCAAAGCAAGCACACTTTTGCTTAAACAAAGAAACGAACAAACAAGAAGTGCCCTATTTATTTCCCAATGTATTCTTCTAGTCTCGGCTTAGAAAAATGGGGTTACTAGAACCGAAGAGGCCTCACCTTAGTCAGACACAGGAATGAAACTAAAGTAATAGACAATTCTTCCCTTTAAATAAAAATTTTCAAAATTGAAGATACTGACTGGCCTTAGGTGGGAAGAAGGACAAGCTTGTTTCTCTAGACTGGGTCCTGGGGGGATCTCTGAACCTTGTCTTATTAAAGGGAATAATAGCATTCCTGAATCCACCTTAGGAGTCAGGGGAAAAGAGGGCAAAATGCACTCTTATTTTTGGATGCTAGCTTAAGTTCCTTACTGAGGCATATCAGAGATATCCTGAAATAAGATGAGCCCCAAGGTTGTTGGACTCTTCTATGAAAAGTGAGCTTTTTTTTTCATTTTTCCTTTCTAGCATTAAAGAAAAACTCAAAATGACCTAACAAAAATAATCTAAAATAAATTCAGCATGGAAAGAGAGTATCTACTTGCTTTTGATCAATTCATATTCACGATTGACCCAAATGAACTTAATTCTTGGTTCTTAAAAGATAGGGTAGATGTGATTACTGATATCTAAAAAATCATGAGAAACAGGAGAGGTACCATAAGATAGAGGAAGTTCAAATATCTTACTGTTAAAGCAAGTAAAGTCTGCCAACTATAAGTCAGTGAGCTAAGCTTTTCTTTGGGCAATTCAAGAGTAAACCATTAATAGAGATGCCTGGCAGACATCTTGAAAGCTAAATGGTGATTAAAAAGATCCACCTTGTCTTCATCAAGAACAGGTCATTATAGTCTATTTTCAATCTATTTTTAAGGCAATGGATTAAGTGACTTGTCCAAGGTCATACAGGCAATTATTAGGCAATTATTAAGTGTGTGAGGTCACATTTGAACTCATATCCTCCTGACTCCAGGGATGGTGGTCTTTCCACTGCACCACCTAGTTGCCCCTCAATCTATTTTTTGTCACAACTACTAAACTAGGAAATAAGAATCTACTTAGCAAAAAAAATAATAATAAATATCTCCTACAATTCTTGGGAAAGAGGAGCCATAGAAATTAGACAATTGTAGCAGGCAGAATTTTTAAATTATTAATTAATTTATTTATTTTTGAATTTTGCAATTTTCCCCCTAATTTCACTTCCTTCCCCCCCTACCTCCCACAGAAGGCAGTCTGTTAGTCTTTACATTGCTTCCATGCTATAGTGCTCTGTCTGGTTTTAATTACAGGGAACACGATGTCCTCCTAGGAGTTCACCCCTTCTAAACTCACCACCTTGCTGCTATCTCCAGCCTTGATTGTCAGGACTTTGGTCTAAGCTGATGATCTAAGTTGAATGTGTTGAGATATCATATCCTTAAGGGAAAAAATAAAATATAAGCGATAGCAATATTACATAATAAAATAATGGGTTTTTTCCTAAAATTAAAGGTAAAGGTCTTTGGTCTTTGTTCAAACTCCACATTTCTTTCTCTGGATACAGATGTTATTCTCCATCACAGATATTCCAAAATTATTCCTGACTGTTGCACTGATGGAATGGGAAAGTCCATTAAGATTGATCATCAACTCCATTGTTGCTCTGATGATGTGCAGTGTTCTGGTTCTGCTCATCTTGCTCAGCATCAGTTCATGCAAGTCCTTCAAGGATTCTCTGAATTCCCATCCCTCCTGGTTTCTAATAGAACAGTAGTGTTCCATGACATACATATACCACAGTTTGTTTAGCCATTCCCCAGATGAAGGACATTCATTTAATTTCCGATTCTTTGCCACCTCAAACAGAGCTGTTAATACTATTTTTTGTGCAAGCTATGTTTTTATCCTTTTTCATGATATCTTCAGGGTATAAACCTGGCAGTGGTATTGCTGGATCAATTCACTTTGGGCATAATTCCAGATTGCTCTCAGAAAGGTTGGATGACTTCACAGCTCCACCAGCAACGTATTAGTGTCCCAGATTTCCCACATCCTTTCAAACATTGATCATTGTCCTTTCTGGTCATATTGGACGGTCTGAGAGGTGTGAGGTGGTACCTCAGAGATAGCAGGCAAATTTTGAACTTATTCAATGACCAAAGAGCTAATACTTCAAAGTCAATTTGGCAGGAAGTCTATATAACATAGTAGCTCCAGAGATCTATGACTAATACATTACTGTTGACATTTTTACCAGTTCCTTAGATCAGGGTATCATTTCATGGACCCTTTTGGCAGTTTGTAAAAGCCTATGGACCCCTTCAATCCAATCCAATAAATATTTATTAAGTGTCTTTAGTGCTAAGACTTAGTATACAATTATTAAAAAGAAAGACGGTATCCACCTTTAAAGAGCCTATAACTGAATATGGAGAGACAATGCACAAAAGGAGACAAGAAAGCAAGGGGAGAACAGGTGCATCTTTCTCCTTTGAGTTGAAACCAGACAGAGAAGCAAATGGAAAATGGAGTGAACTGAGAATCCAGTTTCTGTCTTCTAAAGGAAGGCACTGGGGGGAGTTAGTTAGTTTTCACCTTCTAGTCCTCCCGTGAGAGGTTAGGAGAGGCTGAGAAAGGTACTGATAATCAAAACTGGAGATAGCAGCAAGGTGGTGAGTATATAAGGGGTGAACTTCTCCTAGGAGGACATCTTGTTCCCTGGAATTAAAACCAGACAGAGTAGTTGATACAAAGTGGAAATTTGAATTAACATAATATTCATGGAATAATACTTTTCAATGTATAAAGTAAAAAAGATTGGATGGAAGGAATTCCATTATATTGAAATATATATTATTTGCTTTTCCACTTTAGTCAATGGTAGTTTTTATCAATAATATTTTCAAGCCTTTGAGTTTTAAATTTTTCTCCTTTCTACCAACCCCCCTCCAACAGGAAGCAATCTGATATAGACATTTATAACCATGCTAAACATAGATCCATGCTGATCATGATGTAAGAGAAGAATCAAATACAAATGGAAGAAAATATTAGAGAGAAAAAAATGACAATAATACATGACAACTTTTAAAAATTTAAGATAATAAGTTTTGGACTTAATTTAAACTCCAGAATTCCTTCTCTACATATGAATGACATTTTCCATCATGTCTTTTAAACTTGTCTTTGATTATTATAATACTGACATGAATAATTCCATCAAGGTTGATCATTACCTCATATTGTGGTTAGGGTGTATAATGTTCTCCTGATTGTGCTTATTTCACTCAAATTAATTTATGCAATATTATTTCCAGGCTTTTCAGAAATATTGTCCATCATGATTTCATATAGAACAATAGTGTTCCATCACCTATGTATACCATAATTTGTCCAGCCATTCCCCAATTGATGGGCATTTCCACAATTTTCAATTCTTTGCCATTACAGAAAGAGCTGCTATGAATATTTTAGTACATGTGGGATTTTTACCCTTCTTAATGAATTCTTCAGGATATATGGACTCAATAGTGGTATAGAGAGATTAAAGAGTATGAACATTGTTATTGCCCTTAGGGCATAATTCCAAATTGCTCTCCAGAAAGTTGAAATAGTTTACAATTCCACCAATAATGCATGTGTCCCAGTTTTCCCACACCCCCTCCAACATTTATTATTTTCCTTTCTAGTCATATTGGTCAATAAGAGAGATGTGGGGTGATACCTCAGAGACACTTTAGTTTGCATTTCTCTAAAAGATAATGATTTAGAGCATTTTTCACATGTATATGTATATATTATATATATATACATATATATATATATAGAGAGAGAGAGAGAGAGAAATTTGATTTCTTCATCTGAAAATTGCTTTTCCATATCCTTTGAACATTTATCAAGTGGGAATTACTTGTTTTTTAATAAATTTGATTCAGTTCTGTATATTTTTAGAAATGAGTCCTATGTCAGAAACATTAGTTATAAAAATTGTTTCCCAGCTTACTACATTCCTTCTAAACTTGGTTGCAGTGGGTATTTTGTGCAAAACCTTTTTAATTTAATGTAATCAAAATTATCCAGTTTTTTAATAATGTTCTCTATATCTTCTCTGGCCCTAAACTGTACCCCTGTCCATAGATCTGAAAAATGTTCTATTTTTTGTTCTCCTAATTGGTTTATGATATCACTTTTAATCTCTAAATCCTGTACCCATTTCAACCTTATGTTCGTACATAGGGTGTGAGATGTTGATCTATGCCTAGTTTCTGCTATATTATCTTCCAGTTTTCCCAGCAATCAATATATATATTTATATGTATGCATGTATGTATTAAAGAATAAATTCATGGAATCCATATCATCTTAGACAGAGGACTCGATAATAGGCTCATCAAATTTGCAGAATACGTTAAACTCAGCAAAAACAATGGATGATAGAAGCTGGATGTGAAAGAATCTTTAAAGGAAACATAAATTCAATTATAATAAATGTAAAGTCTCACATTTAGGTACAAACTTAATCTTCATTTTTCTGTTACTTTTTAATTTTAGACAATAAAAAATGTCAAACTGGGATTCAAAACATTTGCTGATTTGTGTAAATGCTCATACAAAAATTTAGCAATAACCTTTCCCAAGCTGGTTTGATCTAGTTTCGGCACACCCCTGACTACACTCTTCCCTCATCATACCTCGAGTATTGTTTTTGGTGTTATTTTAAAAGGACAGTAGTAATTTGGAAGGTGTCTACAGAAGGGCAATTAGGATGATGAAGGGTTTAGATTCCACATCATATGAAGATTTAAATGAGGCAAATATAAATTTGAAATGAAAACACTATCTAAAATTAAAACTGGACAGAAATGAAAAACAGATGGCTAAGAAAAGCAATAAGCTTTCCTTCCTTAGAGATCCTCAAACAAAGGCTTTGCAACCATTTGTCTGGACAATGTATTATAAAGAAATTGAAAGAGATGGTGAGGGAATAGACTGGTGGGTTCTGAGTCAGGTTGCTTTCTAGAAAGTGAAAAAAAACTTGAAAATATGGTGAAGCAGGGAACAGATGACAGCCAACGTTTTCCTCTGGATCATCTACCAGGAACTTGAATAGGCAGCTTGATACAGTAAAACAATGAAAAATAACCTGAATTTGAATCCTAACCCTAGCACCTATCAGCTGTGTCCATGGACATATGTTCTCCATAGATTTCACTTTCCTCATATACAAAAATATAAAAAGACTTGTCCTACATATTTCACAGGGCTGTAAAGAAGAAAAGTTTCTATACATGTGAATTGTGGGAGAATTGTATATGTTTTACTTTCTATGGAATTATGTCTTCTTTTATATTTGTTCAGTCAATATTTTACACAGTTCAGTTTTACTGAACTCACCAAAACAACTCATAGGTATTCTGCTAGATTTTGTCAACCTTTATTTCTACTCAGTTGTGCTGAATGTGTTAAAAAATGTTGAAAAGTCAGTCACTGAATCCATATAGCAAGTATCACTGAGGTCCTCATTTGTTCCCATGAACAGCTACTTAGTGGTCAGGACAGAACAACTAGGGTTTGGACAGGGCTGTGCTTTAATAACAAAGGAAGAAAAGAAAGCCAAAGTGATGAATATTGTCCAAAGTCAGGGATAAATGCCAGAAGAGGTCCTGGCAAGTATTTTGTACACACACACACACACACACACACACACACACACACATGCATATTTTATTGGTAATATTGAAGTGGGGAGTTCTTGGTAAAGCACTTCTAACAATGGAGATATCCTCTATAACTTACTCTTAATTAAATGATTTGCCCAGAAACACACAGCTAATATGTTTCCCAGTTTCAAATCTTGGTCTTCTTGACTCCCAGGCCACCTCATTATCTATTTTGTGGAGAAAGAATATACATTTTTGATGCTGTCGTGATTGAACATCTTAGTAAAGGAGTAGAACAAACATTTTATTTTAATTTTTAAAAACTGCTAATATGTAGATAAAAAACAGCTTTGGTACATTTTTTGTACAGAAAATCCTCTGTGGCATAAATATAACTACATAAAACTTATTTTTAGCAATTTAGAAGAATATATTACTTATGTGGCTATAGTTTAGCATTTTAAAGAACGGAAGAAACTCTTTTCTTTATTAAAAATGAAGAAATAGGAATTTAAAGGAATACTGTTTCAAGGACATCCAAGAGAAGTTGAATGCTGTTAAAGTCTTCAGAGCTACAAAGCATCATTTTATCTTAACTAATTTGCATATAGATAATGTATGGTGAAATAAGCAAAAACTGATTTATAAACATTTGGTGAGATAACATTGAAAGCAAGGAGATTTTTATTTAGGCCAATAAGGATGTAGGAATTGGGTAGAGGGATTCCAGTAGCAGCATCGAAGGGAGACTGAGAAGCTTCCTTTCGGAGTCATGAGAATGACAGGCATACCTTGGAGATAATGGAGGTTTTGGTTCCAATCACTACAGTAAAGTAAATAACAAAATAAAGTGAATCACATGAATTTTTCCTTTTCCCAGTGCATATAAAGGTTAGGGTTAGGGTTAGGGTTAGGGTTAGGGTTAGGGTTAGGGTTAGGGTTAGGGTTAGGGTTAGGGTTAGTTTACTACACTGTCTTTTTTAAGGGTGCAGTAGCATTATTTCTAAAACAGACCCAGCATATATACATTAATTAGAATAATTTATTGGTAAAAATTGCTAACCATCAGCTGAGCCTTCAGTGAATTGTAATCTGCTCGCTGGTATAGGGTTTTGCCTCAATGCCGATGACTGTTGATTGGCCAGGGTAGTAGCTATTGAATGTTGGATGACTGTGGCAATTCTTTAAATGAGACAATAATGAAATCTATTGACTCTTCCTTTGACTTGAAAACTAAGAAGTAATTGTTGGGTAATTAAATGACTTTATTTCAATACTTTTGTATCCCAGTGAAAAAGGAAATTTGAGAAGAGGAAGAGAGATGATGGAATTGGTGGAACATTCAGAATACATGCAATATTTAGTGATTATGTTCACCATCTTACATGGGTGTGACATTGCAAAATCTTGATGATACAGCATCAAAGATCACACTGATCACAGATAATCATTGCATATAATAATATATGATTTATGACATGATGTTATATGATATGATGACATGACAAAACACAACATAATAGTTTCAATAACTGCTATTGCCTTTCAGCTCCACCTAGATTAGGAGAAAGGCAAAGCATCTTATAAGATTGTGTGTTATTTTTTTCCCTCACCTCAAGCTTGAAAAGGAAAAATAAGCATAGATTTCACAGTTCCTTCAGTGTCCTTATGAGCTGGTTTGCAGATCAAACAATAGTGTTACTGTAAACACTTGTGATTGGACAATACAGGGACTGATTAAACTAGTCTGGATAACCCAGAGATCTTCCTGTTTGGTAAGTATTACAGTTATCTAGCTTAAAGAGGTCTGCTATTTACATTATGATCTAACACTTTCTAACTGTCCTTTAAGTATGATGATACATTGAAAGAGCTTCGAAATGCTGTGTTCAGGTACAAAAAAAAGTTAATAGTCAAGTAGTGAATAGTATACATAGTAGATGTTCCTAAATGGAGAGAACAAAGAAAAAGAATACATATTTATATAATTCCTAATCTATGCTAAGTACTTTTTACAAATATTATCTCATTTGATCCTCAAATTGGGTATTCTTATTATTCTCTTATTCTTATCATTATTATTATTATTCCCATTTTACATTGAAGAAATTGAGCCTGAGAGAAGTTAAGTAACTTGCCAGATCCAATAGGCTATCCAGCTCCCTTTGAGAAGTGAAGAGTCTATGTGTAAATGTTTCTGAATGGACTAATAATCTTAAAGTCTATACTCAGAGCTGTGAGTTACCCTGAATCCCTTCCTCATGCACTCCCATGTCAAGTTCTTGTAAATGTGTACTTACTCTTCATAACAGATATTGAAGGCATTGTTTGGAGATTGTAAACCAGGCTTATTTATATATTGGTATATATTTTATTTATTCATTGAGTTTAATGAATTGTATCTGAGATTATCATTTTTTTCTAATTTTTATTTATTAAATGATCACTATTAACATTTTAAAGTGTCACTACTGTGAGTTTTCCTACTTGTGTGTAAATGTTTCCTTGTGTGAGAGTGTGTTTGTGGAGATAGAAAATAAATGGGGTGGTGGCTCAAAAACTCTAGTACAAAACATAAGGGATGTAAGATACAAGAGATTTATCCCTAGACCTGGAGTCAGCTCTAATATAATTGTGTGTTAGTGGTATATATCTCTAGTAATTCAGAATTGCTAGAGTCTTACTGGGAGAGTAGGTTGGAGTGAACAAGCAAACTCAGAGAAAGAGTGGGTATCAATATACATCATGAGAGGGGTATTATTTGATATATTCTAAGGTTGCTGTGGTTTCCATCAAGGCACACCATATACTTTACAATGTGGTTATGTCACATCATCATGATGCAGATTGCAATACATTCATGCCTGTCACAGAGGAAAAGTTCAGAAATAAAACAGAATGAAACAAACAAAAAATGTGGCAATGTGGTATAATGAAAGAGAAAAAAAAGTTGGAAGCAAGCATTAAGTAGATAATGACTTTTGTTCCACTTCTACCAACAATTGTGAGACCTTGAATTCTTCACTTCTATCTGTCTCGATTTTCAACTTGGCAACAGAGTGGGTTGAATTAGATTATCCCTAAGGTCCCTGAAGGGACAGCTAAATGGATCAGTGGATAGAGTATCAAATTTTACCTCTTAGGCAAGTCACTTTACTTCTCTTTGCCTTAATCCCCCGGAGCAGGAAATAGCAAAGTTACTCCAGTATCCTTGCCAAGAAAGTCTCATGAATTGTATGATCCCATGAACAGTCAAATATGACTAAATAATTGATTAAGGTTACTGAAAGTACAGTTTCTTGTCATAATCATTATAACCATGAAACAGTATTGATTCCCATTCCCTTAAAAATGTGGAATGTAGCAGAACCAGAAAAACACTGTACATCCTAACAGCAACACGGGGGTGATGTTCAACCTTGAAGGACTCATTCATTCCATCAGTGCAACAATTGGGGACAATTTTGGGCTGTCTGCAATGGAGAGTGCCATCTGTATCCAGATAAAGAACCATGGAGTTTGAATAAAGTTCAAAGACTATTCCCTTTGATTTAGAAAAGAACAGATATCTTATTGTCTGATCTTGTTATCTCTTATACTTTTTTTTCTTCCTTAAGGATGTGATTTCTCTCTCATCACACTCAATTTGGATCAATGTACAACATGGAAACAAAGTAAAGACTAACAAATTGCTTTCCATGAGGGGGTGGGGGAGGGAAGTAAGATTGGGGGAAAACTGTAAAACTCAAATAATATCTTTAATAAAAAAAAAGAAAAGAAAAGATAAAAAAACTTTTGAAGGTAAATTAAATAGCTAGGTGCCCTTTTCTTTAGGGTTCTCTTTTTCTCTGCTTCCAGTTCCATCAATTCTGTTTGTTGAAATGCCAGATAGATTCAGAGGAATTCAGTGTTTGTAGAAGAATTGTGAAGTGAATTTTGAACTGGAAAAGAGGGTGCAATGAGTTCCTGTTAGGAATTGGAGCTTGCTCATTTGATATATTTATTTCTTCTAAACAGATTTCCTGAGCTAGGTTTTGGCAATCAGAACCCAGAGGCAGTGAACCATTTTTTTCCTTCCTCATCTTAAATCCTCTGTTGAGCTTGGTAATGTTCTTGATAAGTACATGACAACTTGCATGAATAGATGTAAAGTGATGGAAAAATCAGGAAAACATATTCAATGATTATAATGATGTCAAGGAAAAACAACACTAAAACATAAGTGAACTCTAAATAGCATTATTCAATAATGCTATAAGTTCTTAGTTTTATTTTTAAATGTGTTTTCCTTTTAAACAAAGGAGGGTGTGTGTGTGTGTGTGTGTGTGTGTGTGTGTGTGTGTGTGTATTTGTGTGTATATGTCTTTTGGGGAATACTAGGATAAACAAAGCTCATGAATTGTTGTTTAGTTGTTTTCATTCATGTCTGATCTTTTTGTGAGACCATTTGGAATTTTCTTGGAAAAAATACTGGAACAATTTTTCTTTTCCTTCTCTAGCTCATTTTACAGATGCTGAAACTAAAGAAAATAAGGTGAAATGATTTGTCCAATATCACGTAGTTAAGTATCTGAGACCACACTTGAACTTTGGAAAAAGAGTCTTCCTGACTCCAGACCCAACACTCTATTTGTTATACTACCCTGCTGTCCAAGGACATAAATAAAGCAACAACAGCAACAACAAACTATGGGTCTCAAACAGCTAATTTTATTGCTTTTCTCCCATTGACCACATGCTTATAGCTTAATTCTTTTTCCTATCATTCCTTTCTAGTAGTAGTTCCTATTGGGTCAGTATATTATAGATACAAAGATAAGAACACAGAGCATACCATTTATTGGGAGACCATTATCCTTTCTTTTGGAGCAGCTAGGTAGCACATACATTAGACAGAATCCTGTTCCTGGAGATAGAATGCTGTTTCTGGTGTCAGGAGGCCCTGAATTCAAATGTGACCTCAGATACTTACTAGCTTGGTGATCCATGTTTATCTTGGTTGCTTTATCTATAAATTGAATTAGAGAATAAAATGGCAAAACACTCCAGTATCTTTGCTAATACCTCAAATGGGATCACTGACACTTGGACATGAAAAAAGCTCAGCAACATAAGTCTTCTTTTTGATGTATCCCTATAATGTATCTTTGGGTTTCTGTATGAAGACTACTCCCAGAAGTTTAGAAAAAAGAGATGTACTATAATTCTCAAGTTAGTACAGAAGTTGTTTGGAGAGGAGTAAGAAAATAGTAAAAAGTAAAGAGATTATTTTTCTTGAAACACATTTGAGGAGGTGAAATGTGGGAATGGGACAGGAAAACTTTATTTCTAAAGCAGAGAAATTAGCTTACTTTCCTCTGTTAAACCATTAATGAAAGAGATAGAACAAAACATAAATAACTAAGTTTAGATCATGTTTCCCTCTTTCTCCATCTCCATCTCCATCTCTCATTCTGCTCTTGGCCATCCAAAGTTTCACATCCAGGCTCATCTAGGCCTGTGTTATGCTTTATTATCTAGATTTATTGAATGGTGATGCTATGTCCATAATTTGTTTCTTCCCTGATAACAGTATTTTCTTTTCTTCATTTATGTGGAAGATTGATTTAATTAGTTTATTTCCTTAAATATCTATTATTATGCAACTAGGTAGTACAGTGATTAGAGCTTTGGGTCTAGAGTCAGGAAGACCCTACTTCAAATCCAAACACAGATAGTTAGTTACTTAAACTCTGTTGAACGCAGTTACCTTAGAGTAAAATGAAAAAAAACCAACAAAAATAACTAGTAGTACCTTCCTTGAAGGGTTGTTGTGAGATCAAGTGGCACAGCCATTTAAATGTTTATTCCCTTTCTGTTTTTCCCATTCCTGACAACTCTTCAGGATAATTGGTCTTGTACTGAAAAGAATGTCTAAATGGTGGAATTTCAAGTAGTATGTGACAGATATTTGGGGACTGGAGTAGAAATTTCAAGTTTGACCATGACAAAGAAGAAGGTCTGGAGAAGAAGGAGTAAAGTAAAGAGAGGGATGAAAGATTGGTCTTAGTCAGTAAGCATCTATTAAGCACCTACTGTACACCAGGCACTGTGCTAACTAAGTACTACAAAAAGAGACAGAAAAGAATTTCTGCCCTGGAAAAGTTGACAATAAATTGGGGGGGAGGGGAAAACAAACAAATGAATTCATACAGACAAGTTAAAGACAGCATATAATGGAAATAAGAGAGGGGAGGCATTAGAATTAAAAGGGTTTGGGAAAAGACGTTTTGTAGAAAATGGGATTTTATTTGGGACTTGAAAAAAGTTCAGAAAGTCAGAAAATGAAGTTGAAGAGAAAGAGCACTCTTGACCTGGGGGACCACCAAAGAAAATGGCCAGAACTGAAAAATGTAAAGTCTTGTTTGAGAAGTAGGAAGGAAACCAGTATCAGTGGATCAAAGAGTACTTGGTGAGAATTAAGGTGTAAGAAGCCTAGAAAGGTAGAAGGGGTGCACATTAAGAAGGACTTTGAATGACAAACATGATTTTGTATGTAATCCTAGGGTGAGATAGACTTTATTGACTAATGGAACTATGTGGTTGAGTCTATGTGTTAGGAAAATGATTTTGGTGACTGACTAGAAATGGATTGAAGTGGGAGAGAAAAGGAACTTGACAGTCATAGTTTGATGACTGAATATAAAACTTTTGAATTTCATCCTAAAAGGAATAAGGAGCTAATGAAAGATTTTGAGTAGAGTCTTTCTTCAAAGCTCATTTCATATGTCACTCTACAGGAAGCCTATTTCTATCCCTTTAGAAGAAGATTGTTTCATCTTTGCTTTATAGCTGCACAGTCCATTAAAATGAATGGTATATAATAGATGCTTAGTTTATGCTTACTGAATGACAAATAGTGCCAAAATTTTCTGTATCCAGATCAGCATTTTTAGTGCAGACAGTTTTTTGGTTTTATTTTTATTTTTAAATAGTTTCTTTACTTGTTTTTCCAAATACATAAAAATTGTAGTTTTTACCAATCATTTTTGCAAGATTTTGAGTTTTACCATCCCCCCCAATAGAAAGTAATCTGATATAGGTGTTACATTTATAAACATGATAAATATGGATCCATATTGATCATTTTGTGAGAGAAGTAATCAGATACAAATGGAAGAAAGAAAACATTATCTAAAATATCTAAAATATCTAAAAATACCTAAAAAATATCTAAAACAATTTTTAAAAATTGAAGATAATAAGTTTTGGTCTTTATTTAAACTCCACAACTCTCTCTTTGAATATAGATGGTATTTTCCATGACAAGTCTTTTTAAATTGTCTTTCATTATTGTGCAGCTTAAATGAGCAAGTCCATCATGGTTGATCATCTTCCTATGTCATTCTTAATAATGCACACAGTTTTAGGACAATTCTGGTATAGGCCACACTAAGTTCCTACAGGAAAATAGATCTTATGCAAAATTGGCATTTAATAAATGTTGCTTTAACTGAATTGACTGAGTGACCAAATTAACAAATCTATACCACCAAGAGATAAACCTCCAATGGAAGACCTGATTTGTCAATATTTGACCCATAATATTTCATATTATTTGTCAGTCCACTGAATAAATGTGAAGAGAACCAGTTTATCAAATTTGTTGGTGACAGAAACTGGAGGGCATGGTTGTCACAATGGATGACATTATCTAGACTTAAAAAAATGCTAAGGGGGAGCTAGGTATCTCAAAGGCTAGAGCACTGGCCCTGGAGTCAGGAGGACCTGAGTCAAATACAGACTCAGACACTTAATAATTACCTAGCTGTGTGAACTTGGGTAAGTCACTTAACCCTATTGCCTTGCAAAATAAAACAAAAGAATGCAAAAAAAAAGAGAAGGGACACATGGCTAGATAGTTAAAAACAATTAGGAAGTTTAGGGAACAGCATAGCCAGTAGAATCAATAGTGTGAAAAACTAGAAAGACTAATTCAATTTAATGCTAATTGATATTGAGAATCCAGAATGAAGGATTGATAAATTTGTTATATTCTGGTCAAAATAGGTTTTATTCAAGGTACTGTGTTCACTTTTTTAATGTGATAATTTAGAAATTCAATGAGAGAGTGGTAAAGAGAGTGGTGTCCATGATGGTGGCTTATCAACTGATGGTGATAATGAACAACTGAAATTATTGTGTAAAAATATTGGAGAAGAAGGGGGATGGAGGAACTTGTTGAACTTGAAAGATGTCTATCACATGGAAAAGAGATTACATTTGCTTTTGTTTGATTCCAAAGAAGAAAACTAGAAGTAGTACGTATAAGTCATAAAGAGGAAGATTATGACAAAATAAAGAGCAAAATTTCCAAATTATTAGACTCTAAAAGCAAAATTAATTGCCTTCAATTATGTTGAGTTCATTATCCTCAGCAGAGATTTCCCTATCATCAAGTAGAATCAGATGACTATATGTTAGATGCATTGTAGAGAAAATGCCCATCTTATGTAGGACTAGATTTCCTCTATATATGACATTTACTGATTTTATTACTCTATATAGCCTAAGACCACATTTACTGCCAACTAACTCTCACTAAAGGGCACTTAGGTGGCACAGAGTGCTGGGTCTGGAGTCAGGAAGAGTCATCATCTTGGGATCAAATCTGACCTTAGATCTCAGACCTGACTAGCTGTCTGACCTTGATCAAGTTACCTAATTTTATTTGCCTCAGTTCCTCATATGTAAAATGAGTTGGAGAAAGAAATGACAAACCATACCAGTATCCTTGCCAGTAAAACCCCTATTGGGGTCCTAAAGAGTCAGACATGACTAAAAAAATGAACCAACTCCCATCAACACCCTAGATCTTTTATCACAAGAATAAATATATAGACACAGCTTCTTCATCATTCACTCATGAAGGAAATTGATGCCTCATACATTGCAAGATCTCTGTGAAGTTTTACTCAGCAGTAAAAGAGGGGGAAATGGGAAGTATGGAGTGATGTCCTACCGAGACAATATTCCAAGAAGGAAAAAAACTAAAAGATCCTCTATCAAAATATGTCTAATAGCACTTTTGGAGGGTATCAAAAAATGATCAAGTATCTATAGATTGAGGAATGAGAGGACAATTTGTGGCATATGAAGGTAATAGGATATTATGTCAATGAAAGTAATAAAAATTAAAGTTTCTAAAAGAATTATGGGAAAACATTTAAAATTTTTATTTTATTTTATCTTATTTTTAACATTCAATTTATTTTCATATTACTACAATAGTCTTGTAAAAGTAAACTCAATCTCCTCTCCCCCCCCACAAAGAAAACTCAAGAAAAATAAAGTGGGGCAGCTAGGTGGTGTAGTGGATAAAGCACTGGCCTTGGAGTCAGGAGTACCTGGGTTCAAATCCAGTCTCAGACACTTAATAATTACCTAGCTGTGTGACCTTGGGCAAACCACTTTACCCCATTTGCCTTGCAAAAACCTAAAAAACAAAACAAAACAAACAAAAAACAAAAACAAGAAAAATTAAGTAAAAAAAATGTATTTCAGTCTGTGTTCAGATACCATCAGCTCTGAATCTGGGATCGATAGCATTCTTTATCATAAATCCATCAGAGAAGTTCTTTCAATATTTTTTTCTCACAGAAGCTATTGCTAGCTGTATTTCCCTCCATCCTATTCCTCCATACCCCCATTTATTCTATTATGGCTCTCCTTTTACTCTTGTCCCTCCTCTAAATTGCATTGTTTCTAACCACTCTCTCCTACCGTCTTCCCTCTTGTATCATTTACACCCACCTCCCCTTTCTCCTTGTCCCTGTCACCTTTCTCCCAACCCTTATCTCTTGTGGGAAAGCATTTGATTGAAACATAGAAGAACCAGGAGAAAATACACACACACACACACACACACACACACACACATACACACACACCTCTCCCTCCCCACATGTATACAGTAACTATTGAATTCACCCTGAGGATCTTCATAGAATGGACTCTCAGAGTACAAGAGTTCTAATTGGTTTTTGTTTGATTGTTTGTTTGATAAATATTATGAAAAGCTGAAAGACCAATAGCAAAATACAAGGAAGAAAATGAAAATCCCATGGGATAGCTCTTTCTCGTTTATCACAGATCAATCCCTGGGCAGGAGAATCACTGTTGTGTTAAAACCAAGACTTCCACAAATATGCGGACATATATGCACATATACATACTTATATATTTTCTCCAATGTCTAATGTGTGTTATATATTATTTTGGAGGAAAAACTCTTAGTGATGGCGTCTATAGTTTACATCTGTATATTAAATGTTTTCTGTTAAATATTGCTCATTAATATTTAGTAAATTAATTCCAGATACTGAAGAAAATTTAAAAGGGGATTATTTATTTTCATTTTTAACAGAAAAGGGGGAAAAGGAAAAGACCACTGAGATATCAGTCAGCAAGCATCAAAAGTCTCTGTTTGTGTACTGAATACTTCACTAACCACTAAAGATATAAAAATATAGGGACAACTAGGTGGTACAGTGGAGAGAGCACTGGCCCTGGAGTTCAGAGGACTGCCTTTGGACACATCATACTTACCTAGCTGTGTGACTTTAGGCAAGTCACAACCCCATATCACTTTACCAAAAAAAATATAGCAAGAACAGTTCTTGCCCTCAAGAAACTTAGGTTCTAATGGGCAGTACAGATACACAAATACAGCCACTAACAGTTGCTGAAATTAGGAAGATAATCCTGCCAGAAGATGACATTTGAACCGAGTCATAAAGAAAACCAAGAGTTGGAGATGAAGAAGGAGTGAGTATGAGGGAAAATCAGTGCAAAACCATGGAGTTGAACTGAAATGACTAAAAGAAACAGTAAGTAGATGAATAAGACATGCTAACTCTTATGTGGGGAAGGAGATGTGAATTAAAAGACTAGAATGACAGGAAGATACTTCAATGAGAAGAACTTTCAAGCTATACAAAGGAATTTATATTATACTTTTATTATATAATAGAGATAATAGAGTCATCCAAGTTTATGGAAGGATTGTATGTGAAGTAGTCACATCTGAGCTTTAGGAAGATTGAAGTCAGGAGAGCACTGAGAAGTGAGTGAATTTAAACAGAAGGTTTTTGCAATATTGCTTAGTTGTGTCCAGCTCTTCATGAATCCATTTGAGATTTTCTTGGCAAAGATTCTGAAGTGGTTTCCAATTTCCTTCTCCAGTTCATTTTACAAATGAAGAAACTGAGGTAAAGAACATGAGGTAACTTGCCCAGGGTCACATAGCTAGTATGCTTCTGAGAACAGATTTGAATTCAGGAAAAGGAGTCTTCCTGACTTGAGGCACATCATTCTATTCATTGCACTACCTGGCTGTCCCAGGCTATTCCATTAGTGGAGGAAAAAAAGAGCTAGTGATTTCCCGTGTGTTTATTACCCTCTAGTGGCAACTAAAAATGCTACAGAGAAAGCCCAGGCTCCTCTTTAGTAAATTTTGTCCCATTATTTCATCTGTTCTGGCAGCTGAAAAATTAAAACAGATGACAAGTCTTCAAGTGCTACATAAATGTCAATTTTGGTTTTAATATTGCTTTCTCCTTTTTCTTTTCCATGATCCTCAGCTAGCTTCTTCTGTATCCAAATGCCAAATGTGTTAAAGAAAATAAAAGACTAAATATTCAGTTCCAAATTCAGTCAGAAGTGTTGGTAAGTGTCTTGTACCTAGGCAGGGGAAGTTAAACTCCAAGAAGCTTCTATAAAACAAAACTCCTGCTCTGCAAAATGTCTAGGAAGAAAGTTGTAACTTCTGGCTGAATTATGAGCTGAACATTTAGTCTTTTACTTTTTCAGCACCGTGGCATTTGAATAGAGAAGCCAGCTGAGGATCGTGCAAAAGAAAAAAAGGAGAAAGCAATATTAAAAACAACAGCTGACATTTACATCGCACTTGGATACTTAAACATATTTTAGAAATATTTCCTTTGTACATCACAATTCTGGGAGCTAAGTGTTATTATTATCCCAACTTTACACCTACAGAACCTGAGACAGACAGAAGTTCACTAATTTCCCCTGGATCACACAACTAATATGAGACCAGATTTAAACTCGAGCTGTCTTGAATCCAGTACTCTATCCACTGTCACCTAGAGGTTAGCAAAAAGCCGTAGTTTTACAGTGGACCTAGGAGAACAGTGGAGTGAACTTTGGGAAAACAGATCTTGGGAGAACATTTTTGGGCAGCAATTCAGAGAAGATTCCTCCCATTGAAACTAGGTGACACTGGGAAATAATGTTCTAGAATAGATTCTTCCATTTACTTTTTCTCTCATCATTAATAAATTCATTTTATTAATGAAGTTTATAGAGCACTTGCTGGACCTAGAACAGTTTAATTGTTACTACTTTGAGGGAATAAAAAAACCCAAACAAATATTGTTACTTTCCCAGAACCTTTCCTTCTTGGCAATAAAATTCTTCTTAGTAACAAAAAGAACAGTCAAGGAAAATAATCTGATATGTTGAGCATCTCCAATAATGTATCTCCTTTTCTATTCCAATAGTTCCCCACTCCTCTAAAGAGAAATGATGTGGTTTCATCATCAATATCCTGGAGGAACCTGTGTTTCATTGTTGAGTCTCTATATCCTATGTCTGTTTTTGAGGTTAGGGGTTCAGTTTAGAGGAATCTCATGAAGAGTTAAGACAAAGATTTTCATCTTGTTTCAACTAATTTCCTGAGTGAATTTGGATAAATGATTTAATCTTTCTTGTATCTTTATTTCTCCATTTTTCAAATGTAGGATTGATCTCTACTCTCATTTGCTGTGTAAAAGTGTTTTGAACAAAGAATAGTCTAGGAAGTCACAGTGTCATGGGGTCTTGCAAGCTGTTGGTGTTTGGGGAAAAATTTAAAATGGAACATAGGTAGGCACAGAAGTATGATACCTTTATTTTATATTTGAAACTGGGCATGGATGCTCAGAATTGGTTATGTAATAACAGGATGAACAAATATTGGGGGGAAAGAAGAGTACTTGGGGCTTATAGTTCATTTGATTATTTTCAAGGTCTTCATATTAATGCCAGATATTCTTTTTTTCTGGGGAGGAATTGAATTCTCGCCCTCAGGACAAACATCATCCAGCTGGAAAGCAACTCTACATCCTACATTCACAGTTTCTGGGGGAGAGAAGGGGTAAGTCAATGTCCTTAAAAAAAATGTCTCAGCCCTCATGGGCAGACTCCTGAAACTCAGTAGGCAATACTATCTCTATGCTTCAGACTCACTTCCAGCCCATTGCTTTTCCTTTCTTTCATCTCAGTCCACTGCACTCCATGCCCAACATCTCGCTTCTTTGATCATTTGTTTACTTTGACCTTTCCTTTTCCATTCAAACTTGTTGCCATTAAAACCTTCTCTGTGCCCTGTTCCAATCCTGGTGGCCCAACACTTACTCCTGCTTTGGATGGTCCAGTAGAAGGTTTTAGTTTCCCCAGGACATGCACAATAAGAATAACTGAAATTTCCAAAAGGGAAGTCAATGGATGAGTTGCTCTGAGTGTTGACTTTTACCTAGGAAGAATGAGACAGAAATAATGCATCAAAGTGAGTATTTAGCACTTTGTATGAGGAATGTGAGAGATAAGGATGAAGAAAACAGGTGGCAGAGAAACAGCAATATCACAAACTGGTAATTAACTGAAGAAATGGTGTGAGGTTAGAGAATAGGGAAGACGTCAATAAAGTGACCTATATAATAGAGTAATTATACTGGCACATATATATAAGTGAGGAAATGAATGTACAAACAAAAAGAATTTATTAAGTACTTACTATGTACCCAATAAATCACTAAACAGTGAATACACACATATGGCATCAATTGAAAAGATATTAAAAAACAAGCACAACTCATTCTTGTTTCCCAGAGTATGAAAAGATTTCCCTTATTTGAAAAATTCATTGGATTTAGGACTGGGGAGGGTGATTTGAAATAAAAATCTTATTTAATCCCCTTGTTTTTAGATGAGGAAACTGAAGCTTAAAGAGGGAAGGGTTACTCAAATAGTAAATAGTAGATTTAGGATTTGAACCCATATTTTCTATCTCTAATCTTGAACTCTTCTACAGCTCCTGCCATTTCCATACTTAGAAAAGTACTTCCCGTCCTCCCCACTGCAATTCTCAGAAATGTCTTCTTTTGAGACTTAAATTACACATCTTCCATGAAGCTTTCCCCCATCCTTTCAATTCTTAATGCTCTTTTATTTTCTTTGTACATTCATTTTCTGCATATATACCCTTCAAAATAAAATGTAAATTTTTGAGTTTGGGGATTGGTGAATTTTTATTCTTGAATTCCCAAAATCTAGCACAATTCCTGAATCTAGAATCAGAAAGACCTAAGTTCAAATCTGACCTCAGACAATGAGATCCGGAGCAAATCACTGAACTTCCATCTGCATCAGCTTTGTCTTCTGTCAAAAGGGAATAATAATAGCACCTAGTTCCCAGGATTGTTGTAGGGGGAACTGGTCCTGTGATTTCATTGGTATAGGAAACTCTGAGAGGAAGAAACTCTCTTTATTCAGTACATTTTAGCATCTTCTTTACAACTTATGGTTTTAGAGAATTGCCATTTGTATTGAAGTGACTTGTCTATGGTCACACAGTTAGTAGGTATTAGAGGCAGGACTTGAATCTAGGTCTTCCTGACATCAAGGTCTGCTCCCTATCCACTATTTTATGTTGCCTGTAGTACATACAGAGGTATTTAGTCAATGTTGGTGATATTAATAGTCTGGATTATACAACAAAGGCAAGTTATTGTAAGGAGGGTTCCTGAAATTGAAAAGAGGGTACCTCCTAGAACCTTGCTAGAACCTGGATTCCTGTACTAGATAATAGATCTAAGTTGACAGCTGCTTGAGGCCACTTAGTGGCTTTGTATTTTTATGTCTTTGCTTTTGGGGTTAATATTTTAATGAGAGACAGTGACATATAGCACAAAAAAGCTGGTTTTGTTGCTGCAACTGATTTTCTTAGTGTAATCAAGTTAGTAATATGAGTAAAAAGAATAGGGTGTAATTACTTTTCTTCTAGGATTATTTTTTTTTGTTCTTCAAATATATTTGTAGGCCAATGAACTCCTATTTATTGTTTGCTTGTTTATTTTGCCTCAGAATTCTTGAAATAAGTTTTAAGAACATAGTATCTCATTCACAGATTAAATGTACATTACAAAAATATTTCTAACTTCTCTTATCTGTGAGCACAGATTTAAAATACAGAAACACAGAAAGTTAAAAGAAAAGATTTGAACATTAACAAGTAACCTGGCTAATTTCTGTCAGTTTTTTCTTAGCTAGATGAGGTAGCTCATATCCTTGGCAGTGAAACTGAGTTAATAGTCAATTGTCATGAAGGTTTTCTCTCATTGCACTTTAGCAATGAGAGTCTAGAAAATGGTTCTGAAGAGCTGAAACCCAGAAGATCATATTAGAGAGATACTCAGGGACTATGAGTATCCAGCTGAATATCATCATCAGAGGACATAAGAAGCTCTATGTATTGTAGGTACAAATTTCACTGAGCATGTATATATGCCTGCTCATGCCTGCCCTTAAATATATGCCTTCCATTTATATGCTCTGGTCACATGTGTTTTTTAACTGAATTCCTCCCACTAGAGGTGTGG
The DNA here is from genome assembly GCF_037893015.1 of Macrotis lagotis. NCBI lineage: Eukaryota > Metazoa > Chordata > Mammalia > Peramelemorphia > Peramelidae > Macrotis > Macrotis lagotis. The sequence goes on from NC_133664.1 coordinate 105,100,328, forward strand.
TGACTTACAGGATTGTCTATCCTCCAAGTGTGTAAGTGGTGGGGAAGTGGGAGGTAGGAAGCTTTTCCTTATTTTATTTACTATATTATTTATTAAGAGCATTTCTTTAAACTATTGTGTCCTCTGGATGACTGATAAAGGTAAATATGATAGTTAGATATCTTGAACTATGATTTGGGGTGGGTGTCAACTTGCAAAATTGCTAGAACCTGGATTCCTGTACTAGATAATAGATCTAAGTTGACAGCTGTTTTCATTATTTTATGAATGGTATCTACAAAATATACCTCCACAAAAAAAAATATATATATATGTGGAGTACAGACCTTGTTTGTCTTTCATTTTCAAAGAGGATCAGTGACATCATAGAATGATGTCTTGACTTGTGCTTGAATTGGATTTAAGTAAGGATGTAAGTAACTTTTATCCAATGTTGTTAGCCTCCATCTCTTCCAGTCAACAAATTTTAGTGACAAGACAAAATTCAGTATGACTAGTGATGGGTAAGGATACAATGAATGACTGATGTATCTTCTATAGCTGGCCAAGCTCTAAAAACTCCACAGTGGCTGCTTTATCTGCTTTGATAAGAACAAATTGTTCACATCTGTCTATTTCTTTAGAGAAAGCCTTCTCAATAAACCTTATCCCATCTCACCAAAAGGGTTAAAGCCTTAACCTTGGTTAGCCCATCTGGCAACATAGTTTACTAGGGTGTATGTGGTAGCATACCAGCAACTCTGGAGTGAGGGCTTGCCAAACCCTTTTCAGGACTCCTCCTCCATCTTTAGTTTCAACTTCACCCAAGTCCCACCTGTGGCTCCAAGAAGCTATGGTAGGCACAGAGTGTGTGTGTGTGTGTGTGTGTGTGTGTGTGTGTGTGTGTTTGTGTGTGTATGTGTATCTTTATGTATATAAACATATTTATGTGTATGTGTATTATGCATCTCATGACCTTCTTATCACCAATACTGTCTTCCATTTGCCTAAATACAATAAAACTTCCTGGATGTACGCAGGCAACAAATATTGAAATCTCATAGACCATGTGATTGTAAGGAGAAGACACACACAAGATGTGAGAGTGACAAAGACAATGTATAGTACAGAATGTTGACTAATCACAGAATCAATGCTCAAGCTAAATATTCATATTCAACTGAAGTAACAGCCTCAACACAAAACACCTTTGACAAAATGAATTAATGTCAAAAGATTAGAGTGATTCTCTGATTAGGAAGAGTTTGTTGCCAGCTTGGAGAGAAAATTGAGCCAAGACACAGTTGGCAACAGTGGAACAGAAAAGGAGTGGGCAGCTTTCAGAGATTTGGTGTACAGCACTGCATTTGCTTATTGGGGTCAGAATGCTCACAAATATCAAGATTTATTTGATGAAAATGATGGAGAAATACAGAAGTTGCTAAATGCAAAAAAAAAAAAGAATTCCTTAGACCTTACCATCAGGAAAGTACAAGTGAATTTTGTACAAGAGATGCAGGATTCTTGACTCAATAAGGATGATGAAATTCAGTTTTATGTACACAGTAACAATTCAAAGTGTTCTTATGATGTTCTAAAAGCTATTCCTGGGCCAAAATCATATTCTACATCTTAACTACTCCAGTGCTATTGGAATCACATTGATTAGTGAGAGGTACAGTATCCTAGAGAGATGGACTAAACACTTCTATAGTGTTCTTAACAGACTATTATCAATCAATTCAGAAACCATTGACAGTTTGCCCCCAGTTGAAGTCAATCCACCTTTATGCTTAAATTCCAACTGAAGAAGAGGTTTTTGAATGCATTAGGCTTCTTCCTTGTGACAAAACATTTGGTGTTAATTCTACTTCAGACAAGATCTACAAGGTAGGGAGAGGGGTCCATTGCTCATATGAAACCTGACTGATATTTTCCAAGTTAGTTATCCTTCTGGAATTCAAGGATTCTTCCATTGTCCATCTATATAAAGGTAAAGGGAATAGATTGCCCTCTGACAATCACAGGGATATTTAATCATTGTTGATAAGATTCTTGCCAGAATTCTCCTTCACCTGGAAGATGGTCACCTCCCTGAGAGCAAGTGTGGCTTCAGAAAGAATCAAGGGATAGTCAACATGATGTTAGTTTCCTGAAAACCCCAAGAAAAATGCCAGGAGTAAAAAGAAGTCTAGACATATACAATGTCTGCAGATCTTCCCAAGAACTTTGATACTATCAGCAGGGAGGGTTTATGGAAAATTATGTCAAAATTTGGCTGTCTAGAGAAGTTCATCAGTATTATAAGTCAGTTTCATGATGGAGTGAATACCCTGGTTGTGGATAGAAGACAGTGCTCTTGTGATTTCCCCTTCACCAATGGAGATAAACAAGGTTGTATCCTTGCTCCCATGATTTTGAGCATGATGTTTTCATTTATTTTATCAAGTGCCTTCACTAAAAATACAGTATCAAGATCAGTTACCTCACTAATTAGAAATTCTTCAACTCGATAAGGCTAAAAGCCAACACCAAAAGTGGTGGGAGTGTTGGTACATTATATTACAGATGCTAGTGCATAACTGCTGCCTTTGAAGCTGAGATGCAACAAAGTATGTATTAATTCTCTGCTGTTTGTGCTAATTGTGGCCTAATAATTAGCATCCAGAAAACACAGGTCCTCTATCAACTAGCACCACACCATCCATATGTGAAACCAATGGTTACAGCAAATGGACAGGTTTTGAATACTGTGTCTAAGTTGTGTGTGAGAAAGTGAAAATGTCTTTTGGGAAACTTGGAAACAGTTGGGTCAATATTTTTCGCACCAACTCCAATCTGTACAAAGCATAGGTAGAACATCAAACACTGAGTAAAGATTCTCTAGCTAAACACTCTGGAAAATCTAAACATATTAGGAAGAAAAAGAAGCCAATGGTGACAGAAAGCATCTAATAATCACTGAATTCTCCACTTTGAGAATGAAGCCAAAAAAAAGTTCCACTCTTTGTGATTTCACAATCTATACAGCATGGGAGGATCAAATGAGGAAAAAATTCAGTACAAATAATGCTTTTTTCCCCACTAAATGAAATTGAGGTATGCTTGTGGGGAAGTGTACACAATCTGCCTCAGTGATTTCTGATCCTTTGAAGAGAAGGTTGCCCTTTCTAATGTAGAGAACTCTGATGTAGATGTTACGAAACTGATGTAGATCTTATGAAACTCTCTGAAAGAATTATATGTAAATGACATCATCAAATTGTCTAGCAGTCAATACATAATGACCATATTCTATGGGTTGTAGTTTTTGTTATGATTCTTCATTTTCAAAGAAAATCAAATGACGTCATGCAGTGATATATTATTGACTTGTGTGTGAATTTGATTTGAATGAAGTTACACCAAGCCATCAGCCTTACTCACTCTCCCAGATTCATCCACGTACAACTGATGTCAAAAGTCTAGATGACTGATGATGACCCAGGATGAAATACAGTGTCTTCAATAGTTGACCAAGTTCTAAGAATCCCACAGTTTCTGCTTTGGTCACCTTCATGCCCAATGGAACAAATTGTCTACTGTCCATTTTGATAAAGGAAGTCTTCATATGCTTGGGGTAGGCATACTCCTAATTCAAGGTCAAGACTAAGAAGATACAAACTAGAGTTTAAATGAGAGGTCTAAATCAGAGCAGTACACAATGTCATAACTTTAAGATATCCTGCTAAGGAGTCAGTTATTTCAGTATTAGAACTTCCCAGTAAATATTTTCATGTATTGCTGTAGGTAGACAAAAGAAGATGGCTTTTGAATCCCCAGAAATATTACAAGAATATGAACACTTTTCAATGACTTATAAGAGGTGTAACTTTCATTGAGGTCCGAAGTATTTTGATGATCTCATTGTCTTTAAAAATGCATTATGGGGACAGCTAGGTGGCACAGTGGATAGAGCACCCGCCCTGGAGGCAGGAGTACTTGAGTTCAAATCTGACCTCAGACAATAATTACCTAGCTGTGTGGCCATGGGCAAGCCACTTAACCCCATTTGCTTTGCAAAATCCTAAAAAAAAAAATGCATTACGAAAATACCAGAAAAGACTGATTAGTTTGTCTAGAATGTGTTGGCCTGAAATTGTACATTTGCATTTGCTAATTTTTCAAAGCCTCCTTCAATGGGCAACTTCAGGTTAATCTCTTCCAACCAAACTAATAGTTTAATTAATAGATCGTGTAGTTTGTGAATAGGGAGTAAGTAAGGAAAGAAGACAAAAGTGCCCCTAAGTCAATAACATCCAAAGAAAATTTGAGAAACATTTTTCTATGATTTTCAGGCTATTCTCAAAAATATGTGAGGAATTAACATTAACATTGTCAGTGTGGCTTTGAACCAATTCTTTTTTACTTTGTTTTTCCTTGTATTATGGAGTAGAGAAGAATGCTGGAATGAAGAACCATGTAAAAGTGACTGACATCAAGAAGTGAAAATGGCCCTTCGGGACAGATGTTTTGTTCCTCAAAATATCATATTGTGAAGGAAGAGTAAATTGAGAGTTATGCACTAGAGTTCTATGAGAGACAGTAGCTGATTTTCCCCATATAGAATTGAGAAATATCTGGTACTACTCAAGACTTTTCCCCTCTGGAATATAAAATAGAAGATGTTAACTTTGGATACTTGGAACAAAAGAGAACACAAGTCAGTAGGAAATAATTTATATTTATGATAAGCAAGACTTGGACTCAGCAAATTAATAAAAAAGTACCTACATCTAGCTCATATTTGTTAAGAAATCTTCTGCTACAGGGAACACATACATCCTTCCTTGTAACTTTACCTGTGATTTTACCCTAATAAATGCTTTTTTCATTTAAACTAAAGTTTCTTCTTGAACAGTTGATAAAAATAATCACTTCTTTTGGAGTTCATGAATTTTGGTTTTGATAGAGTCTATCTTGGGTGGTTTTTCATGGTGCCCACATAGAAAAGGTACTATTCCATATTCTAAATTTTAAAATGCAGAATAAAAGATCCATGAGGGAATGGGATAATAGGTAATTGATGAGTGTGGGGTAGTGAGTGCATGGTAGTAATAAACTTTGAAAGAGGAGAGAGTGGCAGTGAGGTATGGCAACATTCAGGTATGGCAATTCTAGGTTGATTATTCTACTGAGACCCCTGAAGAACAAGAAAAATGGCAAATAATGACCCCAACCCAGTGAGGACAGGCTATGAAGAAAAAATTCTTTTTCTTACAGATGAAATGCATTGTAGTTGACAGGGAAAATTCACTAAAAAAAGATGATTTGAAGGTTCAAACCTGATCAAATTTAGCTTTTTTTCCCCTCTTAGGCTTTATCTTAGATGTCACTGTGTTTACTGCTTAGGTAGATTACATAATACTGGGGAGGAGACTTAATAATATAAAATGGGAAACACATTCTTCCAAGGAGACACATTATTTATCCATTAGGAACAAAGATTGTTTTAACCCTTTCTTCCTCTCAATTTATATACTTCTCCACTCATCTACCTCTACCGACTGATTCTGTAAAGAAGGATATGATTGCTTCTTTCATTTCCTATCATCTACTACTCTTAATAATGACTATAAGGGATGGGAATGGGTAGAGAAAATTTTAATCCTTAAACCTCTCATTAAATTCTCAAATACCCTCTTGTCTCTTGTCACTGCCTTGTTTCCTTTCCCTCATTATTCTCCTCTCTTCTTTCTTCTATAAGGGATTGATTAACTAGGTTCTCAATCAAATTAATGAGCTGATTGCCTTGATGAGCCTTTATACTCCCTTCTCACTTTGATTGTCACTTCCAGATTTCCTCTACTCTCTTCCCTCTCATCAAAATCTATCTCTCACTCACCGGAGCACAATCTGTCCAATATGATTGAACATAGCATGCCAATTCGATTTTCTCCCCTGGTTTTGCAGGTCCCATTGGGATCACATTCACTTCAAGCAGCTTTTGTCTAGTAAGGAAAACAGAGAAAGAAAGAATTCCTCCTTTCCTTCATTAGATATAGATCAAGAAACAAGTAAGTTGTGGGTTGTGAGTAGGAGTGAATTGAAGAGAAATAAAGATAAGGCTCTTAGGAGAAATGTGATCATATGGTCTAGATACCCATTTTGTCTTTATGTATCATTCCCAAGGATCTTCTATTTTCAAACCCCATTTCTGTCTAGAAAAGATAGGGTAACTGAAACTCAGAGGGCAAAAGATGAAGTGCTATCAATTGAATGTGTTCATATTTCTATCTACTAAGGAACCAAGTTAGGGATTACCTTCTTTTCATTCTTCATAGACCCAATTTAGAGCATCTAGACTGGTTGTAAAGTAACAACCAAGTAAAATAACCAATATTTTAGACTTGGAAGGGACTATTATCAGTAGAAACTTCTTTGTTTTATGCAGTGAGAAATGAGGGTCTATTAAGATGCAATGACCTATGGGCCTGAGAACTCATTGGAACTGAAATACCCTTAATTTTACTGATAAAAAACAAATTAAAAAGTGTCCTGGATGGGGGGTATGCGTGTAGGAGGGTGTGCATGGGTATGTGTTTGTGTGTGTGTGTGTATGTGTGTGTGTGTGTATTAAAGGAAAGGGTTCACAGACTCAAACTTCAAAAATAATTGAATATTTTTGGACAATGTATTTCATACTGAATATAGGTATGGTTTTTGCAAAACAAGGGAACCTGGGCAGAGTCTGCTCTCTCTAGGATTTTCTAAGGCATTGACTGTGGTGTCCTAAAGACCAAGAGTATTCCAATCAAAATAAGATATTTGTTTCCTTTTCTTAAGCCAAAAACACAACTTAGAAGTCCTGTATTATTAATTTCTACTTTATATATTATATATAAAGTTTCTACTTTCTACTTCTGTATATATATACGTATATAGTTTCTATTTATATATAATATATATTTCTACTGTATATATTATATATATATAATTTCTACTTTCTACATATATATATATGTGAAGTTTCTACTTTATATATAACTTGGGACACTGGTACATTTCTTCATAAATCCTTCTCTCTTCTTCCTCCTCTTTTGAATAATCCTTACTTGTACATAGGTATCCCCTCTAATCTCCAACATTCTACATTTCCATTCTGCTCCTCATATGACTTGTTTGCCTGTTTGAAACCAGAACTTGTTTCATTTCTGAGATATTTCAAGAACAAAACCTCTGTTCTTCCCACAATACATGAACCCTCATGTTTCCCATTGCCTTTTCCCTATTATGAGGTCTAACACGGGCTAATCATTAGATTGAGTACCAAGACTCCTTTATCTGAATCTCTTCTCCAATTCCATCTCATGGAATCTAGAGTACCAGAGAGTGCCTCCTAAAAAAATATTACATATCTGTTTATCTGTCTGTCTATGTATCCATTTGTCCATCTATCCATTCATCTATCTATCTATCTATCTATCTATCTATCTATCTATCTATCTATCTATCTATCTATCTTCTCCAGGAGGAAGGCTCAATCAAAGGTAGGGAGCTAGGACACAAGGTTCTTTTTTTTTCTTTTTTCTACTTGCTTCACAGATTTGCCCCAGATCCAAGATCTAACTTGAGTCTCTCAGCTTAGTGCCCATGAAAAAGTACAGATTAATCAAAAGTATATGTTCCCAATTTCAGGTATTGGAAAAATTATATCAGCTATCCTCATGTAGTAACTAGGATCTTGAGTATTTTTCTTATCACAGAATCTCTGGAGCTATCTCTTCATTTCATAGTTTTGCAATTTTCTCCTTCCAGTAGAGATTTACAAAGAGGAAAACCAAAGCACAGAAAAAGAAAAGGATTTAAGTAGGATCTGGGGCCAACTTTAGATTCTATTCTCTGTCTCTAAAAATATAGTTCTGGTTACCAGCTTTGGGAGAGAGTTGTTAGGAAAGGGTAAGTCTTCCCCTTCTAGGGGATTTCTAGGTAGAAGGTGCAATTGTTACTATTAAAGGAAAGGAACATAGGGTAGGATAATATCTTGAGGGAAGTGAAGACCCTAGTTTGCAAGATGAACCCATTCTGGCTGACTAAAGGGGTAGCTTACTGGGGAAGGGGTAGCTTACATGACCCCAGCTTCACCGATGATGAGTAGTTGCAGACAGAGTCCCAGGGAGATTTCAGTAATGCTTGTACTCAGGGTCTGGAGACAGTACATGCTGAAAGAAGACAGAAAATTATATCTACAAGAATTAGAGAACTAACCCTAGATATTCTATTTATAACTGGAAAAGAAAAGTAGGGCAAGTGTTGGGCAGACAACTAGCCAATCAGACTCAGCCTTGAGTCTGCCTCATTCTCATCTATGTTTGTCTCCACTAGGTTTGTTTTTCTACACAAAAATATCAGCATTCAGCATAGATAAAGTATTGGCATGCTCTGGAGGGGAGGAGTTAAGCATGTCTTCCTTATTTTGAAGAATTGGAGAGTGTTCAAGAGATTTTGATGAATATATTATTTCCTCACTTAGCCCACATAAGCAGGGCTTTCTCCTTGTTGACTTCAAAGTCAAGAATAAGTAAGGGTATTAGATTGCAAGTTAGGAAATCTGGTATTGGTCTTGTCACTTATAGCTGTTTGTTACTTTAATTCTTTTGGTATTTGGTTCTTCACTAAAATGAGAATTACTTTTAAGATGGTAGAATAGAAAATAGAAGAGCTAACTCTACCCTACTACCCCCAACAAAATAGAAATGTTATCACTTCCTTTCTCCACACTTCTACCTTGTCTTCTTTCTTTTACCAAAAAAGTGAAAATAAATGGAAAGTTCAAGTGAAAAAGGAAAGACATATTGCCTGTAGTTGATGTAAATAGATCTCTATTTACATAGACTCATTCCTGCTTCATTAAAGTCCTTGAGTTTCTTTGACCTTACTACTTCTTGCCTTAATGTGTTACTCCACTTTAGTAATCCAACTAATACCTTCTCTCACCTATCTTTATTCTTGCCTATCACTGGTGTCCAGGAGATGCCCAAGGTTTTCCTTTATCTTGTCTCCCCTGATCACTGACAAATCATTGATACAGAGCTGCAAAGGATTACAGTGGTCATTTAGACCAACCCTTCTCCCCTTCCACCTCATTTGTAGATAACTACAGCCTACGGTCACACACATAGCAGGCTTAAGAGGTGAGCTCTGAAACTATGTTCTTCAGCTCCAGAGTCAAGATTCTTTTCACTGTATTGTTCTACTGTTTCATATGTTGGCTTAGGCTTATCAGGCATAGAGTCACTTAAAATAGATTTAGTGCTATATCCCACTTATGTTGCAAATCCCACAGAGTCATTCAACCAATTTCATACTGATTATATCCTAAAGAATGCCTCTGAAATTCTCCATCTGAGAGGAAGTGAGTCATCTTCCCATCCCCACATCAAGCCAGCCCCCCAAGGAGTACTTGGTCAACACCCACCTGAGAGCCTGAACAAAGTCTAGGAGAATTCTTGTTATTGCCAATTGGTACTCTATCATAACAGTAGAAAGTTTCTCAGGATCCTCCTCCTTGATTTAGGGCTTTAGAGAGGAGATTCTCCCTCCATCCTCCATACATGCACTTCACTTAAGGCAACTAGGCTACACTTAGGCTTACCAAAAAAAGAAAACAAATAAATAAATATTAGGGATTTCCTACTCTGACCTTTTAAGCATGGAAAATGCCTGTGGGACTAGAATGGTATTAAATTAATATAAACATAGTTAATCAAGGGAATCAAGTACTATTTTTTTTTAAATAGGAGAGATGAGGAAAGATAATACAAAAAAACTGAATGGAGAAAAACAAAAACCTAATAATTCTAACCTTAAAAGTAAAAGTCTCTAATAAAAGGAAGGTAATTTAGAATGGGTAAGAAGTACATCTTAGGGCGGAGCCAGGATGGTGACAAGAGTGGATTGTGTCCTAGGAGCTCTCTCATAAATCTTTGAAATTAAGGACTCTAACTAAATTTTCGAGAGAGAACCCACAGAGGGACCCAATGAGGCAGTTCTCCTACTCAAGGTAACCTGGAAAAGAGCAGAAAGGCTCTGCTCCCCGGGGTTGGAGGGGCGGCCCGCCAGAACAAAAGAACTTCAGCCTCCCGGAGGCAGCCCCAGGGCACTGGGAGATGCAGCTCACAGCAGCGGGGAGTTTCCTGACCTGCACCCCAGGGAGCACCAGGCACAAATTGGGGGAACAGCGGGGGACCTCTGCCAGAGTGAGCACATGAAGCCCGGCCCTCAGGGCACACAGCAAGCTGCTTGGCCACTGCATTCCAGATCCAGGAAACAGAAGCAGGTGGAGCTGGTAAGCAGGAGCCCCCAGGGCATGAGCCCCCAGGGCATGAGCCCATTGAACCTAGGGAGCGGATTGAAGAGAGAGAGACTGCCAAACTCTGTCCTCTACCCCTGGATCAGGACTCTGGGGCTCTGACCACATTCAGATCCTGATCACAGTCCGGGCTTCCCCATAGAACAGCAAGCCCCCCCCCCACCTCAGCCCCATGGCAGAGGTGGGGAGCTTGTGGTCATTTACAGACCAAGAGGGAGGACAGAGCCACACACACTGAGACTCTTGTAAGAGTGTCCCAAAAGCTCAGGAAGCACCCCCAAAACAGGCTTAGACTGGGAAAATTAGCAAGCAGAGAAATACATTATCTATGAACCCAAGAAGTATCAATATACTCAGTCTGAAGATGAGGAAGCACGAGCTCCTGCATCTAAAGACTCCAAGAAAAATAGAAATTGGGCTCAGGCTATGACAGAGCTCAAAAAAGACTTTGAAAATCAAATGAAGGAGTTAGAAGAAAAACTGGGAAAAGAAATGAGAGAGATGCAGGAAAAACATGAAAATGAATATATCTTTGAGGTTTCTCATCTTTTTTGGGAGTAGCGGGGTCTTTGATTACTCTCACAACAACATTGTTGTAATAATATAAAATAAATAAACAAAAATAAAATAAAAAGGGGGAAGGTAGGTAAACTAACAATCTCCCAAAGTTGGATGGTCTTACTTTGAGTTCTGGATCCAAGATAACACTGGTGAAATTATAACCTAAACCTCAAATTAAATCAGGGTGATTTAATTTAAATAAACAAACAAATAAACAAATACATAAAAGAAAAGAAAATACATATATCATTCTTACTGTAACTCTTCCGTGGATGGCAATGAATATTGCCATCTAGATAGTTCAGAGGGTGTATCTGTCCCAATATATTTTACCTGGTGTTCTCCAAGATTTTTCACATGGAAAAAGAACTTCTTTCTACAGAGAAACCACAAAGCTGAGAGATAAAGAAACTATATGGAGAGACAGAGTATTCAATAAAGTGGGGAGAGATGAGATCAGATGGGTCAATATGACCTGGAGAAGACTGCTCAACAGAAAACAGAAATAACTCAACTTTGGTTAATTGTAATGATCAACCATGATCCTAGAAAGGAAATATTGCATGGTGGAACATGCACTGGTTTTGGAATCAGAGAACCTGAACTGAAATTCTATCTCTGGCACTTTCTAGCAATGTGATCCTATCTAGGCTTCTGTTTCCTCTGTTATACAATGATAGGGTTGAACAACATAATTTATAAGATCCCTTCCAATGCCACTCCCATGATCATATAAACTATAAGGAGAGATGCACATATTATGCTAAAAAACATGGGTGAATACCCAGTCTTTGGGAATAACAAGATACAGATGAATCAGATTTCTCTTCTCTTGGTAGAGAGATAGGGGGCCATAGGATTAAAATGTACTTGATTTTGCTCAAGTGTGTTTCTTTTTTACAAGGGAGTATTTAATTAATATATATGCATATATATATATATATATATGGTAGAGAATAGGAAGGGTAATATTGAAATAAGATTGGTATAAAAACAAAAAACAATACAAAAGATTTTACTAATGAAAGATCAGTAAATGATTAATATGTCAGTGATTGGAGCAGCAAAAATCTCAGAAGCCACTGAGTCCAATATTCTCAGTTTATAAATAAAGAAACTGAGTCACAGTGAAGTTAAGTGACTTTCCTAAGGTTATATAGGTAGTACGTGTATGTGGTAGGATTTGAACCCAAATTATCCTGGCTCTAAATTCTGTGCCTCTGTACTATTCAACACTGTCTCCATTAAAGAAGTTCTATAATAAATAAAGTCGAATGGAACTACTGCAATCAATCATGAATGCAACTCTTTGACAGAGTCATAAATCTTTAGATTAAATATTTACTTACTCTTGACCAGGAAACTAAAAAAAAGTCATTGCACTTCCCTCAAATTTTTCTTGATACACTCTCCTTCATTATTCCTAAGTAATAGAGGCATAGAATTTGTAATGGTATAAAAGATTTAGGTAGAGTTTCTTCCTAAATTGCTGGGTTTAATCTCTAATAGCTTTAGAAAACAAAATTTCCCTAAGCACTATTGTATGACTGCATATATACTGGAATAATTCAACTATTGAGAAATCAACATTTCAGGAGACCCACCAAGTCAGCCCCCAAAAGACTGCAAAATATATCCAATGATGACATACAAGCAAGGTCAAGCATGTGAATACTTCCCTAGCAGAATGAGAAGATGAAAACAATTTTTTCATAATGGCCATAAAAGTGTCTAAGGAATGCACTATGAATTCTTAGGTCTTTGTCATCCATTGTATCCTGAGCCATAATCAGTCACCTTGACTTTTTTCTTGTGACTAAGCATTAATGATTTTAAAATAGAGAATGAGACTAATGACTCTGCATCACCTAAATTCAATCCCCTTGCAAGTCACAACATCACTTTTCAAAATGGTGCTCTACAAAAATGAAGGAAAAACAACAAGCAAGGGGTAATGTAAGTTATATCATAGAGAACTAAGTGACTGGAAAAGGAAATGGGAGAGTCATATAGAAAGAATGATTAAAAACAGATAACATCTGCACTGGTACCCAGGGAATGTAAAAAGAACAGGAAGTTGAAGTTTCTATGGAAATTCTAAAGAACTTGGACAAAAATCATAGAGGAGAAGACTTGAATGGGTTATAATCTGCATTGATGAGCTCACAGATTCATTGAAGAAGCTGTTTTTCATTCATCAACTGGATAAATTGAGCAATTTTAGGCTTGATTATCTGTTCTGAATTTCTCCATCTCATTTAATAGACTTACAAATGATTGGATAGTGGACCAGCTGTAAGGATGGCATGAAGCAATGATTCAGAACTTGAGGGCTAGTTAAAAAAGACAGGTTTTAGACTGGGTGGTAATATTTCACCTGTAATCTGGGACTCAAATTTGTCATATTCTCAAGGTAAGAAAAATTTTGTTCTTCATACCTTTCATTTGTAGTCTCATATAAAGGGAAATCTATGCAAGTTAGTCTAATAGCCAAGGGATTCAATGAATCTACTCATCCATCCCTTATCTCCTTAAAGACACAAATGTTATTCTTTGTTTCAATTATTCTTGTATTTAATCATTATTTTTCTTTTTTTTATATCTCTTTTGTTTCCATATATATTTTTCTCTTTCAGGTTCTGCCTGCTTCACTCTATATTAGTTAATATAACTTGGCATAGTATTCTGAATTCTTCATAGTCACAATTTCTCATGGCTAATACTTTATTACATCAATTCCCCACTCTTTTAGTTTAGTCATTTTCTGAATAATGAATTCTGGAAGGCATAAAGTATATTTACTTCTCCAATCCCAAATCTTTTGTAATTTCCTTTATAATTCTACTATGGTTGCCTTCTCAAAGGTCACAAATTGCTTTTATACTTGATAATCCTCTAACTTTTTCTTAGATTTTATTTTCCATGACCACTGTTTAAAATTAGATAATATTTATAGCTACCTTTACTTAAACATATTCTTCTGCAAAGTTCCTTAAAGCTCCATGGTGCCATTTGATGGCATATCTACTTAGAAGACTGCATTTAATGTTCATTTTCACATAATTTTACAGTGAAGTGTGAGAGAACATTAACAATTGGGGAGAATTAAGCAGAATTAAGCACTGAAGAGGAGCATGAGTAGAGGTCATTTTCTCCATGTTATCTTCTGGTCATTTACTTTCTTACCTTTTTTTACAATTTTTGGAGATAAAGGATGGATGCCATAGGAATGGAGGGGGGGAATAGAAAAAAGATTAAGAAAAAGAGACAGGTAGACAGAGACCAAGACAAAAACAGACACACAGAGAGAGACAGAAGACAAAGAAACAGAGTTTGGTCTCACAGAGAGGAACAAAGACGGAGAAAGAGTAAGATATAGATAAACAGTGGCACACAGAGAGATAGAAACAGAGGTATGGAGAAAGACAAGGGGAGAAATAGAGACAGAAAGAGAGAAACAATGACTTGGAGAGAAACAGATGACAGAGAACAGAATCACTGTATTATCTGTTTAATTTTTCATTCTATTTTGTTTTGTGTGTTTTTTAAACCCCGTCCTGCTGGATTTGGGGAAATTTTAAGTTCAGAGTGCCATGATGACTTTACGTGGACTTTGATATAAGGAGGACTCAGTGATAGAACTTTTCTCATCTATAAAATGAAGAATAAATGACTTCTTTGTTTCCTTCCATCTCTACAGGTATGATACTCTATAGCTTTTGCTTGACCCCTTCATTCTAGTGGCAGATTTGCATTGGTACATTGTCATTCTTGTCCCATATTGCCGAAGTGCCACACTCATTGTTCAAGGGCCCTGACAGATTAACATAACTATACATTAACTATCTGCTACCCAAACAAGACAATTTTTTACTTGGTTTTTTAACATGTTCTCCTCCTTTATTCTTATGATTTCTAAGACCACTGATTTATGAGTACAAGTTTTGAATAAAAAGGGTTGCTCATTTACATGGAATTTTCTGGGGTCATTTTGAAATGTACTTTGCATATTGCTGGTGCCAATATTAATTGTGGTTTATTGAGAATGGGTATTTTGGCTTTCAGACCAAGGTATTGTATAGAATTAGATAGAATATTTAACTCCCTCCTCTCTATCAATCCAATATAGCAGCATATTATTTCAATCCCAATTTTCTGTTCTTGACAGATGGCTATGGACTTCCTACTCTCCTGCTCTTTGTAAAGATTCCTTTCTTCTAAAAAAAATCTGAGAAGCAAATCCTTGTCTTTGAACTACTGCCTCATAAAACAACTTTAATCATAAATTGTACTTCATGACCCTTCCTAATAGGAAATCAGAACTTCAGGATGGGAAGGAGAACTTGGAAGTTCCAATTCCAATGCTAATTGTTTTTTGTTTTTGTTTTGTTCTGGTAATTTGCAATTTGTCTCTTGGTTTCTTCTCTTGTGCCTGGTGAAGAATGTTCAGCCTAGGATAATTGTATAACATAATTCCAAATGCATTTTTTTCAAAGGGGCTCATGTGCAGCCCCAATCCCAGGAATGCCCTCATCATACTCTGTAAAAGACCCTTTCTATTATGACTTATAAACTTGGTCAATCACTAGATATTGGGCTGGCTCTTCCTTACTTATATAGGTGGCAAATTAATAAAATGAGGAAATTGCAAAAAGAAGAGAGTGAGGAGATGGAAGAGAGGCAGGTGTGGGGCATTTTAAACTCTGAACTAATTTTCTCCAGAGCATCTAGAAATTAATCTTGTTGAGGAGTCTTTAGGTCAAAAGAATCCAAAGGAAAGAGAGTTGTGTGAGGAGGGAATGTGATCCAACTGACTATCATGTCTTAGGCCATGGACTCAGGCACTTTGTACAGAGGAGCTCAGAATAGCCTATATTGAATTCCCTCCCTCCTTAGGAAAGATTTTTTTTTCTCTAGATCAGAAATGAGTCAAGTCCATAAGTGCTTGTTGAAGTAGAAAATGAATTTTTCTTCTGTCTCTGTTTGTTTATTCACAAACACACATACACACACACGCACACACAAAGAGACACAAATGGAAAGAGATTTCCCAAACTAAATCAAATTTTGAAGTTAATTTATATCTCTGGAGATAGTAGCTAACTAGTATCCTCAGTACTTGTCTACCCATTCATCTGATTTTGGGGAGAATGAGAAAACCAATACCACTATATGCTATAAGTAAGGATTTAGGACAACAGGCAAAGATAACACTAATCAATTTGCCCTGAGGGTCATATGGCAATGATACCTTCCACATACCTTGCTCTTTGAATATCTGCTTTGCGGTTATACAGGAAAAGTCAACAAGGCAGCAAAAGTAGTGTGTATGATAAAATCACAGAGGGAGGAAACATTGTTCTTCCTTGTTTCTGAGAATAAAGGAGTTCTTGAGCTAAATAGGACCATGAAAGCAAAGCTAATTTAATTTACCTATCTCCTTGTCTTTACATAGAATTACTGCCAGGATAAGTGGAACTTGATGGATATGACTTAACCCTTCATTTTCCTCACAATATGAGGTAGGATTCTTGTGAGCTAGGAAATTGTAGTGCAAACCTGGGGCAGTTTGGGTTAACTTTGTCTCTCCCCTGCTGCATTCATCTGGGAAAGAAGAATACAAAAGTTTTTAGGTCTTTGGCAGGAAGCTTCTTAAATCCTAAAATCTTCATTTTACCTTTTTTTCTGTTTCTATCTTCCTGAACTGCTTTGGGAAATACTTTAAATTAGAGTATGGTTTGTTTTGTTTTGTTTTTTAATAAAAGATTTGCCCCTTTGAATCCTTGGGCTCTAAGTGATCCCTTGCACCAGATAAGGAGCCAAAACCAAGACAAATGTTTTAGTTTTTTTTTTCCTCTTAGTTCTAGCCATGACTATATGTTAACTCAACATCATGGAAAAGTTTCTTTTGTTACTTCTCATTTCTTAAAATCATAGCTAGTCATACTCCTAATCAAATATTTTCCTAATTATCCACTGTGCTCTCCACTATCCCTTCCCTCCCCACCTTCCTAGTGTAGGAGAGATGGTAGGGTGGGCAAAAGTAGATTCTCCCTATACATTGCTTTGATACTTCAATTTCCAATCCAATTACAAAATCTTACTACCTTAGCCAAACTGCTTTCTATATCATACTCCACTAACAAAGGCAAGGATCCTTTATTTTAAATATTTATAAAAGTAGACTCATTTTTTTCTAAGAAGACAATTTTTAAAATATTTTTTTCAGATATCAAGTAATTATTTTTTTTCCTTCCATCTCCCCTTGCCCATTGGGGAAAAAAAAAGAAAGAAAGCAAAAGTTGCATTTAAGCTTCAAAGGTATGTGAGACCTGGATATGAAAGGGCACCTCATAAACAAATTAGAGAAACAAGGACCATGTTATCTTTCAGATTTATGGACAGGGAAGGAGTTCAGGACAAACAAGGGATAAATAAGGTTGCAAAAAATAAAAAGGATGATTTTTGGTAACATAAAATTAAAAAGATTTTACACAAATAATACAGATAAAATTAAAAGGGAAATTATAATTAAAAAATTCTTTGTATTAAATTTTTCCTGATAAAAATCTCATTTCTGAATTTTTATTTTGATTTCATATGTAAGAAAACGGTTAAACTTTATAAGAATGTGAGCCACCCCCCAACTGTTAATTGTTAACGAATATGAACAGGTAACAGTCCTCAAGAAAAGAAATCCAAGTTATTTTTAGTCAAGTGGGAAAATGTTCCAAATCACTAATAATTAAAGAAATTTGAATTAAAGCAACTTTACTCTTCCCCCTCACACTTATCAGATTGGCAAAACTAATAAAAAAAGAAAGTGATATATATTGGAGGGGCTGTAGGAAAACCGGCATGCTGATGCACTGTTGGAGCTATGACTTGTTCTAGCCATTCTGGAAAGTAATTTGGAATCATAACCCAAACATCACTACTCTGCATGACTAACTAAACCCCAAAGAAAAAGGAAAAGAACTCACATTTACCTAAATATTCATAGTTGCATTTTTTCATGGGCAAAAATTTGGAAATTGAGGGATAGGTATTGGGAAATAGCTGAAGGGAATTGAGGAACAGCTGAACTGATTTCATCATAATCAAAAAGGATAAAAATGTATATAGTTTTAACTTTTTCAATTTGATGCTCATTTATTATCTCATTTGATTTTCATATCAACTCTGTAAGAAAAATGCTATTATTATTTCACTATTCTTAACTTTCAGCTGAGAGAATTGAGACTGAAAAAGATTAAGTGGGTTTATCTAGGGTCACACAGACATTCAAATGGCTGAGGTGGGATTCAAACCACCCATACTAAGCCACAGGACTTCTGGAAGGCAAATGTAGCAGTAAATTGAAGGTGAAATTTGAAAAGAGATAAGAATTGATAGGACAGTGGGACAAGGGATTCAAGGGGCAGATGTCACTGTCAAATAGAAACTTGTTAAAGGATCAAGATTGTGAGGAAAGGAATTGAAGTCAAAGTAGGGATGTTTTTTTTTTCAGGTCAACTACTGCTGGATATGATTCCTGCAGATTTTGATGAGGAGAGAAAATAGATATAATAATAATTTGGTAGTAAGTCAGTCAATCAACGAGTATTGATCAAGTACCCACCATATGCCAGGATAGTACTCAGTACTAGAGGTTCAAAAAGAAACTCAAAAAGGAAGGGGGGGGAGAAAGAAAGAGAAAGAGGGAGGAAGGGAGGAAGAAAAAAGAAAGAGGGAAGTAAAGAAAGGAAGGAAACAGAAACAAAGAAAAAGAAAAGAAATATAGCAAAATAGACAAAATGCTATACTTGAAATAAGGGGGACATGGGGTTTAAATCCCACCTCTGATCCTTATTAATTATGTGCCCCTGGGCATGGCACTTAATCTCACTAAATTTGTTAGTTTCTTTAACTGTAAAATGAGGGTTTTTACTATATGGTCTCCTGGTCCCTTGCATCTCTAAATCTGTAAGCATTTGATATCGATGAACTGAGAAGCTGCTAATCAACTTAGACTTTAAAAATAAGTGTGGGGGTGGCTAGGTGGCACAGTGGATAAAGCACCAGCCCTGGAGTCAGGAGTACCTGGGTTCAAATCCTGTCTCAGACACTTAATAATTACCTAGCTGTGTGGCCTTGGGCAAGCCACTTAACCCCGTAAAAAAAAAAACTAAAAGAAAAGTGTGAAGAATTTTCTACTAACCTTCTCTAACAGGAATGGAAGATTAACTTGGAAATACTTTAGTTATAAGAACAGTTCCAGGATTCTTAAAGTTCAGTATTCTGGGGTAGAGCTAATCTAGGTCTAATAGGTTTTGAGGGTAAAAATACAATAAGGCACTTGGGAATCATAAAATACAAAGAAAACAATTGCTTTTAACAAGAAATTAAAAGAGTTAATTTAAAAAAAATAATCTAAAAACTTCTCCTTAATAATTACCCAGGTTGGGCAGACAGAAAAGCATTCCCTAGGCTTTAGGTGCTTGTGTTCTCTGATACAATTTCTTCCCAGGTTGGTTTTCTTTCGCTTCAAGTATCAATGTCAAAGTAGTTCACCTGCTGCTGGTGAAGTTTTAGGGAGGGTGATCTACATTAAAAAAGAAGAATGAAGGGGAAAGGAGAGAAGGAGCTCTAGCCCTCTGCCATCAAGGACATAAATATAGCTCTCCCCTTCAGTGGTGTGTAGGTAGATGGCTCAATCAGGTATCTTCAGTGAAAGATGCCCAGTGGGTGTTTAACACAATCTTACCATGGTCAGAATGAGTTATAGTTGGCAAAGACTATTGGGAGTAGGGAAAGATTTTTGAAACTCTATTGGAGTAAAAATATGGAATTATGATAAGTCACTGTGGAGAGAAGACTGAATTGTTCTACTCTTTTTCATTCTCTTCTCTCTACCAAAAAAAAATCTTTGAAATGTTAAGAATAATACAAAAATTTTGAAGAGTCGCTAATAAGTAGCTGTATATGCCTGTTATGAATTCAAGATATGACTTTAGTGAACTCAAGTCACTTGACCCACATGAATTCCATTCTTTGATTAAAGAAGGCATGATATTTCCCAATGATGTTTAAAAGACTGTGGATAACAGAAGAGGTATGATGCAGTGTTGAAGCACATATATTGCTTCAATTAAAAAGGAAAGAAAGATATTAGAGTATAGAACTCAGAATATGTGAAGACCAAGATCCAAATCCAGGTTTCACTGTCTTCAAATTTATCACTTATTCCACTACATTAGAATGTTAGCTCCTTCAGTGATCAATGTTGGAAGAGATGTGGGAAATCTGTTGGTGGAGCTGTAAACTCATCCAACCATTTTGGAGAGCAATTTGAAACCATGCCTAAAGGGCAACAAAAATGTGCATACCCTTTGATCCAGCAATGCCACTACTGGGTCTATACCCTGGAGAGATGATGAAAAAGGGTAAAAACATCACTTGTACAAAAATATTCATAGCAGCCCTGTTCGTGGTGGCAAAGAATTGGAAATTAAGTGAATGTCCTTCAATTGAGGAATGACTTAGCAAATTATGGTAAATGTATGTCATGGAACACTATTGTTCTATTAGAAACCAGGAGGGATGGAAATTCAGGGAAGCCTGAAAGAATTTACATAAACTGATGCTGAGCAGTACCAGAAAAATGTTATACACCCTAACAGCAACATGGGGGGTAATGATCAACCTTAATGGACTTACTCATTCCATCAGTGCTGTCTGTGATGGAGAATACCATCACATCATCCAGAGAAAGAATTGTTGAGTATGAACAAAGACCAAAGACTATTATCTTTAATTTTAAAAAATTATCTTTTATGTAGTTTTGCTATCTCTTTTACTTTATTTTTTTTCCTTAAGGATATGATTTCTCTGTCACATTCAACTTAGATCAATGTATACCACAGAAACAATGTAAAGACTAGCAGACTGCCCCCCTGGGGGGAAGCAAGATTAGGGGAAAAATTATAAAACTCAAAATAAATAAAATATTTGTAAAAAAAGAAAAGAAAAGAATGTTAGCTCCTGGAGGACAGGAGTTGTTTTTATTGGGGTTTTTTGTTTATTTGTTTTTCCTTTTCCTTATTTCAATGAGGCTGACATAGTAAATACTTATTGACTATACTACACTGCTAGTTCTACATTTTCCAATTTGGAGATTGTCCTTGATAGAGATGAGAGAGTAAATACTGGAATTCAATAGTTATCGTTGTTTGTTGTTGTTGAGTCTTTTCAGTTAATCTGACTCTTCTTGACCCCATTTAGGGTTTTCTGGGCAAAAAATATTGGACTGTTTGTCATTTCTTTCCTCAATTCATTTTTACAGATGAGAAAAAGGATGAGTCTTTCTGCCTGGAGTCCCAACACAAAATATTATGTGATAGAATCATAGATTCAGAATTAGAAGTGACCCTAGAGACCCTCATATGCAACTCCTTTATTTTTCAGAGGAGGAAACTGAGGCACAGGGAGCTTAAGTGATTTGTCCAAGAGACTAGTCATTGTATCAGGTGTAACTTTAACATGAGTTTTTTGACCCTCAATTCTAATGACCAGTACATTATGGTCTATGGTCATAGCAGCTAACTTTATTCTCTTTCCTTATTTATATTCTTATTACAGATATGTTTATAAAACTCTTTATACTTCTTTAAAAATGCTGCAACTTCCTTTTTATCTGTGCTTTGTCCATACAAGAACTAATCTTATGTGTCTACACCACACTTTTTGGGGTTGTCACTGCTCAGGTTTCTTTTTTGCTGTTTCTATACCTGGACTTGGAACCAACTATGGACTTATTTTACAGACATCTAGGAATCACAAACATGCTATATAACTTATTGATAGTCTTCCCCAGAAATTCAGTCATACAAAGCAAACAGAGAAAGGATAATGTAGAAGCCTCAGACTTTTGCAGCTGAATTCTTATGCTAATTATTGAATTTGTTCTGATATTTTTCTATGTAATTCACTGTGTATGAACACAGACTCCAGTCTGACATCTTTTTGCTAGTATTGTTTTCTGTGTTAAGTGCAAATAAAAACACAATCGTTTCTAAGCCTGGGGGTAGGGGTGGGGAGGTAGAAAAGACAGAGCAGTCAGAGCTCATTTCTGATACAGACAGTTGTGTGGCCCCAAGTATGTTCCCATCCTTCTCACCCAACCCAGGCAGATGGCTACCAAAAATTTCCTACACATTAACTTGGAGAATAAAGAGTTACACACTGTGTTCCTTACTATCCAATGTTGATTGTGGCCAAAGGCCTTCCTCCTCTCTTCGGATTATCTCCTCTAAATCTTGTTTTGGAGACAGAAGGTTAAGTAAAGAGTATGAATTGGAAGCTGACACTACTCAATTCTATTCACCAATTTGACAAGCATTTATCCTTTGGTGTCAAGGGTGACCCACTATCTCATTATGGCTGCTCCAATGCCCTGCCACCCTGACAAGAGGTGATGCCCTGGAGTGAAACTCCTTTGAAATATGTTTGAAAATACTTGGGAAAAGCAATGGTAAAAATGAAAGCTTAAAGCTTCATGATAAAAAAAATGTATTGCTTGCAATTGAATTGACAGCATAGGCATGCTGGGATTTAACCCACCTGCTAACAGGTGATTTTGAAGTCTTTATGAAGCCCTTTTCCATGAGTTACCTCTTCTGTGGGAGTGAAGTGAGGGTACTGTAGGGAAAAAACAGTCTTTTATCAAAATGTTCTAGCTGACTGAATGACATTCTCCCACCTCCACTCCCCAACAATTCTCTACATACTGAATAACAAAAATGGAATCCTACTTTGACTGCATACACACTCCCTGCTGCACATATCTCTCTTTAGCTGCATTTAACTCCCCCAGAAGTTTCACTCATTAAGACACTAGGAAGTTTCCAGACCAATTTTCCTATAGGAAGGGGTTCATTAGACTTTTCAAGTGCAACAGAAGGCTGTTGATTGGTTGCATACACTGCTAAAACCTGAGAAAACTACTTAAGCCAAATAAGTATCCTAAGAAGATGAAACTGGTACCAAAATGCAGTCTTCCTTAGTATACTAATTGTTTTTTCCTTTCAGTATGGCTACTTAGCTTGACTTCTAATATTGTGCATTTGCTGGTGGATGAGATTCTCCTCGGGCTCTCAAAGAACATAGGCTGATAAATCTCTCAATAGTACTTTCCATCTCAGTTTCTTTTTTTTCCCAGAAGCCATCAGCTCTGACTCTGGGGTGGATACCAATCTTTGTCATAAGTCCATCAGAAAAGTTACTTCTATATTTTTCCACAGTTGCTGTTGCTGATTGTAATTCCCTTCATCCATTCCTCCCCACTACCATTTATTATATTTTCTCTCTCCTTTCACTCTGTCCCTCTTCAAAAGTGTGCTATGGGGCAGCCACATTTCAGTCTTCTTTAAGCATTTAGAATAAATTTGAACTGCAGCCCTGAAATTAAATGGGCATCATGCTTTCCCAGTCAGTACTAGGCAGCTTCTCAAGCTTGATCGTGAAAGATTAGATAGACCACTCTAGGTTGAATGGGAACTACATACTTTTTGTGATCATTTCTTCTATCTCTTCTCTGTCCAGGCTTCAAAGAAGTCAGTTAAACTGTGAGCAGATGCCCAGTAAACACAGGCATGTCAGATGAGGCCACTTTTCCCAGAAGATCAGCCACACATAAATGAAGAAGGAAAGACCATTGAAAGTGAATTATACCACTACTTTCTGAATTCTTTCCTGGAGTTTTGGTCCAACACAACAATACAATAAAGACTGTTTTTTATGTCTGCACACCTATTTGAAGGACTAACAGCCCCTACTTTTTCCTTCCAATCTAAGTTACTATGGAGCTTCCTAAGCTAGTTTTTTGTGCATGAATGACCACATCAGGTCTTTCTTAACTTCCATGCCTATTATTAAAAACAGATAAACAGATTACCTGCACCAGGCTTTTATTGGAGTACTTAAATAGATAATAACAGAACTTATATGGTGTATTTTTATTAGTCTTCCTTCATTATAAAAATTCCCTTTAAGAATGATCTGGAGCAGTAGCCGTGGCCGAGTGGTTAAGGCGATGGACTAGAAATCCATTGGGGTCTCCCCACGCAGGTTCGAATCCTGCCAACTACAGGAAGAGTTCCTTCACCGGCCTCGGAGTCAGGAGTACTTGAGTTCAAATCTGGCCTCAGACACTTAATAATTACCTAGCATGTGGCCTTGAGCAAGCCACTTAACCCCATTGCCTTGCAAAAACTAAAAAAAATGATCTGGTACAGTAGTTAAATAGCTATAGTAATCAATTTTATGATAAATCCAAAGACTGCAACTTCTGGGACAAAAATTGACAAATTTGAGAAAAATTGCTAGGAAAACCAGAAAATAGTGTGACAGAAACTAGTGTAGCCTAGACATTTTACAGTCTATACCAAAATAAGTTCAAAATGGGTACAAAGAATTAGACATAAGACACATTGAAGAACAAGGAGTAGTTTACATGTCTCATCTATGGAGAAGGAAGAGGATGTTATGACCAAAATAAATATAGATAGCATTATAAATTATAAAGTGGATAATTTGGATTACATTAAATTTAAAAAAGTTTTGCACAAATAAAACCAAAGCAACCATGAGTAGAAGAAACGGGGAAGCAATTTTCAGTTTTCTTTGATAAAGGATTAATTTCTAAAATATATAGAGAATTAAGTGTAATTTATAAGGATACAAGTCATTTTCCAGTGATAAATGTTCAAAGGATATAAACAGTTTTCAGAAGAAGAAATTAAAATTATCCTATGAAAAAATGTTCTAAGTCATTACTGCTTAGAGAAATGCAAATTACAACTCTGAGGTAACTCCTAACACCCATCAGATTGGTTAAATAACAAAAAAAAAAAAGAGGAAAATGATTAATGTTGGAGGGGATGTGGGGAAAACTGCCATATTCATGCACTGTTGGTGGAGTTTTGAATGGATACAACTATTCTGGAGAGAAATTTGGAACTAAGTCCCAAGGGCAAAACTGTGCATCCCCCTTGTTCCAGCAATACCGCTACTAGATCTCTATGTATGCCAAAGAGATCACAAAAAGGGAAAAAGACACACATGTGCAAAAATATTTAGAGCAGCTCTCTTTGTAGTGTCAAATAATTAGAGATTCAGGAAATTTTCATCAATTGGGGAATGGTTATACAAGTTATGGTATATGAATATATGAATGTGATGGAGTACTATTGTTCTATAAGAAATCATGAGCAGGTGGATTTCAGAAAAGCCTGGAAAGATAGAACATGAACTGATGCTGAATGAAATGAGAAGAACCAGGATAACTTTGTGTACACTAACAGCAATTTTGTGAGCTGATCAACTATGATGGACTCATCTCCTCCAAGCATTTTAGCGAGCAAAAACAATTTTAAAAGAATTATGATGGAAAATGACATTCCCATCCAGAGGGGGGAAAAAAAACTATGGAGTCTGAATGCAAAGTAAAGTATACTATTTTCACTTTTTTAAACTTCTTTAAACTTATTTCCTTCTTTTTCATGTTTTCCCCTTTAGTTCTTTTTCTTCTTTCACAACACTAAAAATATGTTAAATATGATTTGAACGTGGACAACCCGTATGAGTTTTCTCACTGCCATTGGGAGGGAGGATGGAAAGGAGAGTATTAGAAAATTGTGGAACTCAAAAACTAACAAAAAGATATTTGTTCAATGCATGTAATTGGAAAAAATAAAATAACATAGCATAAGAACCATTTGATAAACCTAGGAGCTTTGTCCTGTATATGGACATATTTTCAGATGTTTGACTGCAATTGCACATGTTGTGAACTCAGTACTACTCAACCAAGAAATGGGCATAAATTAGGGAAAAAGCAAAACCCCCTAGTCATGGATTGCACTCCTCTAATCTATTGTTGTTATCTGGAACAAGACTCCTAGGTCTTCTGAATGCTGAGCGCAATTTATATGAATTTTACTAAACCTAGTGTCATATTCTTCCTCTGATACACACACACACACACACACACACACACACACATACACACACAAACTCATACATACATATATACTATGTGTGTCTCAGCCTTAGTTTCATAGCTGTAAAATGAAACTGGGATTTTGAACTATATTATTAACTTTACAGAATTGTTATTAGGATTAACTGAGAAAAATGCTTTAAAGCACTTGGCAATCATTAAAAATGTTATTTAAATAATAGTTGTCACCATGATCTTTATCACTGTTTGGTCCTTTTTGGCACCTTTGTTTTCCTTGAACTTTTCACTTGCTCTGACATAGATTTCTTGTTTGATTCTATATTACTAGAAATGTTGGATTTTTAATTCAACTAAAAACTATATATTTACTAGTACTCAAATAATTTTATAGAGAGAAGGTAGTTCACCAGTCAGAAAAAAAATTGGAAAAAGATGGGTTGGTATCCACATAGCACAGTGGACCACAAAATGGGAACACGCTAGCATTAAAAAGTCCACATGCTACTGTACTGTTCACAGTTTTAGTTAGTTTCTGACTTCAGTTCTGTCCCTTTCTTAGTATTTCTTTGAAAAGGGTTATGTGAGAATTTCTCAGAGTATACCTCAAAGAATATTTGGTTGCATATAGGAAATATAGATCTCTAATTGTTTTTATTATTCTGGAAATCTCAACCTTCAGGGAAAAAAGGGATTTGGGATGATCAAGTCATAGCCACTTCAATAATAATACCTACATAAAAGTTCTATGATTCCCTCAAGCCTCCAGTTTCCCTGAACGATTGATCCATAGTTATTTGGAGAAAAGAGCACCTGATATTTTACTTAGTGAACACTAGTCTTTTGGGGTCATCCTCAGACATCTATTCCCCCATCTCTCTGGAAGTCAGGTAACCAGGGGGAAAATGTAAGAGAGAGTAAAAAGGTGACTGAATAGAAACCATGCAATAAATGTCTAGTCCTAGATTAATCTATCAATGCCAATTTTTGAATAGAAGTTGACTTTTCTGTTGAAGTTTCCTATCTTCTTAGGACCTTGGCATCATAGATCTTATTTTGAGTCATCTCAAATCAGGTCTAATTCTAATTCTTGGCATGGTCATATTGATGATCAATCTCAAACCAATGAAATGAGGTTTTCTCATTACTTCTTTCTTTTACTTTCTTAGATCCTAGAGAATTTCAGAGAGGAAGAAGAGGAAGGGAGAAAAAATGTCAGAAGAAAAGGCATTTTTTATGGAGATACAGAACCAAAGGTTATGCAAATCAACCTCAGGAAGAAGTTTGAAGTAATAAGGTTGAACTGTTTACTTTTTTATATGTGTGAAAATGTCATAATTTCTTGGGTTGTTTGAAAGAAAGTCTTGTTTTAGCTGAGTATGATGGGATGATTCTGAAGTTTAAAATTGGACAGGGATTAATAAAAATATCAATTATACAGACAAGGTGAGGAAAGCAAAAAACATACAAAAGACACAAGTCAGGTTAGAGGATTGATAGTACTGGAATCTTACTCTCATCAGAAATGGGTTAAAGAGGGAGCTACATATACATCTAGAAGGATGTAAATGTATTCTAAATTTAGACAGCAAAAAAGAGGATGAGCGGATAGGATATGGGAAGGACTTTTAGAGGATTAAGTAGAATAAGTGGAGAGTAGGGAGAGAAAGGATAAGAGAGGAATTTCTAGAGGGGAAAGTAGATTAAGGAATGAGGAGGTAGTAAGCAAAAGTAAATTAGCTTTACTAAGGAGGACTAGGGGTAAATAGGGTTATAAAAGCATAGTAAAGAAAAATAGGAGGGAATAAAATATACAATGAGTAATTATAATTTCAAATGGGAATGGAAAGAATTTACCTTTAAAACAAAAATGTTTAGCATAATGGATTAAAAATATGCTGCTTATAAGAAACAAAATTTTTAAAAAAGAGAGATACACACAGAGACAAAGCAAAATGCAAAGACAAAGCATGAGTGACAATCATGATCTCAGAAAAAGTAAAAGTGAAATAGATTTTATTAAAAGATAAACAGAAACTAAGCTATATGTCACCAATGTTATTAGATAGTGTTTTAGACCATTTAAAATAATTGTCTAAAACAGTATAAATATACATGATAGTATAAAATACTTGAGAGTATACCTGCCAAAACAGACCTAGGAATTCCATTAACGTATTTATAAAACATACTTTTTTACAAATAAATTCAGATTTCAATAATTGAAGAAATATGAATTGTTTATGGAAAGTTAAAATCAATATAAAAGAAATGACAGTTTTACCTAACTCATCTATTTGTTAATGCCATCCCAATTAAATAGCTTAAAAACTTATAGAGGGAAAAACTAATAAAATTTATTTGGAAGAAGAAAATAATCGACAATTTCAAAGAAACTAATTAAAAAATGTAAAGGAAGGAAATTCAGCAGCACCAAATCTTAAATATATTATTAGGAAATATCAAAACTATCAGCACTGTCTAAGAAACAAAGTGGAACAGAGTAGACATACAATATATAATAGTAAAAGTCTAAGTTATGAGGATAAAAATTCATAATTTGATAAAACTGTTGGGAAACTTGGAAAGTAGTCTAGTAATATCTGAGCATAGGGGCAGCTAGGTGGTGAAGTGGATAGAGCACTGAACCTGAAGTCAGGAAGAGCTGAGTTCAAATCCGACCTCAGACACTTAATAATAGTTACCTAGCTGGGTGACTTTGGGCAAGTCACTTAATGTCATTTTCTTGCAAAAAACAAAACAAAAAAAAAATATGAGCATAATCCAATATCTTAAACCATGTACCAAGATAAGATCAAAAATGAATACCTGACCTACACAAAAAGGGAGATACTATAATGACATAGAATATATTATGTATCAGAGCCATGAATAGGAAAGTGATGCATGAAGAAACAGGAGACAGATTTTAATGTGAGGTAAAATGGATAATTTTGATTATAATAAATTTTAAATGTTATTGTACAAATAAAAACAATGAAACCAAGATTAGAAGAAAAGAAAATTGTGCAGGAGAAAAAATTTTCATTGACAATCTGTCAGATAAATGTCTCATTTCTCAGATATACAAACAACTGAGTTAAATTTATAATAATACGAATCATTCCCCAACTGAAAACTAATTAAAGCATATGAATAGGTATTTTTTTCATATGAAGAAATCAAAGCAACCTATAGTCATATGAAAAATATTATAAATCATTATTAAGAGAAATGAAAATCAAAACAATTTTAAAATACCATTTTATAACTTAGCTTAAATGAAAAATTCCCCTCAATTGATGAATGATTGAACAAATTATGGTTTAATGATTGTGATGAATGCTACTTTAATATAAGAAAGTTAAGATTTTTAAAAAACATGGAAAGACGTGGATCTTTGAAGGAAGATGCCATCCACTGAGAAAGGACAGACAGAAATAGGTATAGTATGGTGTTGTTTGTGTATATATACATATGTATTATATATATGCATAAATGTATATACATGCACATGTGTGTATATATATATATATATATATATATATATCAAATTTTAAATGAGGAAAATAATTATCTCTTTGTTCCAGGTTATGGGCCAGTGACTGAAGGAAAAATGAAATGATTAAATTCATTTGAATGACAGGTTTCAGCACCTTTTTCATATGGCGATAGACAATAGAAATGAAAGTGACAAGGGACAATGGAAATAAATTTCCTCATTTGATTTAATGTTTAAAGAGTGAGACTTGAGGATGGATATGCACTTGTATTCCTGATTTCTTCCTCACCTAGCTCTGGTCTTTAGACTGTATGTATACATGCATGTATCCTTTTATGAATGGTGGTATAAATAAAAGATTCTGAGTGACTTGGAGAGGGAAGGGAGTAGACTTAGGCAAATGTGCTTGTCTGAATTGTCCTAATATGATATGTTGACAGTCTGGTCATGCTTTACACCTATGTGCTTACACTATTCTATCTTGTTATTGTCTCTTTGAATAGAATTTACATACACACACACACACACACACATACATATATATATATTCCTGCTGTTTTGATAAGGTTGATAATTTTTTTTGCTTTATTTTATTTCTCACTACTTTGACAAAACTATTGTTTCAATCCTTACTTAAATCTCTGAGGCTTTCCAAGTGAAAAATTTTATCATCTAAAAGAGCAATAATTTTGTTTCTTTGTCCATATTTATTCATTAAATTTCTTCATTTTGACCTATTGCAGTCCTGTATCTCCCTAACAGATTACCCAGTTTATTCCTCATATAAATATTCATTTACATGTATGTCCCTATATTCAGAACTCTATACTCATGATATATTTCTGAGTTTAGTCCACTGTTTTATCAGTTTAGAGAATGTTGATTCTGGATTCCTCAGGCAAAGGGATAACACTTAGTTAAGAGAGGGTCCCAGGGAAAATTTGTAGCAAATTATTGACTGTGACCCATTCCTTTGAAGATTTGGGGGGAAAAAAAGTCAGGACATAAAAGTTGTAAATAGAAATTAACCATGTGTCTACTTGGCCAGAAACATCTTAGAAAGGAGGGAGACAGACACATAACCAACAGGACCAAAGGTTTTCCAAAGAATTGAAAGGACGGGGCAGCTAGGTGGTGTAGTGGATAAAGCACTGGCCCTGGAGTCAGGAGTACCTGGGTTCAAATCCGGTCTCAGACACTTAATAATTACCTAGCTGTGTGACCTTGGGCAAGCCACTTAACCCCATTTGCCTCGAAAAAAAACCCTAAAAAAAGAATTGAAAGAATTAGAGTTCAAGGAGAAGGACTGTCTTTTATAAAAGTTATAGTACTTAAGTTGACAAAGAATGTGAACAGAACCTTTGTGATAATACAAACATGGGATGGACACACTGAAGACTAATAAAATATGTTGTGGAAAAGAGAGAGATAGAAAAGGAAGAAATCAAAATGGTCTTGCCAGGGAGCTCTGTGTCTCCAACCTTTTCAAAATATTACATTTAAAAATGAGGTAGCTGTATTGATATAGAATCA
The DNA here is from genome assembly GCF_037893015.1 of Macrotis lagotis. NCBI lineage: Eukaryota > Metazoa > Chordata > Mammalia > Peramelemorphia > Peramelidae > Macrotis > Macrotis lagotis. The sequence continues at coordinate 105,131,252 of NC_133664.1, forward strand.
AATGCTGTCATTGATCCTTTTGTGACTTGCTTAAAGATCAAATACAATCTTCATACTTACAGACTTAAGAAACACTTCACTTTTTGCAAGGAGACACATTCCTGTGTCAAACCGTGTTGATTTCCCAATCCTGAAGAGAAATGAAATAGGCAAGATGTAATCTTACTGAGTTTCCTAGATCTATCCTGGGGCAAAGACCAGAATATGATCTCATAATTAAAACACAACATTTCATTCCTGAGCAAGGTAGGAAGATGTAGGAAAGCAGATGTGGCTTGCTTGGAACCTTGGGGAGTGACTTGCCAATGATACATTTTCTTGATACTTTTCCCAATGGATTTTGCTTATTTTCTCTATGCTGTGATTTCTTATAATTAATTAGCAAAACTTCCTGGTCATTTTAGGGGAAAATTCAGAATTAGGACTGAGTTAAAGGATAATGTATAGAACCTGAGAACATGTTTCCTTGAGAAACAGCAGGAAGATAGTGATGGAACAGGCTGTTATTCTTCTGTAATGTTATATTAGTTTCTTTCTATTCAAGAATATGGAAAGAAGACCTTCATAGAAGGAGGAAGGGATATTATCCTTTGCTCAACCCTGAATTATGTTTTCTTGTTCTCCTGGTTGGTTGTAATGAGAACCTATGCAAACAGATCTTTGAATTATTTCTGAGCATGACTTGGAAGATTAGCTTTGCTACTCTCCCTTCTTCTGGCTCCTTTTTGCTGTCACTGTGATCATAGACATTTCCTCAAGAACTGAAGTGCTTGTTTGTAAATGACAGAGGAAGCAAAGTTTGGAGTTACTCAAAGATTTCTGTTCAAAGAAGTGACTGAGGTCAGTTTTAACTCAGGATACAGAGGCTTCCTGACTCTAGACCAGGCACTCTATCCACTGAACCACTAAATTGCCAATCACAAAAAATATATATATACTTAATACATAAAAATTCAGAGTAAAAGTCTGTAGCTTGAATATAATTTATTTTGATTCTGCCAAATCCAAAAATAGTATGTTATTTGTCAGAGAGGTACTTTAATTTAGCTTAGCTAGAAATATCTTTACCAGAGTTCCATTACTAAAGAAAGAATCTTTCAATCAAAATAAGTTATTTCAATTATTAACAATCTTTTTCACCATGTACTACTCATAAACAACAACAAAAAGCTATGAAAAGGGGTGAAATATAATAAACTGATAGCAAAGGAAATTAGAGGGAAGACTTCAAAGAATGAACTCATTCATAGTCCCTTTTCCCATCTCTCAGAGATTTATACACAAATGGAACAGTAGATAATTTTACAGAAAATTTCCAGAAAGGTTTAGCTGTTTGACTAGTGTCATTGCTGGAAAATTTCTGCTTCCTTTTTCTCTTCCAAGATTGCTGAAGCTTCTCAGCTCTGCTATACTTCCACTCCCCCGCATCAAGGCTATGAAGCTTGCTATCCTGAAATTAAATACCAGTAATTCCACAATAAAAAAAAAAGATAGATGGAACATAAGTTTCTTTGACCAGTCCAAAGAAACAATGAGATATTTATGCACCTGCACGTGTTTTGTCCCTCCTGTAGAATGTAACTTATTTTAGTGCAAGGATGGTCTTATCTTTGCATTTTCAGAACATGGTATAGGAGACAGAATTTACCAAATATTTTATATGTGAATGGCAAGATACAAAGAATCATTGTTTTTTTCAACTGCAGTATTGACTCCTGTCAGATGCAGGAAAATCCACATTATATACCTCACTGCTTACCTAGGTAATAAAATCCCTTAACTGCAGCTTCCTGCATTATTACTTACATTATTCACCTTGGAGCACGTGTCTCTCTTAATTTCTCTCTTACATTTCTCTCTACATCAAGTTTGTGAAACTTATTTTCAAAGGCGGGGTATTTATTGGATGTTCAAATGTGAACTTATTTTCCATTCTATATAAACTGGTTTTGCTGCCACCTTATGGTTCTCAGTGGTATTTCTGTGCTCAGAAACCTGACTGTCCTTGGTCTACCTCCTAATACAGGACTGCGCACATGGAAACACTTAATAGGCTATATTGAATGAACTTTACAAATACCGGATGAGAAGCCATGGTTAGATCATAGACAATCTCTTCCACACTCCCTCTGAAAACAACATGGAAGTTTTAATGGAGTGGAATTTTCAATTATATAAGTCATATTTCATATTTAATATGTAAGCAATGTAATGTGGCCACTCTCCTTCAGAAAAAAAGTGAATACAATCTTGGGCTACATGTGTAGCTTCCAAGGGTAGGGAAGTAATACAGTAACTAAGTATGAAAGGTGGATAAAAATGTTGAACATAAACTTCTGGGCAGGATTTTAGGGCTATTTTATCACATGTAATTTTACTTCATCCTTTAGGTCTATGCTTCTCTTTTATAATTAATAGGGCAGTTAGGTGGCACAGTAGATAAAGTCTTGACCTTGGAGTCAAGAGGACGGGAATCCAAATCTGGCCTCGGAAACTTGGGAAACTTGTCTCTTACTAGTGGTGTGATTCTGGGCAAGTTTCTTTACCTTGGTTACTTTACATCTAGTATCATCTAGACAATGGACCCAGATGGTTCTGGAGGAAAAATGAGACAGGTGACTTAACAGAACTCCCCCTCACTCAAATTAAACTCTTGTGCTTGTCATGCCTCTCCTAATGTCATATCTTCCTCAAGAATGAGGAATTATTATATATTTATATATATATATATAACATAATTATTATATATAGTAATCATTATTATAATTAATAAAACTAGTTTGTGCTTTTTAGCCTTGATTAGAATTTGGTTCACACAGAGAATAGAATTAAAGAGAAAAAAAGCCTTTTACTTTCCTGGGACACCTGAACAAAACTTGAAAAAGAGGGGAACTGAACTAATGTGTTTATAGAAATGAGAAAGTAAGAAACTGAATGGCGAGTTTTAGAGGAAAAAAATGACAGACCTAGTCTTGACACCATCCTTGAAGAAGAAATGACGTGCTGGTGGTATAAGATTAGATAATTCTTCAGGATGGCCACCAAGTGGCAGTATTAGCCAGACCAGAGTATCATGTTTTCTGACAATGGAACAGAATTTGAATTAAATGTACTTTTCTAACCACTCTGTGATGTATGCAGTGAATATATTGTCAACTCCATTGTGCAGATAAGGACAAATAGGTTATGGCACTTGTCCAAGGTCATTATACCTAATAGGTGCTAGAGTCACAATAAATATATCCTGCTTCTGACTATAGATGGGTAGACTTATCCTTTTCTGTTCCTTCCTCTCTTTGGTTATTGGTCATCTTTTTTTTTATTTTATATTCTTTCTACTGTAACATAATGTCTTCTTGTTATCTCCATAAGTTATATTATGTGCTTATATTTCTGAGGCAAAGGGGGGGCCCTAAGAGGAATTAAAAAAGTACAAATACCTATAATGAAATCAGTACCATAGTCTAGTGGCTAAGATACTTCTGAGTAAATGCTTTATGACCAGCTATATTCACACTGAGTTGCTATGTGTTTGTTCATTTATCTATAATCTGCATTATCAATGTAGCTAAAGTACCAAATGACTCAATCCCATTAATTTTGGGGAGATATTTTCTTAGAAAAGCATTTGGTATTGTAGAAAACATGCCAAGTCAGAAGATCCATGTTCTAACTTTAACCCTGACACCTGTATGATTATGGAAAATTCTCCAAATTTAATTTTTCTCAGCTAAAAGATGTAGATAATAATATCAACAATAACCTCAGAAGGATAATATGCAAACAAGGAGGGAGTACATTTCATGGTGGCTCCCTAAATTCTATAAGAAAAAACTCTCTTCTAATTTAAGACAGAAGCTCCTAGTCTTAGAAAATTGCTGAGAAAAGACCTCTCGATGTTAAGCAATTTGATCCAGGTCATAAAAACAGTAGGTGAGAGATATCAACCTAACTCTCTAAACAGGATATCAGTCCATTTTTAATTTGGAGCATAGTACCTTTTAAACTTTAAATCACCATATTTTTAAATAAAGGAAGAATTACAATTATTGTCATATAAATTATAATTATAAAGAAAAATTCATTTTAAGTTGTTGTCTATAAAGCTAGCCTTGCACAACAGCTCATAAACTTGTTTCCTTGATTTCCCCAGTATTTCTATATGAAATAGAAAGATCTCAGGAGGACTAACATTTCAGACAAAAGACTTAGGTCAAATGCTTTCATCTTATATTTGTGCCCTTCTATTGGTAGAGTTGAGTAGTCTGACTTCCCTACCCTGAGGCTGCTTATGTAGGGTTAACAAGAAAATTAAATTCCCATCTGGCACAAAGAAAGGCCAGTATCATTCAAGGTCAAAGTTCCAAGCCACAAGTGAGGTAAGTAGATTTTTTAATGGAGATGATGCAAAATGGAGCATCCAACAAATCTTAGAAAGAAAGATAATTAACTTGAGAAAGGATTATGTAGCTACTGCTGAAGGCAGTTCAAGGTTCAAAATGCCAGTTAGTTAGTTCTGAGGGGTATGAAATGGGTAGAAGTGAGCAATGCATAGAAGGTAGATGTTAAGAGACAATCATTAAAGAGTAAACCTTCCCTTTGGTATTTTTTGTTATTGTTGTTAGTGCATATGTTTCAATGAGTGAGCACAGGTTGGCTTATTATTATACATAGCTTATATCTATCAGCAATATGAAAAGTCCAGTGGCTAAGACATGTTTCAGCGTCATTAGGTTAATATACTGTGTGTATATAAAGATATAAAGACAGAAATTCCTATTCAAGTTTCTGTTCAGTGTTTAGAACCTTCTTAGGGGAATCCCTATAGCAATTCCACTGACAAATACTTTACAAATTGTGATAATGTATGTTTAACACTTCCAAAAATTAGGACTAAGCTGTTTTCAATCCTGACATAGAGAAATGGTCTGGGAGAATTTGTAATTTTTGAGTCATGACTCCATTTGGGGTTTTATTGGTAAAGATATTGGAGTGGTTTATCATTTCCTTCTCTAAGGAAATTGAGGCAAACAGGGTTATATGACTTTCCCACAGTCACACAGCTAGAAATGAATCTTGCAGATTCTAGACCCAATACTCTATCTGCTCTATACAGTTTACCACCTAGTTTCCTTAATGAAAATTTATACTAATGACCTTAGTTCTTAATTACAATTTAATATTGCTGTATATATATATATATATATATATATGTAGGTGTGTATACAGTCACTCAACAGATATTAAGTTCAGATACTTAGTTCAAGATACTGTGCTAGTTTGCTGGGCTTTTATATTTATTTTTTCCTTACATGTTTTGAGTTTGGACATGAAATATTACTGATGTAAAGAGCTCCCAGTATGGAAATCCCTTGCAATAATGAAGATTTTGGAGTAGTTCTATTGCTTGGGATTTGAAATGCTAAGGGGAACTTGGAGGTTGATCACAAGCTCAAATTTTGTAATAAGATACTGCATGAAAAACTATGAAAGAAAAAGATCAAGATCCAACTTCTTTTCTGTTACAAAGGGAGGGTCAAAAACTTTTTTTACAGCAATTTTTCATATTAAGGAAGCACTGCATCACTCACCTTCATTGAGGAGGCACTGATGATTTCTAAGTGGTTAGAGCAGTACTTTAGGAATAACACTCTGGCAAATATCTGGAGAATGGCTTGGAAAGGGAATGAGACTGGAATCTGGAATCCGGAAGGCCAATTAGGAATGATCTTTTCTATAGATGGTACTGCAGTAAGTCTAAGAGAAAGATGATGAGGTTGGAGTGGTGGCAACTGTGAGAATGTAGAAAAGATGATGGATGCAAGAAGTTTTGTGAAAGTAGCACCAATCAGATTCCACTAGTGAGCTGATTTTCTCAGTTCTTTCTTGCTCTTTGCAAAATTTCTCCCTAACATAAAGAAAGATTTGAATGTAGTACAAACTGAGTCTCTAGATAATAAAAGGAACACCAGAACCTGGAAATTTTAGGATGCATTTTGAGCCATGTTCTGAAGTGAAAAGATTAGAAGTGGAGAAATAAAGGAATGAAGAGGTATATTCTAGGTAGGAGGAATGAATAAACAAAGATGTGCAATTAGAATAAACAAATCATGTTGTAGGAATGATAAGAAGATTGGCAAGGATTTATGGGACTGGAAGAAAAGAAAATTGGGTATAGAGGAGTAAATATGGAATGGAGGGGTTGGGGAAGGGGATTTACAATGATGGCTGTGATGAGGGGCTTGTCAGGACAAAAAATTTGGATTTAAGGTGAGACAACATGGTAATTTTTCAGATTTTTGTATTAGAAGGTATCAAAGGGTTGTGCACAAACCCTGTTTTGAAGTCTGTGTTTTGAACCATGATAGGTCTATGAGTCAAGATAGTAGTTCTGCACTCCAGAGGGATAGGTCAGGGAGGGAGAAGGTAAAAGTTTAAATGAGATTAAGGGGAGGAGTAATTATTTTAGGAAGAAGGGCTGAGTAAAGTTGTATTAAATCTCAGAACGATATAATTGCTTTCCACTTATTTCTTTAGTTTCTTATCAACTTCAGTAGGTGAAGGAATAATTGGGCCCCTGGGAGACAGAACAGAGAAACTGTACAGAGGCTAAGAAAATGATTGCCTGAATCTCTATCTTTTCAGCTCCTGCTGCTTCCTTATATCTTGAACTCTTGTTCAATTATCTAGCTGCCTACTTCTGTGGGACTCAGGCATCTGACTCTTGGAAATATCTCCTTCCATTTGTTTTCCTTGAGACAAAATGCTTTTAAAAGAAGAAGACATACTAGACCTTCTTAAAGATAAAGTTGAAAGCAGTGGACCAGTTAAAAGAATGAAGATACTGTATTTCCAGTTAGAGGACTGGGGTGGGGGTGGGGGGGGGGTCAAATCCAAACTCTCCTGCTTACAAGTGTTATACTTTTGGTTAAATTCACTCAGTTTTTGTGTTTAATCCATAAAATTGGATAAGAGATAAACTAGATAACTTCTGAGATCCTTTGCTCTTTTAAATTTATTATTCTATGATCCTCCCTTTTCCTATTCTTGGACCCAAATTAACTTTTAGCAAGATCTACTTTATTCTAACTCTGCTAATTTTGGCCTCTAGCCATTTAAAGTCCTTGGCCACCATAAGGTTGGCTTAAAAAAATCTGGGCAAGTTTCCATTTTTTTAAACTTCCACAAATAGAACCATTGTGAATATTTTGTTACATAGTCTAATTGTGCCATCTCTGGGGCCTAGTTACTTTTCTTACATTGTTCCAAATTATAGAATGGATGGAAAAATTTATAGCCCCAGCAACTGTATGTAGTATACCCAAATCTACATAGATTCTTGAGTATAACAGTAGACTTGGCAGGAGGGGGCATGATCAGATGTTTTAAAAATGTAGGAAAATTCCAATGTTATGGTAATCATGGGTACCCTATTGATCGGGGAATGATTGAACAAATTGTGATATATGAATATAGTATATAATATTGCTAGGGGCAGCTAGGTGGTACAGTGGATAGAATGTCAGGCCTGAAGTCAGGAAGACTTCTCCTGGAGTTCAGATCTGGCCTCAGACACTTACTAGCTTTGTCATCCTAGGCAAGTCACTCAGTCTTGTTTGCTTCGGTTTCATCATCTGTAAAATGATTTAAAATGTGTTTATGTATTTGTAGTCATTAACTTTGAAAATTAAGGTGCTAGATTCATTAAAGACTTCATTTTTGGGTGTTCTTCAGGTCCTCTGGGGGGAGAGAAGAGGAAGAGAGACTTGGAGCTATTTCCTGAAGCTTTCTACCTGCCTATCAAAGAGCAACAGGAGGCATGGCTTGTACCTCTGTAATTATGACCATTCCCCAAGGTTGCTTTTTGCCTTCCTGTTTCAATTCCTGGGTTCAGAAATAGAAACCCAGAAACACCAATACCAGTCTTCTTATAACCTCTGCATGAAGGAAAACACATGGACTTCCAGATCTAGGTGTCTGAGATTAGGAAGGTGGAAGAGTAGCCAAGAGAAGTTTCAGAAGCTGAAAGGAGTGCTTCCTGGAAGAGGACTTTGCCAGTTTCCTTTAACTTCTATTAATCCTAATAAAAATGACAGTGAATTTTGAAGGAAATATTGACTTAAAAGGAAAATTATAGATGGTAGGAACTCAATGATTTTTCTTCTAATTTTGGTAAATTTGGTCTTATGACATGTAATATGCCATAGATGAATTTTTAAGTCAGCTAGCATAGATTTTTTTACAACCTACTCAACTGTGTAAGGGGCAATTCAGTAGTAGAGTGAATGAAGTGCTGGACCTGGAGTCAGGAAAACTCATTCTTCTGATGTCAAGTCTGATCCAAAAAAAATTACTAGCTTTTTGACTCTGGGCAAATCATTTAACCCTATTTGCCTCTGTTACTTATCTGTAAAATGCACCAAAGAAGGAAATGGAAAACCATTCAAAATGTGGATGGAATCAAGAAGAATCAGACACACCTGAAAATAACTGAACAGCAATAACAATAGCAAATGTGAGTAGCTTGGTAAGATTGAGGGAGAAAGTATTTCTTATGAATGGGAAAAAGAGATCTTAACAACATGACTGAGTAGGTAGCTTGAATACAGCATCAACTGGAGAGAAATTATACATTAATTCACCCAACTGATTAAATGACACCATTTATTGGTAAGCTCATGTAAAGCAACACCTAAGCATCATGTGTAAAAGGGGCAAGAGAACACTTATTTCATAAATCCAGGCCACACTCTTTCATGATTGTACAAACCACCAATGGAAAAAACTGGACATACCATAGAGCAAATACAGAGAATAGAAAACATAGGAATGAATGTAGTCAGTTTATAGATGCAGAAAAGTAATCCAAACTCTTAAACTTCAGGGCTCTCAATGTTTTCTGGTAGTGTCAATCAGTCAAACTAGTATTTATTAAATGCCTATTGTTTCAGTGCTAAGTGCTAGACATTTAATAAATAATAAAAGATAGGCAGAAAAATAAAATAAAGCATTCTCTGTTGTCAAGGAGTGTAAAGTTTAAATGGAGGATAACCTGCAAACAATTATGAACAAACAAGGTGTATACAAGATAAAATAAGGACTGTCTCAGAGGGAAGGTATTTGAATTAATGTGGGAAAAGACTTTTTACAGATGATGTGACTTAGTCTGTAACTTACAGGTGACACTACCCACCCTCCAACTCTGAAGGTCTTAGCTATTTAAGGTCTCCAGAGTTAAATTATTTGTTTGTTCTGTCAATAAAGCAATTGCTGGAAGACTCCTTATCACTTCATTTACATTACTTCTTCAAACCTTATAGTTGGGACTATAAGAAAACTTAACACCTTATTTATTCAAGATTAATATGAGTATTTGCATTTCTCAGGGGGGCAGAACCAAGATGGTGGTATGAGAACAGCCTTTCCTAGGAGCTCTCTCAAAAATATTACAAACCTTAAAATTATGGCTCTAACAAAATCTTCAAGAGATGGAACCTACAGAAAGATCCAGTGAGGCAATTCTCCAGCTCAAGTTAACCTGGAAAATTGGGGCCAAATTCTGTTCCATTGGGGGTGGAGGGGGTGGCAGTGCAATTATTGTACCAGAATGAAGATGTTCCAGTCTTCCAGGTTGTTGTACTTAGATGCCTGGAACACCGGGAGCTACAGCTCCAGGCAGCAGAAGTAGTTTCCTGACCTGGAGGCCCAGGGAACACCAAGCACAAATTGGAAGATCAACAGGGAAACTTCTGCTAGAGTGAGTGAGAGCCAGCGCAGCCCTCAGTGCAGCCATGGACATAAGCACAACTGTGACCCTCAGCTCAGCTCAGATCCCAGGAAATGGAAGCAGGATCACAGAACCACCCAGCAACTGCTCCCAGAATGCTCAGCCCACAGAAGGTAAGGGGGTGGTGGTGGGGGAGACTGTTAAGGTCTTTCCTTTGACCCTGGGACGTACTCTTGTGCTTTGTCCATATTCAGACCCTGGTCACAGTCTGGGGCCCCCTGTGATCATCCATAGACCACAGCACAGACCAGGAGAGCAGTCAGAGCCTCACATAAGACTTTGAATGAACTGAGGTCCTTGGGGTGGTGCATGTCCCAATAATACTCAAAAGCTCAGGAAGCACCCCCCAAACTAGGCACAGGCTGAGGAAATGAGTAAACAGAGGGAAAAAAAAGGAACCTGACCATAGACAACTATTTGGTCCCATGGAGGACCAAAACACACAATCAGAAGATGAGAAAATTCTAGTTTCTGCATCTAAATCCTTCAAGAAATATATAAGTTGGTCTCAGGCTATTTCAAAGCTGAAAAAAGATTTGGAAAATCAAGTAAGGGAACTAGAGGAAAAATTGGGAAGAGAAATGAGGAAGATGCAGGAAAAACATGAAAACCATGTGAACAACTTAGTCAAGGAGATCCAAAAAGATGCTGAAGAAAATAACATAGTAAAACTAGTTTAGGTCAAATAAAAAAAAACAGTTCAAAAAGTTAATGAGGAGAAAAATACCTTATAAAGCAGAATTGGCCAGATGGAAAAGGAAATAAGAAAGCTCTGAAGAAAACAAATCCTTCAAATGTAGAATGGAGCTAAAGGAAGCTGATGACTTTGTGAGGAATCGAGACACAATAAAACAATATCAAAAATGGAAAACTAGAAGAAAATGTGAAATAGCTCATTGAAAAAACAACAGATCTAGAAAAACAGATCCAGAAAAGACAATTCAAAAGTTATTGGGCTACCCGAAAGTCATGATCATGAAAAGAGCCTTGATTTCATTTTTAAAGAATTTCTACAGGAAAATTGCCCTGATATCCTAGAAGCAGAGGGAAAATAGAAATTTAGAGAATCCACAAATCTCCTACTGAAAGAGATCCAAAAAAAAAATAACCCCCAGGAATATTATAGCCAACTTCCAGAACTCCTAAATCAAAGAGGAAAATACTACAAGGAGCCAGAACAAAACAATTCAAATATTGTTCTTCTGCAGTCAGGATTACCCAAGACTTAGCAGCATGCACATGAAGGGCTCATAAGACTTGGAATATAATATTCCAGAGGCAAAAGAACTTGGAATGCTACTGAGAATCAATTACCCAGCAAAACTGAATATCCTCTTCCAGAGGAAAAGATGAACTTTCAAAGAAACAGGGGAATTTCAAATGTTCCTGTTGAAACGACCAGAGATAAATAGAAAGTTTGATCTTCAAGTACAGGACTCAGGTGTAGCATAAAGAGGGTGAACGAGGGACAGTTAGATGGCACAACAGATAGAGCACTGGCCCTGGAGTCAGGAGTATCTGAGTTCAAATTCGGCCTCAGACACTTAATAATTACCTAGCTGTGTGGCCTTGGGCAAACCACTTAATTCCATTCACCTTGCAAAAATGTCTTTTAAAAAAAGAGAGGGTGGACAAGAGGGGTAAATTATGAGGGATTTAATGATGATGAACTGTAGGTATTCCTGCATAGGAAGATAATACTGATAACTCATATGAACCTTCTCATTTATTAGAGCAGTTAGAAGGGGCTTTTATAGTCGAGACACAGGAGAGTCAAATTTTAAGATATTATACATTGTAAAAATGGAGTCAATCGGTGAAAAGCAAATGTACTGGGAGAAAGGAAAGGAGAGGAGAATAGACTAAGCTATTTCATATAAAAGAGTCAAGAAATAGCTTTTGCAATAGTTTGGAAGGGGGAAGTGAGGGAGTTTGAGGGAGGCTACGTTCTCTTCAGAAATGTCTCAGAAAGGAAACAACATATATACTTTTTGTGGGGGGGGGGAATATGTTTACTCTTACAACAAGACTATTTTAACAACATATAAATAAATAAAAATGTAAATAAAAAATCAAATGAAGATTAATAAGAATACTAAATGAGAGAAAATACTTGGCAAAACTTTCTGACTTTATGGCAACTACTTTATTGAAGATTGAAAATTTTCATAGAAGAAGTAAAAATAATGAAATAATAAAAGCAATAGGTTTTTATTATCTACTATCCATCTACTTAAGACACCAATTGATAGGAGTAGTTATGAGGAAGAGAGGAAGGATCTATTGGAAATGAAATCAACCAAGAGATAAGAACAATACCATGTTTCCAATTTGATAGAATAAATCTGTGACTCAGTGGGGGAAGCTGGGTCTTGGGGGAATTGATATTGGGATCATCATAGAAGGAAAGTCATAGGTGATCTTAGAAGAGTTATCCCTTCATAAATAACATTCAGATTTTGCCATATACTTCACCATAAAATGAGATGTTTCTAAACTAAACTTCACAGTGCCCAGTTTACAGGGCTATCAAGAGGGAAAGCAAGAAAGACAGGAAGGCAGGTTGAGGAGCCAGAAGAGGTTATCACTGGGCCAATGTTAGTGATTTTTATAAATTAATGGAAAAAGAAATGGCACAAGACTGAGGTTAGGCAAATATCGATCATAGTCAGATATACTACATTTTCTTTTTTCTGGTATTAAGAGGGTAGTCTTAAACCATTAAACTCTATTAAACAATAGATTAATGACTTTGATTTCTAGAAAAGTTCTAGAACATGTTAGAACATGTGGCAGTTTTATATTTGAAGTAGATACCCAGGTTCATTATACCACAATCTCAGTGGATCTGTGAGAATGAAATCAGTAAGTAAGCAGCAGACCAGAAATAAACAAAAAGGTCTTTATTGGCTAGCTAGGGAGATCTACATAAAGTATCTCCATAAAGCATAAGGTAAAATTGTTCTTTTCTACACTTTTTGGGGCTTGCATTCTACAGTGTTAGCAAGAATAATTTAAATCTATTTCAGTAAGATTACAATTAATATCAACTGGATGTCAGGAAAGGATATTGATAGTCTATCTCTAGAATATTTTTAGAATAAGGTACCTTGCTTTATGGGGCAGGTAGGTGATAGAAGGCTGGGCCTAGAATCAGAAATACTCATCTCCCTGAGTTCAAAACTGAGCTCAAAGTCATACTGTGTCATCCTGAGTAACCATTTGCCTCAGTTTCTCATCTGCAAAATGAACTAGTAAAGGAAACGGCAAATCTCTCTAGTATTTTGTCAAGAAAACCCCAAATGGGGTCATGAAGAGTCAGCCATGACTGAAAAATGAAAAACAATAACAACCCTGCCTTACTAAAGGAACAGGATATATGCACTTTTCAACTTATAGAATGTAAAAATAACAAAAAGTTATTTCCAAAATTGTGATATATAGTCTTGCATTTTTCTAGAAGTGATATGGATATGTATATTTTGTAAGGATTCTATGGGTTTATCAGGAAAATTTCCTGATCAATTTGATAAATTAATTGCAATTTTTTTAACTTAATTATGATCAAAAATGATCCTTGGGGTGGCTAGGTGGCACAGTGGATGGAACACTGGCCCTGGAGTCAGTAGTACCTATGTTCAAATCTGGCCTCAGACATTTAATAATTACCTAGCTGTGTGGCCTTGGGCAAGCCACTTAACCCCATTGCTTTGCAAAAACCTAAAAAAATAATAATAAAATAATAATTTAAAAAACGATCCTAGAGGGCCAAAGAATGTTGTCCATTTTGTGATTAAGGAGCAAAGGTCTAAAATGCAGGATGAGGTACACATTTTTAGAAATGGGAAGTATGAAGATTTATCTTGCTTGGCCATGATTATTTGTTAAAAGGCTTTTGTTTTTTTTTTTCTAAAAGTGGGTTCAGGAAGAAGAAAAATAAAATAAACTTGATAATTTTAAAAGAAATCAAATAAAATAAAAATTGATTTTTGTTTGAAATAATCAAAGAGTCTCTAAATGTACTTATTAATAGGAAAAAAAGAACTCTCCATTAATCCTCAGTCACTAAAAATGTGCCAAGATGAATTAAATATTTTCAAAGAGTCCCTTGGTGCCAGCTATGTGGTAGTGACTGGGGTTACCTACATAATGAAAGGTTTCACTCAGCCGTCTGGGTGGATGGACTTTGTTAAAAGTGGCCACTCTTTATGCAGGCTTACAAAAGGGAGCCGGCAGACCTGTTTAGCCTCACTTTCTGTCTTTGAAGTATATTTTTGTCTTACTCTTTTGCCTTGCTAAGGAGGACAAGTAAAGAATGGGGACAAGCGGTTAAGATTCCTGGTTCAGGAGCAGTTATCAACTACCATAAGGCAGGAAGTACATGAAAGATGTATGTGTAATTAATCTTGAGAGTTCCTGATTCCTTTTTATCTTTTAAAAATATTAACAATAATGTTCTAATATACTTCTTAGCACAATTTATGGTAACAAAGAAAAGTAGCTAAAAATGAATTGACAAAGTAAATGCTTATGCAAAAGAAGGAAATATGTTCCATCATCTATAATCCATAATCAATAATACTCATTAAATTTAAATTAAATTATGATAACTTTTAGTGTTGTTTTATATTTTTATGGTGCTATTACATACTTCATTACATTTGTATTCCATAGTTTATGCAGTCATCCACCATTATTTCCATATTTTTTGTTACCACAAAAACACTACTATGAATATTTTAATATAAACAGTTCCTTTCCCTTTTTGAATATAATCTGAGTATTTTGGTATGAAAAGTTTAACTACTTTTTTCAAAAAATTTCAAATTGACTCATTAGAATAATTGGAATAATTCATATTTACCCCCAAAATATATCAATGTATTGTTTTCTCACTTACCATCTAATATTATTTCTGTTATTTTTGTTGTGAATATGACAAAATTTGAGAGTTTTAATTTAAATTTACCTTTTTTTATTGAGGATTTAGAAATTGCTCCATATGATTGTTGATAGCTTACAATTCTTCTTATAAAAGTTATTCAGTATCTTTTGCCAGGTATCCATTAAAGAATGGTTTTTATTTTGTATAAATCTGTGTTATTTTCCTATAGCTTGACTTCCTAAGTTTTATCCAACATATATAATATAAAGATTTGTTTTTCCCTTTTATCAGATTGTATTTTTCTATTTGCAATCATTTTGTTTGTGCAAAAAAAGTCTAAATTTTATATAATCACATGTCTTTTGTTCATTGTAATAATCTTTATTCTTTTTTTTTGTTTTTGAAGTCTCCTTTTGCTTTCATTCTAAAAGATACCTATTTCCATCCTCTTTTGGAGGCGATAAATTCACATCTGGTCTATTAAAATAGTTTCTTAATTGGCATCCTTTTTTTAAATCTCTTACTTCTCAAATCCATCCAATATTGCTGCCAAATTAATCTAAGACATGGGTTTTACCTTTATCAGAAATCTATGAATCCATTGTCACTCTAGCTTTAGATACAAACTCATCAGGTTGGCATCTGATACACTCCACAGTTTGATTCCCACCTACTTTTCTAAGAGGTAGCTGTTCTGTGGACTCAATTTACCATCCCTCAAACTCTGTGTCTTTTATGGACTGTCCTCCATTCCTGTAATACATTCCTTCCTCATGTCTACTTCTTTAAATCCTTGGCATCCTTTGAGATAAATTCAGATGTCCTCTCCTACTTGAAGCCTTTTGTCATCCCCACAATTTATGAGTATTCTCTTGTTCCTGAAATTCTAAAATCCTAATAATATAATCTTTGTATACTATATATACATTGAGTAGAATTCAACCTAATGAGGGAAGGTTCTCTCTCTTCTCTCTCTCTCTCTCTCTCTCTCTCTCTCTCTCTCTCTCTCTCTCTCTCTCTCTCTCTCACACACACACACACACACACACACACCACACACACACAAGCATTAAGAGCAATGATCAAGAACTATATCTTGTAGAGGACGAACAATGACTAAATTTTCAATTGAATTGAGTTGAACTCTGCTGATCACTTTTTGCTCAGGCTTTCTGAATTGAGTATGGTATTAAAAAATTTTGAAATAAACAATTAATGTTCTCAGTTTCTATATCATCTTAAATATCTGAACTTTTCCAAGATGGAGTAGAGAATGACCATGACTACAATATGCCTTTATGATCTAATGCATTGAATCAATATTTCAAAATTATACATTTGTCTTCACATGACTTCCAACTTTCTTTGATGCCCTTTTGATTTTCTTGGGTCTAGAGATGATAACCTTTGATTCTCAAAACAGTTTTATTCTTTCTCCACCTTCTTCCTCAAATGCATACCAGGAAATTTAAGAAAAGTGAATTTGGCTTATTTTCACTAGCTATAAATAAATAAAGTGAAGTATTTTTCAGGTGCTTTCCCAAGATTCAAGATATGTTGATTAAGTTCCATCTTTATGTAGAATACTGTGATAAGCACTGGGGAATGTAAAGTTTATGAAAAATAAGATCTCTCCCTCATGGAGTTTATAGTATAATAATCTACAATACAAAAATATAGCTATGATAGTAAATAAAAAATGAAAGAAAAGGGTATTAAGAAAAGTACTCTAAAAAATGGGGGGCAGCTAGGTGGTGCAGCGGATAGAGCACCGGCCTTGCAATCAGGAGTACCTGGGTTCAAATTTGACCTCAGACACATAATAGTAATTACCTAGCTGTGTGGCCTTGGGTAAGCCACTTAACCCCATTTGCCTTGCAAAAACCTAAAAAAAGTACTAAAATGGTAATCTGTACAATGTACTTGAAGTACAAAGTATGTGGAAGGGAGTAGCATGAGATATGGTTCACCTTTCATTTTCAAAACAACCAACGACATCATAGAATAATGTTTTGATTTGCCTGTGAATTGGATTCCAGTGAGGCAGCATTACCTAAAATCATAAGCCTCACTATGTCTTCCAGAGTCACTGAAGTTCAGCACCAAGATCAAAGTCAGAATGACTGGTCAGGATGCAGTAGATGACCTTGCCATCTTCTATGTCTGACCAAGTTCTAAGTGCTCCGAAGAACTTGTTTCAGCCAACTTTATGACTATTGGAGCAAATTGTTGTCATCTCTCCATTCCTCTGGGCAAAGTCTTCACATGTTTGCCATCCCCTGACTCATCAATGGGTTTGAAACCTGCTGGTTAACTTCAGCCTGTTGTAGTCATTTGCCAAGATGGTTTTAGCAGTATGTGCCTGCTGTGCATGCTACAACTTTTTGGTCCACAAGTATGCGATAAGGTAGAAAGGGAAGAGTGATGAGGAGGATCGTAAAAGTCACTTTAGGAAGTTGAACTTTAGGGAAGAGAGAGAGGAATTAAAGGTTCTTGAGCAGGAAAGAATATCATCAGTCTTAATCATAAAAACATTAATTAGGCAAAGATTTAAAGGGTGGATTAAATGAAAAAAGATTCATTAGATGGTTCTTATAGTGCAGGGAGGTAGTTATGAGACTTGACTAGGGTAATGACAGAAAAAGAAAAAACAAGAGATAGGTGATATATTGAAGATACATATGACAAGGTTTACTTTAAAACTTTAATTATATGTAGTGTTGCAATTAATCATCTTATTCTTTTCTTCATTTCATTCCCTCCATTTGAATAAAAAAATAAAATCTTCATACCAAAAATTCAAACATTTATGGTAAAGCAAAAGAAATTCCTAAATTGACACCAGATATAAGCATATGTCTTGTTCTGCATTTTTAGTCCCTCATTACTCTGGCAGATATTTTATCGTCTGTTCTCTGGAATTGTGCTATGTCATGGCATTTATCAGAATCATAAAGACTTTAGAAATAGTTTTTCTTTATAATCTTGAAAGACATTAACTGATTGGATATTTGAAAAGAAAGACAAGAAACAGAAAACATTACAAAGTATATGAGTGAAAGGGGAATACCATTGAAGAAACAGTAATGGCACAAAAACAAGCAATTGTATGAGATAAGAAATTCAGATTTTCTAACTTCCAGTCTCTAGTGAGTTTGCAAGGAGATATTTCTCCCTCCCACTTTTCCCTCTGGGGACTTACTGATGTGGGGATCAAAGTCCTTCTTCCCTATAGCATATAAAGAAAACAAGTGACTTGGTTATCCTAGCCCTTTCCTGTCAGGGAGTTGGTAGCATGGATTCATTTTCTATTACTTAACTACACTTCTGAAATATTTGGATACAGAG
The DNA here is from genome assembly GCF_037893015.1 of Macrotis lagotis. NCBI lineage: Eukaryota > Metazoa > Chordata > Mammalia > Peramelemorphia > Peramelidae > Macrotis > Macrotis lagotis. The sequence goes on from NC_133664.1 coordinate 105,149,272, forward strand.
CTATTGTATCCCATTCCCCTAGAATACTGAGCACATAGGCTGTTAGAGAAGTAAGAAAGGGCTTAGCTATAGGGAGCTTAAGAAAGGTCAGGGGAATAGGCATGGAGGCAGATAGGTCATTCCTTGGGTTTCCTTTCAGGATTCACTGTTGTTCTTCTAGGTCCAGGGTCTGACACAGTTCTTCCTTGGAACTCCCATCCTCAGAGTTGGGGACAGTACCTGAGGAATGACCCCATGTGGTTGCTGCTTCCTGGGAACTGATAGTATGCTTTGATTGCTGGCAGAAATTTCATTCAGGTGCCAGAGATGAGAAAAGATGAAGGCTTCTAGTTGACCCAGGTGAGTAGATCATGTATCTCCTGTCTGTGAGAATCCTGATTAGCAAGGCAGACTAGAAAAGACAAGGAAAAAGTGATGACCTGTAACAGCCTTCCTCTCATGCAGATTGATATCTGTGCTTGAATTGAATTCCATGAGATAAGAGAAATGACAGGGAGAAGGAAAGACAGAGAGACAAAGGGAGGCAGGGAAGGAGAGAGGGAGGGAAAGGAAAAGAAGGGAAACAAAGTTTGTCTGTGTGTGTGTGTGTGTGTGTGTGTGTGTGTGTGTGTGTGTGTGTGTGTGTCTGAGAGAGAGAGAGAGAAAGAGAGAGAGAGAGAGAGAGAGAGAGAGAGAGAGAGAGAGAGAGAGAGAGTTATATGCACTGCTAAAATACAGGATAGTAGGAATTCTGAGGTGCTCCATTCTTCCACTGGTCAAAAGAGCTTTCCAAGTCTCTGTCTCCAAGGTTCCAAGGTCTTCCTGAAAAATGAAAGGTAGAGATTGGACTTGCCAAGTTGTAGTGGAATGGGAATATTAATTACTTACACTGCTTACCTTATAGAGATAGAGCACAGGAGCACAGAATAATAAATCTATTTGTAAGATCTATATTTTTACATTCTTCTCAAGCTACCCTCAATATCCCAGAATGTCTATATTCATAGATTTCTCAAAAACTATGTACTTTAATCTGAATTTAACAGGGATTCTCCTCAATAAGAAATCTGACAAGTAATCCTTTAACTTCTACCTCAAGTCTTTCAGTGTGAGATGAACTCATGGCAGTTAATTCAAGTTTTGTTCTAATTATCAGGACTTCCTGCACCTTGCTGTTGTTCAGTCGTTTTCCAACTCTTTTTGATCCCATAAGGGGATTTCTTGGCAGTGATACTGGAGTAGTTTGTCAGTTCCTTCTTCAGCTCATTTTGCAGATGATTAAACAGAGGAAAACTGGGTTAAGTGACTTGCCCAGGGTTACATAGCAAACAAGCATCTGAGGGTAGACGAACCTAGAAATGTCTTCCTGACTCCAGACCTGCCATTCTATCCATTGTACCAACTAGCTGTTGCCCCTCCAATAAAGAATATATGTTCCTAATGAGGGTATCTATCACCTCCTATACCTAATCAAAATCTGCCTCACTGAAAATCCCATATATATTGCTCCTAAATTCACCTTCTAGGGTCTAGCAGAATAAGTTCTATCCTTCTTCCATATGACAACCCTTCCAATCCTTAACCCTTCCAATCCTTAATCTTCCTCCTACATCTATTCTCCTCTAGGAAACATGTATTAAGTGCTAATTATGTGCCATGGATTTTTTTAAACTCTGGAGATATAAAGAAATGTAAGATGGAACATTTTTGCCTTGCAAAAAGAAAAAGAAAAAAGAAAGGTAAAAGACAAGCCCTGCTATCTAGAAGCTCAGTTTAACATGACAACAACTATGAGCAAACAAGCTACATAGAGTAGAAATTGGAAATAATCAATAGGAGGATTCAAAGCAAGCCAGTCTAAGGCAAGGATGGAGTTGAGGAGGAAAAGTATTCTAGGTATGGAAGACCACCAAGGAAACTAAGAGTGTTGAGATGGGGTGAGGAATAGCAAATTTTACCAGTATTGAAATGATCTCAAGGCCATTCAGGAGCCTGAAAACCTTCTCTTGTGCACATTCTAGCTTATTAATGCCCCAACTGAAATATGGTGCCCAAGATGAACAAAGTATTCTGAGCAAGGCAGAAGCTAGTGGAACTATTTTCAAATTGGTAGGCACAACTTGACATTTGGGGGGGGGGCTTCTTTTTTGTAAGAATGTTTTGCACTCAAAGATTGTTGGAAGATCCTCCAATATTGAAAAGTTTTACACTAATCAAAAATTCACTGTGATTTACTAATGAATGGGGAGGCTAGAGTAGGAGTTATTTGAAAATGTACAGATAAGAGTTTAACATTTTGGAATTTTGGAAATAGCTTCAGAGGTCATTTACTCTAAACCCCTAATTTTTCAAAAATAGAGCCCCAGCCCTGAAGTCAGAAGGACCTGAGTTCAGATCCAGCCTTAGTCACTTGAAATTTAATAGCTATGTGACTTTGGACAAATCACTTAACTCACATTCACACATACAAAACACACACACACACACACACACACACACACACACAGAGCTAGAGAGAAACTGAAACCCCAGATATCTTCTTGCCTATCTATCATCACTTAGGCAATAAGTGAGAAATCAGGTATTCAGCATCTGATTTCCTGATAGCAAATCCAATAGTCTTTCCATGTAGTCACCCCAGAGAACTTACTGCCAGAAATGGAACATGGGAATGAGTGACCTAGAGAAACTTGGGCATTCTTAATTTTTTAATGTTATCAGTGTCTTTGGCAGTCTGATCAGACCTATGCACTCCTTCTGAGAATAATGATTTAAATAATTTAAAGAAATGCTAAATTTCAGCTTGGGATCAGAGAAAATAAAATTTAATTATTTTTCCTCTAAGTTCATGTACTCTGAAATCTGTTCATGGAAAACTTGAACCCCAAGAGTCATATTTCATGCTTTTGTGTCATGGTGACTTTTGACAGTCTGGTGAAACCCATGGGAATTTTTTCAGGAAAAAAAATTGTTTAAAATATATAACACTACAAATAAGCCAATTATATTGAAATTAAATTATCAAAATATATTATTTTAAAAACCAAAATCCATGGATTCCTATTCTGGAAGACTTTTAAACACAGTAAAATGCACTGTGGCACAATTTACTTATAGACGATACCCTAAAGTATTAACTCAATTTAAAAACACTGGCAGTTCTTAAAGTTCTTAAAGTTTATGTTCTATCTATATGTATTGTAGGAAGCTAGTACTGGATCGAGAGCTGAACTTGGAGTCAAGAATACCTTAAATTGAATCTGGTCTCAGACTTATTAATTGTAGGAACTTGGATAAGTCACTTAATTTCTGCTTTAGTTTGTTCATCTGCAAAATGAATACAATAATAAATAACATTTGTCAAGCCTCAAAACATTGTATGTACTATTTATTACATTAGGGCTTTCAAATAGTGGCATATTGGATAGAGTCCTATCTTCCTTAGTTCAAGTCCAGACTCAGATAATTGATTGCTATGTGACCCTGGGCAAGTCACTAAATTCATTTTGCCTCAGCTTCCTCATCTGTAAAATGAGCTGGAAAAGTGAATGGTAAATCACTCCAGTATCTCTGCCAAGAGAATTCCACTGGCATCACAAAGAGTCAGAGATGATTGAAAATGACTAAATAATAAATCTATTCTATTTTTGTATGTTATCAGATTACAAAGAAAGCAATATCATTAAGCTTGTACTATGAGTTCTTTCTCCTATCGATTACACTCAAATCAACCATGTTCAAAAGAGAAAGAATTCTTTCTTCCCAAACTACCCTTCTCATAACTTTCGTGTTGAGATCACCACTTCCTTCCAGTCACACAGGATAGCAAACTTATCGGTATTCTCAACTTTCACTGACTATACATATCTTATCAGGCATCATATTTTATTCTTATCTCCATATCTTTCACAAATTCCTTTCTACTCCCCAAGCAATTCCATAAATTAGGCCCTTATTCCCTTTTGCCTGGACTATTACAACAGTCTACTTAGTGTTTTCCCTGCTTCAAGTCATACACCCATCCTTCCCCATTTCTTCCATCAAACTGCTAAAATGAATTTCCTAAGTTACAGGTGTGGCCATATCACCTGCCTGCTCTAAGTTCCAGTGGCTTCCTATTACCTCCATACTCAAATATATCCTTCTCTTTTTGACATTTAAAATTCTTTATACCCTGATTCCTTAAAATCTTTTAAGTTTTCTTATGCAAGTTTAGAAGGAATTTTAGACTCAATTAAGTCATCCTCTTCCAGATTAAAAAAAAAAGTTTCAAAGCAGTGACATCATTTGCCTGAGGTTTTTGAAAGGGTAAATAGCCAAGGTGATGGCCTAGTCCATTTTTTAGAGATTTTAGTGGCTTGGAGTTTTATGGTCTCAGATTAGTCTTGATTCTGGGAGGGCATAGAGGACAAGGCTGAAGATCACCTCATAAATTAGCACAGGGATGAAGATACCTGGACTCATGAAAGCCCTAGGACAAGAGTAGAAAATCATTCATTCTTACAATATACACTTATTGAATGCATTTCCAAAAGTTGTTGAATCTAAGACACTGTGTTAAACAAACTTGAAATACAAACAATCCTTTGATCTAGGGAATACCAATATAATTATTTTCATTTTATAGATAAAGAAACTAAATATAAGAGAGATTAGGTGACTTGTCCAAGACTAGTAATCTTCTTATGTGATAGTGCTATGAACACAACTATCCAAATCTTCTAACTTTATGTCAATTCATGGCATTTCAAATGAACTTTCCTACATGTGACCTTGGATCAATTGCTTATATCTAAGTTTTCTCAAAAACTGAAGCAGCTGAGACTATCATTTTTAACTTTAATCTAGGCCTAGACTCTATGATGGCATTCATTGTAATTCATCAAACTTAAAAGTGCCTACTATGTTCAAAAAACAAGTTTTAGTCAGTACTGAGGAAATTTTTAAAAATTAGCTAGTAAACCTCTTGGAACGCAGTCTATGATGGAGGTATGAAATTAGCTAATTTTATTTTTAATGCTATTTTATTTTATTTTTCCAATTATATGCAAAGATCATTTTCACCTTTCATCTTTTTTGTGAAATTTTTACTTCCACATTTTTCTACCTCCCTCTCTTCCCTTCTCCTCTCCATGATGAGTAATTATGTTATGGTTAATTGTGAAAAAGTAAGAGGAAAGAAATCCAGAGAGAGGAAAAACATGGGGGTAATCAGGATTAAAAAAAGAAAAAGGGGAGGTAGAGGATATGGGGAAAGAGAAGAAAAGAGAAGTTGATAATTGAAAGAGAAGGGAGGTGGGAGAGAGGCATAGAAAGAGACAAACACAAAAAGAAAATCTCAAAAGGGAAGAGAAACAAAGGATATGAAAGGGAGATGATTTATTGAGGCAACTTGAATTATTACATACTCCTGTCATTTTTGACTTGGACCATGCCAGAATAAGTTGCACCAGTTGTTTCTGCTCATTGGATTCTTAGCTAATCAACCACTATTCACAGAATGCAACTGCTCTACATCCTTAAATCTCAGAAGCTACATTCTGGATGGCCTAACTACAGAAAGAAGTCTCCCAGGTAAGAAATTACTTTCTGGGCTTCAGCAGTTTTAATTATTGTGTTATATCTTATGCTCTATAGATGTAATCAAGCTGAAGTCAGGATATAGGCCATGGTTTGAAGTTTCCCCCATCTCTGCTTAAGATATTTTGTTTTGTTTTGTTTTTACAAGGCAATGGGGTTAAGTGGCTTGCCCAAGGCCACACAGCTAGGTAATTACTAAGTGTCTGAGGTCAGATTTGAACTCAGGGACTCCTGACTCCAGGGCCAGTGCTCTATCCACTGCGCCACCTGGCTGCCCCGATATTTGTTTTCTTAATGAGGAATGGGATAGGAGTGAAGGGGAGGAGACTGGAGGCTGGAACTTTAAGGGAAGAAAAGGAACATCACTTGAGCCTGGGCCAGAAGTTTGTAAGGAATTCAAGTTTAAATAATGAAGTGTTCAGAGAATAGGAAATCACAACCAAAAGCAGAATGTTGAGTAATCTACCTTTGCCTGTGTGCATATAGGTAGATTAAAACAGGTTTTATGTAGATAATTTGGAAGTCTCTGTTGATGTAGAGGTCATGCATTTGGGAAGAAGAATGAGGGAGGAAGTAGGGATTTCCACCAAGATACATCAATCAGAAACTAGGTACATATGTGTATTATGTATGTGCAAGCATAATGTTTGAAATATGACTTAGGAATAATAAGATCTGTACAAAAGAAAAGAAAGTTTTTAATTTAATTAGAGTGGGTCACAAGGTCCTATTAAGACTAAAGTAAACAGAGATCATCATGGATTGGAAAGATCAGTAAAGGATAGATGGAATTTAAGCTAAATGGATCTGGAAGTACTAAATTACATAGAAAGGAGAGGGAAGGATATTCTGGGTGGAGTATACACAATAAGCATAGACACAGAGGTTGTTATAACGAGCACATCTTTTTCATAGGCTATCAAAAGAACAATCCTTATTAATGAAAAAAATTGCATTAAAGAGGAGTGAGAGATGTTTTTAATGTATAATCTTTGTATTTCACTTTCTAGTTTTCAATGCACTTTTCCAAAAGTAATCATATATGAACTTTATCATAGCAAGGTAGTCAAAGAATACTATCTCAATTTTAAAGCTGAGGAAATGGAAATTTGGGGACTCTCAGAGGATTTAGAGATGCCTCCATTTTACAGATCACATGGGAGGTGAAAGAACTTGTGTAAGAGGGGCAGCCAGGTGGCACAGTGGATAGAACACTGGTCCTGGAGTCAGGAGTCCCTGAGTTCAAATCTGACCTCAGACACTTAATAATTACCTAGCTATGTGGCTTTGGGCAAGCCACTTAACCCCATTGCCTTGCAAAAACCTAAGAAAAAAACCCAAAACCTAAAGAAGAACAAGAAGAACTTGTGTAAGAACCTACAATCAGTAAATTGATTAGCAATGATTTGAATCTCAATCTTTTTGACCCCAAATCCAATTCTCTCTTTATTAAATGATGATTCTGCATAAGTGACTTTAAGGTCAAAGAATCAGTTAGTGGCAGAACTGGGATGATAATTTCAACATTCATTTAATTGTACAACTCTCAATAAGATCAATAGGGTGTTGTAGAATCAGATGTGACAGATCAAGTATATGGGACCAGACTATTCTAGGGAAGCAATGAGGAATCTGAATTTACTATTTGATCAGTGAGTACATTATAGGTTTTTAAGAAATTTATTATAGCAATTATGTATGTTATATGTCAGAGTGAAAAAAAAATATGTCTTTGTGGACCTCCAAACTGAAACTATCATTAATGCCAATTTGGGGTTCTCTTATCCCAAACTGGAAAGAGTGTTCCTTATAGAGATAGAATAATTGTGACCAACAGTTATAGGGAGAATTTCAAGAAGTAATTCATTCTTTTACTAATTCATTGATTCAATGGCTACTTACTAATTGTTTACTATGAGCAAAGATATGAGAAATAAATTTGGAGAAGTGGGGAAAAATACCAAGTATCGCATCTATAGAAAATTTTTGATGGAAAACTATATAGAGTCCACACATAAAGAATCCAGAAAATAAATCCTGCCGAATCTACATTTTTTCCTCTAGAAGGAAGTTCTAGTGCTTTGCTAATATACTGTTAAGTTTAACATTTTTATATATTTATTTTATTTCTATTGGCTATAATATGGTTTATTGTAATCAGGATTAATAAATTTAGATACCCAAAGTAGTTGAATGTAACTTTTCTTCTAAGAAAAGATGATCCTGCAATTTCTAGATGAAAACCAATCTTCTCCTTCTAACCCCTAAGCAAATATCCCATTAGGTAGTCTTCCATTTGAAATTCTAATGGGATTGTATCACCTTGGGTTTTTCAGAGATTCATATCCAGAAGACCAGTTTTCCAAAGACCCTGGTGAGATCGTGAAATGATTAATCTTAGATGACCTCTTAATGGACTTGACTGTCTCACAACTAACAGAGCAAGCTGGTGTCCTGAAAGATGAACAATCACACTATAATCAGGACCTTTGTGCTCTGGGGTTTCTCTCATCTCCAGGAATTCCAGATCCTTCTCTTCCTATTTATCCTTCTGGTGTATGTGCTGATCATTCTAGGGAACTTGTCCATCCTCACAATCACCTACCTTGACTCTCGTCTCCACTCACCCATGTACTTCTTCCTCTGTAACTTTTCCCTCATGGAGATGCTTGTCACCTCCACTGTTGTGCCTAGGATGCTGGCCGATCTGTTGTCTACACACAAAACCATCTCCCTGGCTGAATGCCTGACCCAATCATTCTTCTATTTTTCCCTTGGCTCTACTGATTTCCTTATTCTCACTGCCATGGCCTTTGACCGTTATGTTGCTATATGCCGCCCTCTGCACTACCCAACCATCATGAGTAACCAGGTTTGTGTTAGGCTGGTGGTGGCATGTTGGGTGGTTGGTTTCTTCTCCATTGTTTCCCCTACCATACAAAAAAGTCAGCTCTGGTTCTGTGGTCCAAACATCATTGATCACTTCTTTTGCGACTCTGCCCCACTTCTAAAACTTTCCTGTTCAGAAACCCATCATATTGAGCGCATGGACTTCTTCCTTTCTCTTCTCTTTGTCTTGACAACCATGCTGTTAATTTTGATTTCCTACATCTTCATCGTGGTTTCAGTGCTGCGCATTCCCTCTTCCTCTGGCCGTCATAAGGCCTTCTCTACCTGTGCCTCACATCTCACTGTGGTGGTGCTTGGCTATGGTAGTGCTATCTTCATCTATGTGAGGCCTAGCAAGGGTCACTCCACAAACCTCAATAAAGTGGTGGCCCTAATGACATCTATAGTAACTCCTTTCCTTAACCCCTTCATCTTTACCTTTCGGAATGAGAAAGTCAAAGAGGTCATTGAGGACATTGTCAAAAAGATACTCTCCAGAGACTCAGGAGCTCTCAAATAAGAAGACTGGAGAACACAGACCATGTTCTAAATTCCAATTTTAACTACATATATGCTGTTCAGGACTACTATTTCCTTACTTCTGCTCCCTCTCACATTACATCTCTTGCTGGTTACATACTACTTTAACTTTTTTTCTTTTGTGCTCTTTTTATAACTATGGAATTCATTGATCATTTAAAATTACTTAACATCAATGAGCCCCAATAACATAAAGAACTCAGAAGATGCTAACTTCTCTGGGATTGTAAAATAAATAATGAAAAATCATTGCTTTAAAAAAAGTTATTTTCTTATAATCTAATTTCTTTATTTGCATTCATTTATGTTTCTTTGATTGTCTTACCTGTTTTTCAGGTAGTGCTCCATCTTCTACACCTTCTTCTAGTATCCAGGTAGAGACTGGTACCTGGCAAGTGTTCAGAAAAGTAGGGAGTAGAAGGGAGCAGCGCAGAGAGGGTCACATAGTAGAGAGGGTCGAGAAAGCATGGATTTGTCACTGGGCAAGTTCTATAAAGTTACTCCTCAAATGAGGCAAAGGCAAGCCAAAGTTACAGTTTACTAAGTATCAGTTCTTACCAGTATCATCAGTCAGGTTGGCCTCATTTAAAATAAGAAGGAATTATAATTCCTGGGACCATTAAAAGGTAATTATTAAATGATTGTGCATGTATAACCAAATCAGTTTACTGTCTTGGGAAGGAAGAGGAGAGGGAGAAAGGAAGAAATATGGAGAACTCAAAAACTTACAAAAATATGAAAACTATTTTTTCATGTAATTAAAAAATATAATAAAATAACAATCAAAAAAAGGGTAAATGTTAACTCCAGAAAGATGTGGGTCCAGGTTGCCTTTAATTGTTCTGCATCTCTGAGCTTTTGCTTGTTCTTATGATCTAGCTACTTCTCAGACACAAGCATCTGTCCCTCAGTTAGGGGAACTTTTAATCTGCACCTCCTTCATTGTGTTTTGAGCTTTTTGGTTCTTTCCTAAGATATCATTTAACTCTCCTTTATATGTATGTAAATGTGTGTATGTGTTTGTGTTTGCATATGTGTGTGAATCTTTACTATCTGGCATATGGTAGACACTTAAAAAAATGTTTGTTGATTGATTGGTTGATACTGGTCCTTTATGGATATCTTATTTCATCCCACTGCAGTCTCAACCCACTGCAGAAAATAGAAGTGAAATGGGAAAGATTTTGTCTGAGGGCTAAGGTCCTCTGCTTATAGATCTCAGGATGCCATGACCTCCCCATGGTCATTTTAGTCCAGTTAATCTCTTGAATCATAGTTCCAATTAGAGTATTTCACAAAGGTACCAGACCTACAATGCTACCATTGAAAACACAATCAACTTAGAAGACAGTTATTCCAAGGGGACATAGGAGGAAAGATTTAGAACTGGAGGAGATTTGGGGGAATATTTAGTCCAGTCCCTTTCTCATTTTATATAAGGCAGAGAGGAAATGGTTCACTTGTCAAGTTTTGTAAAGTCAAGATTCAAAGTTTAACTTTGAATGCAGCCCTGTATCTTTTCTATCACTAGCCTGTGGGACCTTTGACCTAAACTCTGATCTGGCCCCAAGACATCAAAAGAGTATGGAAGCCTAAATGCTTAAATCTTCCTAATACTAACCATTCATTCTACAGTCCTCTTTCTTTCCAAGAAATCCTTAGACATAGCCCCATGAAGTAGATACAGCTCCTTAAATTCATGTAAATTAGACCCTTTACCTTATGTACACTGAGGCTGGAGGACTTACATGCAGCTTGAACAGGGGACCTCTAGACTTAAAAATGGTAATGTAGACAAGATATAAATGGTGGGAATTGATGAGACAGATTAGAGGGAATATGCTGAAGGAGGAGGAAGAAAGTCAAGAGTCAACATAAGAGATATTCTCTTTGTGATCTGAGAAATCAGGACTTCAGAGGGGAGACATAATAGAGTTTTTGTCTTTATTAATCTTATGGGTTATAATGCCTCCAGGGAATGAGGCCACACATAAAAAAATGGAAAGGGGACACACTCATAAAGAAAAGATTTATCTTTGCAGAGTTAGACTGGGATCACATTCATTTGAAGTAATGCATATTCTTTTGAAGTAATGTTTATTTCTCTATACCTTGTTTCAGAAATCCATAAAATGGTGCCAATCCATGGAATGCATGTTTATAGAAACCCATAATTTCTATCTCTTAAAACTTTGTTGTTTTTTTCTTAAATGAGGGCTTTCTTTACATTTCACACGTAGCATAGGTAAAGATTAGCCACTTGTTGGGATCTCTAGGATGCATTTCTCTGCTTGAATAGAGCTAGTCTTCTTTATTAATTGTAAAAGTGCTAACAGAGTCAGTGGTTTTCCCATTCTCTGAAGTTTCTCTACCTTGATTCCTATGGGGCTAATTATTCCTCTTCTTTGTAAACTTAGAGAAAAAAATGAAGAAACAAGTGGGAAACAATTATCTCCTTCTGGGACCCATAAAAACTTATAAGTTCTTCCACCTGAGATCATCATTGGCCCTCTATCTCTTTCAGAGACATTTTCTTCCCTCCTATATGCCCCCACACACAAGTTTCTTCATAGTTTAATTGACCTGGTCCATGCTGACTCTGAAACTTATAGCAAGTAATTTAAGCTCTCATTATCTCTGAGAACTCTTACTCTAAACTCTAAAACCATTCTGATGTGCCTTAGTAAGATTAGTAAAATAAAATAAAATAAACCAAGTTTCCTGATTTAATGGAAAGAAGGACTGCTTTGGTTATTAAAAAAACCAAGATTCAAATCTAAACTTTTTTAACCTTTGTGATCTTAAGTTGCTTTATCTCTCTGAGCCTCAGTTTCTTCAACATTAAAAGGAGAAATTTCCACATTCACACACTAGTAAAATTGTAGGTTTAGACCCCAAACAATTTGTTACACACTTTCTTAAATGCCAGCATTACAAAAAGAAATGAGATATGAACTGACTTAAAAGAGTCAATGAGTAAATTAGGGAAATAAAAGATATATAAAGGCAAATACGATGAAATTATAAGTTGCAAATGCCAGAAGAAGGACAAAATGCTAAGAGAGACCCAAGGAGTAAGAGATTACTCCTAGATCAGGATTGCAGAGAAAGGTTTCATAGGGGCTTGTAAAAAAGAGAAAAATATGATTCTAGTGCTATGCTGTATGTGGCCATCATTTTGACTATAATGCACTAACAATACTTGCAACAGTCTCAAATATATTAAGTCTGTAAGTTTGCAATACCCTTGTGACCATTGCATTTTCAATATGAGGTTTTGCTACTCTTTCATAGCTGTATGGAAATTAGATCTGGGAAGTGCTTTAGGTTCCAAGAAAAACCTTTCCAAATGTAAGAACTTAGTATCTCACTAATTAGTATAGACCTCTGTGGCTTTGTATCCTAAACAGATTTGAAAAGATCTATAAAAATTAATCTATACATTAGGGAGAAAGACACAAGGGCTACCATCAGCAGTATATGTATAATGTTGGTTGATATTGGTCCTTTATGGATATCTGTCTCATCCCACTGCAGTCTCAACCCACTGCAGAAAATAGAAGTGAAATGGGAAAGATCTTGTCTGAGGGCTAAGGTCCTCTGCTTATAGATCTCAGGATGCCATGGCCTCCCCATGGCCATTTCAGTCCAGTTAATCTCTTGAATCTTAGTTCCTATTAGAGTATTTCACAAAGGTACCAGACCTACAATGCTACCATTGAAAACACAAGCAACTTAGAACACAGTTATTCTATTTTTAGTATACTATTTTTACAATTTTTGTAAAGTCATGGCATCCTGAGTTCTATAAGCAGAGGACCTTAGCCCTCAGACAAGATCTTTCCCATTTCACTTCTATTTTCTGCAGTGGGTTGAGACTGCAGTGGGATGAGACATATATCCATAAAGGACCAATATTAACCAATCAATCAACAAGCATTTTTTAAAGTGCCTACCATATGCCAGATAGTAAAGATTCACACACATAAGCACACACAAACACATACACACATTCACATGCATATAAAGGAGAGTTAAACGATTTCTTAGGAAAGAACCAAAAAGCTCAAAACACAATGAAGGAGGGGTGGCTAGGTGGCGTAGTGGATAAAGCACCGGCTCAGGAGTCAGGAGTACCTGGGTTCAAATCCGGTCTGAGACACTTAATAATTACCTAGATGTGTGGCCTTAGGCAAGCCACTTAACCCCATTTGCCTTGCAAAAACCTAAAAAAAACACAATGAAGGAGATGCAGGTTAGAAGTTCCCCTAACTGAGGCACAGATGCCTGTGTCTGAGAAGTAGCTAGATCACAAGAACAAGCAAAGGCTCAGAAATGCAGAACAATTAAAGGCAACCTGGACCCACATCTTTCTGGAGTTAACATTTACCCTTTTTTTGATTGTTATTTTATTATATTTTTTAATTACATGAAAAAGTTTTCAATGTTCATATTTTTTTTAAGTTTTTGAGTTCTCCATATTTCTTCTTTTCTCCCTTCTCCTCTTCCTTCCCATGACAGTAAACTGATTTGGTTATACATGCATTGGTTATACAATCATTTAATAATTACCTTTTAATGGTCCCAGGAATTATAATTCCTTCTTATTTTAAATGAGGCCAACCTGACTGATGATACTGGTAAGAACTGATACTTAGTAAACTGTAACCTTGGTTTGCCTTTGCCTCATTTGAGGAGTAACTTTATAGAACTAGTCCAATGGCAAATCCATGCTTTCTCAACCCTCTTTACTATGTGACCCTCTCTGCTATGCTCCTTCTGGGAGACAGTATACCATTTTTAGGTCAATTAATCACTTTATTTAATTCCCAGCTCAGTAGACCCACTAGTGAAAAAGGATTTCCTTGGACTTTCTAGGAACCCAGACTGAGAATTTCCTCAACAAACAGCACCTGAACTAACTCTTGAAAACTGAGAATGATTTTAAAAATAAGAGCTGCCCATTTTAGGACATACAAGACACATGGGATGTTAACTGAAACCAAAAATGTGGAGTCAGGACAGTGTGGCTTCAATTAAAAAAAAAAGATCAGCTATTTGCCTTCCTACACTGAAAACTCCCAATACACCTAGTTAAATGATCTAACAATTGCCTTCCCTAATGGAGGGAAATCAGCTATGGAACTGGGAGGCACAGTCCTTTGTTTCAAGGGCCCAAAGTACAAACTCCAAAGAGGGAAAAGTAAAAAGGAAATGGCTGGTTTTTTAACTCATCATCCTTGATAATTTTTCTCATAAAAACTGTCTGTTGTCAAGGATTAGGAGTTAAAATATTAAGAATCTCAATCTAAGTCTTCTATTGGCTTCTTGGGAAACTTTGATTATATAATTTGACCTCTCTCCTGAAATATCTCCCCACTTAAATGGGTTTTAGATGAGAGAGTGCTTTAGTCTTCTATATTTAACCTTGAAGGAAAACAGTTCATGGATATGCATTGACAGCTTTGAATTGGAGCAATTGTTTGAAATCTTTTTGGTGTCATGCACCCTTTTGTCAAATCTGGGGATGTCTAGGGACCCCTTCTTAGAGGAATACTTTAAAATGCATAAAATTAAATGTATGAAATTATAGAGGAAATGAATTATATTGAAATGCTGCTATCAAAATATATATATTAAAAGACAAGATCATAGTTCCCAGTCAAGTTAAGAATTCCTGATCTGAAAAATAAATAATAAAAAACAAAAATTTATAAATTTTTAAAAAGAATTCCCATTGTACCTATCTATAAAGGTACTCAGACTAAACTCTTATCTCCATATTATTTTCTCCCTTTCTTTCCTCCTAATATTTTCTTCCTCCTAAAGTTGCCTAGTGTTACAAAACTGCAACCTCAGACTCCCAACCTGTTTTTCCCATTATTCCTTCCTCGTTTTCCAAGAAATATACCCTCATTAAAATCCCCTGCTGTTAAGAAAAAAAATGTTCCAAATCACTATTGATTAGAGAAATGCATACTAAAACAACTTTGAGGTGCCATCTTGCACCTATGAAAATAAGTAAGACCAAAAAAGATGTGGAAAAATAAGGACACTAATAGATTGTTGATAGAGTTGTGTACTAATTCAACCAATTTAGATATCAGTTTGAAGCTATGCCCAAAGGGCTATAAAACTTTGAAACTTTTTGCCCAGCAAAAGGTCTGTATCCCAAAAAGGTTAGGTCTGTATGCCAAAGAAATCAAAGAAAAAGGAAAAGTATTTAAGTGTACAAAAATATTTGTTGCAATTCTTTTTATGATATTGAATAAGTAGAAATTGAAGGAATGACATCAGTTAGGGAATAGTTGTGGCATATGATTGTGATGGAATATTATTGTGCTATAAGAAATGATGATCAGGAAGATGGCGACAAGAGAGGATTGTGTCTTAGGCGCTCTCTCATAAAACTTCTAAACTAAGGAGTCTAAGTAAATTTTCAAGAGATAGAACCCACAAAGAGATGCAATGAGGCAGTTTTCCTACTCAGGGTAACCTGAGAAAGATCAGAAAGGCTCTGCTTCCCGGGATTGGAGGAACAGCCCACCAGAGGGGTGGCCTGCCAGAGTGAAAGAACTTCAGCCTCCTGGAGGCAGTCCCAGGGAGCTGGGAGCTGTGGCTCACAACAGTGGGGGAGTTTCCTGACCTACGCTCCAGGGAGCAAGAGGCACAAATTGGGGGAACAGAGGGGGACCTCTGCCAGAGGGAGCACGTGAAGCTCAGCCCTCAAGGCACACAGTGAGCAGCTTGGTCAAGGCAGGGCAAGTCCAGGAAACAGAAGCAGGAGGAGCCAGTAAGCAGGAGCCCCCAGGGCATGAGCCTATTAAACCTAGGGAGGGTAGTGAAGAGAGAGACTGCTAAACTCTGCCCCTGAAACAGGACTCTGGGGTTCTGACCACATTCAGATGCTGATCACAGTCTAGCCCCCCCACAGAACAGCAGGGCCCCCCCTCATCTCAGCCCTGTGGCAGAGGGGGGGGTCATATGGTCATTCACAGACCAGGAGGGAGGACAGAGCCTCATACACTGAGACCCTTGTGGAAGTGTCCCAAAAGCTCAGGAAGCACCCCAAAAACAGGCTAAGGTTGGGAAAATGAGCAAGCAGAGAAACAAGAGGAACACCATTGGGAAATATTTGGCCTGTGAGCCCAAGAAGGATCAAAACACTCAGTCTGAAGATGTGGAAGCACAAGATCCTGCATCTAAAGACTCCAGGAAAAACAGAAATTGGGCTCAGGCTATAACAAAGCTCAAAAAAGACTTTGAAAATCAAATGGGGGAGTTAGAAGAAAAACAGGGAAAAGAAATGAGAGAGATGAAGGAAAAACATGAAAATGAAGTCAGAAGCTTAGTCAAGGAAATCCAAAAAATGCTGAAGAAAATAGCATGCTAAAAACCAGTTTAGGTCAAATAGATAAAACAGTTCAAAAAATTATTGAGAAGAAGAATGCTTTAAAAAGCAGAATTGGCCTGATGGAAAAAGAGATAAGAAAGCTCTCTGAGGAAAACAAATCCTTCAGACAAAGAATAGAACTCAGGGAGATTGCTGCTTTTCTGAGAAATCAGGACTCAATACTTTAAAACCAAAAGAATGAAAAATTAGAAGAAAATGTGAAACATCTCATTGAAAAAACAACTGATATGGAAAACAGATTTAGGAAAGATAATTTAAAAATTATTGGAATACCTGAAAGTCAGGATCAGGAAAAGAGCCTTGACATCATTTTCAAAGAATTACTTCAGGAAAATTACCCTGATATCCTATAAGCAGAGGGCAAAATAGAAATGGAGAGAATCCACAGATTCCCCCACCCCGAGAAAGAGATCCCAAAAAACCAACCCCTAGGAATATTATAGACAAGTTCCAGAACTCCCAAGTAAAAGAGAAAATATTACAAGCAGCCAGAAGGACACAATTCAAATACCATGGAGCTGCACAGTCAGGATCACACAGGACTTAGCAGCAACTACATTGGAAGCTCGTAGGGCTTGGAATATAACATACTGTAAGGCAAAAAGAGCTTAGAATGCAACCAAGAATCAACTACCCAGCAAAACTGAAAGTCCTCTTCCAGGGAAAAAGATGGACTTTTAATGAACCAGGGGAATTTATTCCTGTTGGAATGGCCAGAACTGAACAGAAGGTTTGATCTTCAAATACAAGACTCAGGTGAAGCATGGAGATTGGAGGAGAAGGGGAAAATATGAGGGACTTAATGATGATGAACTGCATGTATTCCTGTATAGAAAAATGACACTGATAATACTCATATGAACCTTCTCAATTAACAGAGCAGGTAGAAGGAGCTTTTATAGATGAAGCACAGGAGAAAGCTGAATTTGAAGATAAAATATGGTGTAAAAATGGAGTCAATAGGAAAAAAGGGAAATGTAATGGGAGAAAGAAAAAGGAGAGGGGAGAATAGGCCAAGATATTTCATATAATAAGATTTTTCTTTATTACAATGAGCTATTGCAATGATATGGAAGGGGGAAGGCAAGGGGGAATGAGAGAATCTTCGCTCTCATCAGAGGTGGCTAGGAGAGGAAACTCAATGGCGTATAGACATCTGGAGTAAGAAGGAGATGGGGGACGGGGGGAGGGGTGGGGATGTGAATGAAGGAGGAGAGGATGGACCATGGGAGGAGAGTGGTCAGACATAACACGTTTTATTTTTTACTTCTTGCAAGGGTCTGGGATTGGATGCCCTGTCCGGGACCATAGGGCCAGGTGGATGCTGGGCCTAAGGGGTGGTATGGGGGTGCAAGGCCTCTTGGCCCCAGGGCCAGAGATCTGTCTGCTGCGCCACTCAGCTACCCTACAGCAGAGTCAGTGAAAGGAGAGAGAAAATATAGTACATGGTAGTTGGAGAAATATGAAAGGAGGGAGTTGCAATCAGCAATGGCAACAGTGGAAAGCAATGGTGGAAAAATACAGAAGTAACTTTTGTGATGGACTTATCATAAAGAATGTGATCCACCCATGACAGAGTTGATGGTGTTGGAACACAGACTGAAGTACATTTTTTATTATTATTTTGGGGGGGAGGATGCAGGGCAAATGGGGCTGGGTGGCCAACCTGAGGCCACAAAGCAGGGTGATCATTGCGTGTCTGAGGCCGGATTTGGACTCGGGTGCTCCTGGCTAAAGGGCCAGTGCTCTGTCTGCCACCCAGCCACCCCTACTATTATTACTATTTTATTTTATTTTAGGTCTTTTTTTTTTCTTTTTTTTTTTTTTGGTTTATGCAGGGCAATGGGGTTGGGGTGGCTTGCATGTCACACAGCTGGGTGATTGCTGGGTGTACGGGGCAGGATATGGGCTTGGGTGCTCCTGGTTCCAGGGCTGGTGCTCCATCCACTGTGCCACCTGGTCATACCTATGATTATTACTATTTTTTTATTTTAATTTTAATTTTTTCTCTCCCCTTTATCACTCAAGTGAGTCTATATTTTTGGGGGGAGGGGGTATTTTGTTTACTCTTAAACAAGAATATTCTATTAATGTATAAAAAAGCTTTGTACAAAATGAGAATAAATATTAAATAAATTTTAAAAAAGAAAAAAAAATTATGATCAGGATGCTTTCAGAAAAAAAAAAGACTTTTATGAACTGATACAAAATAAAGGAAGCAGAACCAGGAAAATATTTTATTTCACCCCAGCAATGTTGGAAAATGATCAACTATGAACAACTTAGCTACTCCAATCAATGCAATGATCTAAGGAAATTCCAAAGGATTCAAAATGCAAAATGCTAGAATCTGAAGAACTCGGAATGTAAACTGAAACATATTTTTCCACTTTATTTTTCTTATAACTATTTTTTTGCAAAATGGCTAATATGGAAATATGTTTTGCATGCCTTCATATGTATAATTGATAATAAATTGCTTTCCTTCTCAATGAGGAAAGAAGGGAGGGAGAAATTTGGAACTCAAAATTTTGAAAAATGAACATCAAATATATGTACTTATTTTTCATTCATTTTTTTCATCTCAACTGGCAATATTGGAAGAAATTATTGGGTAAATTATTTTTCTGCTAAGTTCTAGAGGACTGATAAAGTTTTGGTGTTCTTTCTAAGATTAGCAAGACAGAGAAGTCTTATTAACTCAAGGAGTCTCAAACCATGAGACAGATACAGGAAATATTTGAGAGTGTGCTATATCCTAGATGGCAAAATTCCTAGTTGTGCTTCTATTAATAAAATATAGGGTCCTCATAAGTACTCACACTAAAATAGAGTCTGAATTATAGTGAGGAAATCTGAGTTCAAAGCATGTATCTGTCATGAACTGGCTTATAGTTCTTCAGCCTCTCTTAAGTTATTTTTCACATGTATTGTTAGGATAAGAATACTTATACTACCTAGTTCACAGAGCTGCTGTTGGAGAAGCATTCAGTATGCCCTAAAATGCTATATAGAAATTTGACTTTTTAGTTTGATCAGTTATTATAAAGAGGGGTATGACATAGCAAAGAGATTTATGACCCAGACACTGGGGCTAACAAAAGAAGTACCCATAGCTCTCTCGTAGTGACCATGTAGTGAGCTAGACTTTCTATCCCAAAGAGCCCTCCAGACATCATTTAACTTTTTTGTCTTTTAACTTGAGAAGATCATGCATTTCAGGAAAGATCAGTTTTCTTTTCTCTTCTTGATGATCTCTGAGTGTAGAGACTCATATTTCCTTCTTGATGGTCAAGGAATTCTTTCTTATGTCCACCTGAAATTTTGCTTGCTTTAGCTTTAGCCCATTTCTTCTTTGGTTTTTTTTTTGGGGGGGGGGGGAGATGAAGAATAACTTATTGCAACCTCCTTGCACATTCAGTCTATTATCTACTAAAATTCTCATGCTGGAAGTGATCTTTCTCCCTTAATCTCAGAAAATTTGTTATTCTTCTCACATGTGATGATTAGAGGAGTGTTTGTGTGTGTGTGTGTGTCCCAGCTCTTCCACTATTCTATAATGAGGGAAGAGACCATGTCTTGCTTTCTTTGTATCTTCCCAATGGCCTATGTCAGTGCACATTTAGTCTTTTCAAAGAATGAATAAATAAACATAAAAAGGAACTTCTAGGAAGGCTTTTTCCCCCCTAGAATTCATGCCTCTCTCTCCTCAAACTTTTCATAAAAGCTAAACTCCCTTGAGCCAAGCACAGATGAATATGTGAATACACACAGAGCCTGCTCTCACATTTGGTACTTCTTTAGATCCTATATGTATAGGATGTCTGTAACATATATGTATATATGTCTATAACTATTCACATGCATAGTTATAGAAGCACACACTTGTCAGTTGTTTACCCAGACAAATATGTAGACCTAGGAAGGTGCATACACATACACATACACATACCCAGCATGCCTGCAAGGAACACAGCTTACAGAAAAGGCAGAATACAAACGTTTACAGTCTGATATAATGTGAATTCATAGGTATCCAATCACATATACTTGACCATATTTACTTACATATACAAATTTCATATTTTGTCAGGAAAGAATCTAAGCACATACTTAGGGCAAACATACTCATAGTTTATGCATTCTCATCTCTCTTTGTCTCTGTCTCCTATATCTCTGTCTGTCTGTCTGTCTCTCTTCTTCCTCTCTCTCTCTCTCTCTCTCTCTCTCTCTCTCTCGCTCTCGCTCTCTCTCTTTCTATCCCTCCTCTTTCTATCGCCTTCTCTTCTACTCTCTCCTCTTCATCATACATATTTAAAAGCATAGCCCATAGCACGCACATACAATCATAGGAATAAACACTCAGAATGGAGTCTTATGTAGACACTCTCATTCCTCACCCTGAAGCCTCTTGATAAATGACTTGAACATGTATTTCTTCTTTGTTCACTATCCCATTCATCCTGTATATATCATTTATTCAGAGACTTCAGTCTGTAGCAGGTGAAAGTTCAAAGTAAGCAGAGTTTGTAGCAGAGTACATCTATGATGGCTAGGAGGGAGATGGCTAAGATACTATGATCCCATCAAGATTTCTGGTGGTCTACCTCCTTAAGGGTGGCACTTCCCTTTCTGTTGCAATTAGTCCTTAATAGTTTATGATTCTTAATGAAGACGATCCTTCCACTCATCCTGAATTCTTCAGATCTTTTAACCTCTGTATCTGTCCTCGGATAACAGTCTTCACTGTTTCATTGCGGAAAGTGAGGATGAAGGGATTGAGGACAGGAGTCAGAATGGAAGTAACTAAGACTACCATCTTATTAAGTTCCACAGAATGAGCCTTGCCAGGATGAACATAGACAAAGATTGTGCTGCTATAGCCAATGAAGACCAGAATAAGATGAGAACTACAGGTAGAGAAGGCCTTTTGGCGACCACTGGCAGAGGGAATACGCATTACAGTGGTCACAATATAGCCATAGGAGACAAGTGTCACCAGGAAGGAGCTAAGGACAAAGGCCAAAGACAACATAAAGTCCCAGAACTCTAGAAGTGATGTATCTGAGCAAGCTAGCTGTAGCAATGGGGCATTGTCACAGAAAAAGTGGTTAATGATGTTGCCATGGCAATATGAAAGTTGTACCCGGGAGAGAACAGTGGGCACCATGGCCAGGAAGGGTGCTGCCCAGGCAGCCCCTGCTAGATGGAAACATACTGCCCAGCTCATAAGGGTGCCATAACGTAATGGGTGACAAATGGCCACAAAGCGGTCCAGAGCCATGTCTGCCAGAATGAGGAAGGAAGTCGAACCAAAGGAAAAATAGAAGTAGAACTGAACCATGCAGGTAGTAAAAGAAATTGTCTTCATGGAGACAAGGAGATCTGAAAGCATCTTGGGCACTGCAGTCATGGTGACTAAAATCTCCAGTAAGGCAAAATTTCCCAGGAAGAAGTACATAGGGGTGTGTAGATGGGAATCAATTAGTACCATAGTAATGATAATGGCATTTCCCATGAAGGCCAAAAGATAAAGTACCAGGAAGGGTCCATAGAGCATCACTTGCAGCTCACCAAAGGTTGAGAAACCCAGCAGGATAAACTCAGATGGGTGACTTAGATTTGTCATATCTCAGGCCAGGGTCACCTAAATTGAAAGAAATAGAGAGGTGTTGGGAAGAGATTTGGAGAGAGGGGGTGGACGGAGGAAAACATACTGGCAGAGAAACTGTGAAAGATAAACAGAGATGGAGAGAAAGTAATAGTAAAAGAATAGAAAATAAAAGGAGAAAGAGAAAAAAAGATAGATACAAAATTAAAGACAGGAAAAGACAGGAAAAACAACAGAAGATATTCAGAGAAACAAAGAGAAATAAAAAAGCAGAAACAGAAAGAGAAAAGGGAGAGGGGGAAGTGAAAAGGAAAAGAAGAGGTGGAGAGTGAAAGAGAGGACAAGAGAATGAGAGAAAATGGAGAGGAGAGAATGATAGAGTATGAGAAACAAAAGCAATGACAGAAAAAAAACAGAGAAAATGGGAGAGAGAGGAGAGAGGGGGAGAGAAAGAGAGAGAGAGAGAGAGAGAGAGAGAGAGAGAGAGAGAGAGAGAGAGAGAGAGAGAGAACTTTTTAAAAAGGCCATGAAATAAAAAGAGAAAATGAAATTTAGGAGGAGAGATAGTAAGAGAATAAATGAGTCAGAATTGCCTCAAGAAGACACTGTGTCTGAATTAGGTTTAGGAATTGCTTATAATTATTTAAGAACTATATTTCAGTAACTAACTTCATCCATTCGTGTAAGCATCTGTAATGTGTTTCTGTGGTTATTGTAGAAATTCCTTCTTTTTTTAAACTTTTGATGTCAAAGCTACCTGGAACCATTAAACTGAGAGCAATTAGAATAGGAAATCAAAACACAAAATCTCTTTGGAATGAACCCACAAGTGCTTATTTTGAATAATTGAAGACTAAAAAGGACGATGGGTCCAGTTTGACTGTAGCAGGATACGATTCAGGCCAAGCCAGCTTGGTTGATGGTGGTATTATTCTTAAAAGAAATCCTGAATCAGAAATTCTCCAATAAATTAAAAAATAATTTATTTCTAAATGAACAAAAATCTTTTTCCTTTGTATTCTTTGCTCTCCTTTATTGGGAAAAAAGAAATGGAAAATCCTTGCATATGAAAAGTAAAATCCCTTCTTGGCTATTTTCAGAAAAATATGTCCTACTCTGCACGGTGAGTCCATCATTTTTACAGTGGGAGTTAGGGTTTGTGTGTGTGCATGTATGTGAAACCACCATATTGTCAATTCTTATATTTAGCTAACATAGTTTAAAGCTTTTATTTTTAAATAAATATTAATAAATGTTTTCATTTATTAAAAGTTTAGAGTTTTTATTTGTCTCATAATATCTATCAAAGGGTAATAAAATTTTGTGAAGTTCACAGTCCAAAATTTTGAGTAACTAAAATCCTAGAAATCTAGAACTAAAAGATATATTCACTTACTTCACAGCTAGAGAAAACTGTGACTTAGGAAGTTTATTGCACATAGAAAGTTTTAAAAAAAAGTATTTATTGAAATAAATTGTATTTTTAAAGTTATGAAAGATTGAATATCTTCCAGTTCAAATATATTATGGAATTAAATTTCTTGTGAGTTGAAACCTAAAAAAAATCTCAAACTGATGTTTAAAACATCTTTCTTTTTGTAACTTTGACATATTTAGGAGAGAATTGATACTAGAAAGAAGGCCTGATGTCTTCATTCAACATCCTTGATGCCTTTTTAAATAAAATAGAAGGGATAATCACACCAGGAAGGTTGTGTTTGGCTAATGAAAATTTACCACTAGAAATCAACAAGTTCTATCCACCTGCATGTTCACAGTTAGATATAATGGTAAGAGAAAAGGATATGAGGCCAGAATTTTTCATTTCTTATGCCAATTACCATTATTATTATCTAGAATTCCTTCTAGTTTTTCATTTCTATGATTTTTTTTTACCTTGCTGAGTCTTAGCTTTTTATGAAAATGGGTAAAAAATATCTATGTCACGGAATGTTTTGACCATCAATTGAACTACTGTACATTAAAATGCTTTGCAAATTATAAAGTACTGTACAAATATAAGGTTTTATTAGAGTTATCAACAGTTAATTAGAGGCTTAGTTTAATATAGTTACATATATAATATATACGTATATCATATATATGATGCCATTATAGTTAGTCTATAGAAATATAATATGTTGTATATAATATACATTATATATTATATCATATTGACATGGTATATAGAGCTCTAATCTTGGAGTCAAAAGAATGGGAGTTCAAATCCAGCCTCAGTCACTTTGACATTAACTAGCTGTGTGACCTTGGGCAAGTCATTTATACCTGATTGATTCCCATCCAGGTCCATCTCCAGTTGTTCTGATTCATGTCTAGCCATTGGACTCAGATGACTCAGGAGTAGAAAGTGAGGCTAGTGACAGCATAGCCCCACCTCACTCAAATCCAATTTACATGCTTGTCATAGAATCATCTCCCTGATTTTGTAGTTTTCTTTGAATATGAAGAATATTATTATAAAAGTTTTTAAAAGCTATAGTTTAATATTATTATATCAATGGAACTACTTTCCAAGACTAAGGATCAAAGAATAATTAGATTGAAAGTTAGAAGGAACTCCAGAGGCCATCTATTCTAAAGCCCTCATTTTACAGATGATGAAACTGAGGCACAGAGAGGTAAAGTATGACTTGTCCAAAATCACACAGGTAGTAAGTGTCAGAGGCAGGGTTAAGAAACAAACTAATGTTCCCATTTCTCTGAAAGGGAAGAAGTCTTAGAATTCTTAGAATAAAGACTCAGGGATTTACTGAAACATCATTGAACAATTTCACTTTCTCCAGTGAAATAGTTTTTAAAAGCCAGCTTCAAACCTGGATTTATTCTTCATTCCTATTTGAAATAACTATAGAAGAGAATCCTGGTTTGGGGTATTAAAGAATTCAGATACAGAGATGAAGATCTAAGATGAAAATCTATCTAAAAGCATCTGTCTGAGCTTTGTTTCCTATTACTTCCCACTCAAATTCTAAATTAAAACCCAGACTCCAAACTAAACTGCTTCATAGATGTTATTGGATCCTCTCCTGTCCCTTAGTTCAGAGACCCCTCAGTAGGCTTACCATTCACTTACCTCTGCTCTCTCCTGATTGGCATAACATTTTATTACTGAGATGTTAGGCTCATTGTTCTAAACCAGATTCTTCAATGGAATAAAGAGATGGGGAAGTGAAGTCTGGCTCAGTGGGATAGGCATGAGAAAGTAGAGTCAGAAACAGTTAGTTGAGAACCTGCTTCTCCACAACATTCAAACAACAAAAATAAAACACAATACAACTAAAACTGAAAATGGATCAAAATCTTCTTGTGGATTCTGCAAAAAAACAGTTGAATATTCTTCACACCAAACTCCAAATGTCAGAATCCATGAAGGAATAGGAAGGAATGTAGCACTATAGGAAGTCAGATGGGGATGGGTCCTATAGAGACAAACTAAGACTCTCTGAATTGTTCACTTCTTCTCTAACCCACTACTTTCTCTTCTCTTAGGATGCCTTGTCTGTATGTATTTCTCTTCTATTTCTGCCACCAGTATATTCCCCATAGGGATAGGAGGTAGCAACTCCCAAGGTGAGGAAAGTTCTATGGCCTCTTTCCTGTCTTAACTATAGGCTTAAATGACAAGAAAAGAAGGAGAGAAAGAATTAAAGAGATTTACTAGAATTGTATTGACTATATGGCCCCTTAGTTTAGAGTCACTTCAATGACTTACCATTCCTGTACCTCTAATCTCTTCTGATTGATGCACCACAGTTAGTGCTGACTAGAGGACAAATAGATCTCATAATTTCCTATAAACTGATGAAGAGAAATCCAGATTATTCTCTGAGTCAAAATCAGGGGGGAAATGGTCAGGAAATGCAATATGTTTGCACCCATGGTTCTGAGAGATGCATAATAATTGGAGGATAGAAAGTATCTCTCTAAAGTCTATGTGGCTATTCAGGTGTGATGCACATGCCTGCAAGACATAGCAAATTGATTCATTTCTCATTCTGAACAGTCAACTGGGAATACTTTCAGATACATGTTAGCATCAGGAACCCTAGACTATACTATTTTTAGGTTATGTGTGTATATGTGTGTATAAGAATTTTGATACTGCATCAATTAAAATTATATGACTAAGCAGACTCAGAAAGCTGAGAATTTTGACATTCAAGGCCTTTGAAGGGATATTCTTTCCCTCCCCAATCTGGTCCTGTTCTAGAGAAGAAATGGGAATATTGAACTCCAGAATTGTAGCTAAAGAGAACTCCCTGAATAGCTCTGGCCCATGGGATTAATTATTCTCAAGAAGTGAGAACAGCTATCACAGAAGAGAACCACCTTTCTTCCATCCTTCATAGTCAAACTTTTTTTTGAAAATGTCTACAACTGACATCATCCTCATCATCTGTTCTCTCCTTTGCAATCTACTGTTCCTCATCATTCTAATGTCAATGGACTTTCAAAGGTCATTTATGATTTCCTAACTGCCAAAAATCCATGGAGACACTTTATCTCTGTCTCTTTCCTTCTCTCCATAATTTATATCATGTTTTTTCTTCCAATGATCTCTGCTGTCATGCTCAAACTACTTTTTTTTAGGTTTTTGCAAGGCAAACAGGGTTTAAGTGGCTTGCCCAAGGCCACACAGCTAGGTAATTATTATTAAGTGTCTGGGATCGGATTTGAACCCAGGTACTCCTGACTTCAGGGCTGGTGCTTTATCCACTATGCCACCTAGCCGCCCCCTCAAACTACTTTTTACCTTGGCTTCATACATAACACTCTACCTTCTTCTATTCTTTTTCTTTGTCATTGGTCCTTTCCCTGATTTTCAGAAGAGCACTTCCAACCTTTTGTTATTAGCCTACTTTATTTCTCTCTTTACATTCTCTTCCTTGGGGAAAAAAATATTTCTTCAAATGATCTCAACTGCTCCTGCTCTATATAGGAGTAGTTCCTCCCAAAAGAGTTCAAATCTTTATCTCTATCCCTGCTACTCTTTTCATTCTTGAGACCTGTATCTTCAGATGCCTGTGTGATATTTCTATTTGCTTATTTCTCAGACACAAAAGTCCATAAACTGCTTCCTCCTTCTGACTGTTCTACTTTTGTCAATATATTCCCATTTATTCAGTCTCTTATATGTGAAATCTTATCTTTAACTTTCTGTACTCCCTTGCCTCTCATATATAAATTCTATTATCTCATTGCCTTATATCTGGAAGGAGCTTTAATTGGCCTCTTGATCATTCTTGGGAAGAATCTTGGTCCCAGAGAAGAGAAGAGAATGATGAAGCGCACTTCCCTGCTCTTAGCAAAAAGGTGAGGGACAATGAATGAAAAATGGTGCATACACCATTAGAAATGGTTACTAGCTTGGGTATTTTTTGGAGTGGAGAACAGTAGTTATAAAGGAAGGTTCAGTGTGTGGTGGAACATACTATCAAGATACGACTCATATAAAAATTAAAAGTCAATAAACATTTTAATAGTTTTAGGTAGAACTAAAATGGTGGAGAGGTAATGAAATATGTTTTGTCAAAAGGTGAAATTAAAAGTTGGACCACATTATTGCTCAAGTTCACTTCAATTATAAAGTGATCTCTACAATTAATCAATCAGTTGCTAAGTGCTATGCTATCTGAATGGAATGCATGTGAGAGGAAGGACTTCCTTCTCCTACTCTCCCTCCTTCTTTTTTATTATCTTTCAAAATAAATATTTATTAAAGCTGGTATGACTGTGAGCCACTGAATGGAACTGGGGTACACAGGATCTACCCCTTTCACTTGGAGGAACATCACTTATAGGGACTGAGGCAATTTATAGAGAATTCACATACAGCAAGTCCCCTTAAGGGTACCAGAGAAATCTGGGAGTGGGATGAAATGTGACCTCCTTGACCTTCTAGTTAGTGAAGGCCCCAGAAGTTAGTGCTACACCTGGAGAAGTGCCAATTATCTGGCAAGTCCCAAGACAACAGTCTTGGGTTATGCTTTCAAGTGAAAAATTGAAGGTCTTACACAGGCTCTAATAGTTCAAGAACTCTCCCTCAGGAGTTTAATATATAAAAATAATAACTCATATTCCATTGTCATTGTTGTTCAGCCATATCAGTTGTATCTGACTCTACCCCATTTGGGGTGTTCTTGGCAAAGAAACTGAAGTGATTTGCCATTTTCTTTTCCAGTTCATTTTATAGACGAGGACACTGAGTCAGAATTTGATCCTCTGGGTCTGCTTCAAAACACATTTGTCAGATGTGACTGATACCAGTACTCTCTGAGTTCAGATTTGATTTTGAGATGAAATGAGACTCAAGTTACTGAACAGTGAAGAATGGAACATACATTTTTAATTACATAATAATGCTCTTTTCTATCCAACCACAAAATGGGAAATCCCAAAACCTTCCTTCTTTATGGCACAATAAATAGAGTTCTGGCCCTGAAGCCAGGAAGTCTTGAGTTCAAATATGACTTCAGACATGTGTGACTCTGGGCAAGTAACTTAACCCTCTTTGCCTCATTTTCCTCATCTGTAAATTGAACTAGAGAAGGAAATGGCAAATCACTCCAGAAACTTTGCCAAGAAAACCCCAGATGAGGTCACAAAGAATCAAACAAGCCTGAAACAATTGAACAAAAACAAAAAGGAAAGAAAGTTATCCCCAGTACATAATTGACTTGAACTTCCTCACGTGGTTTTCTGATCATCTAAAGGTATAAGAAGTCCCAGTTACAGGCAGCCAAGGCCCCTTGGAAAAAGTGGTACAATGAATAGAAGAGGCACTCTATTCATTATATAACAGGCACTATGCTAAACACTTTTTAGAAATATTATTTCATTTGATCTTCACTATAACCTTGCAAAGTAAATGTTATTAACCTTATTTTACAGTTGAGGAAACTGAGGCAAACAAAGTTAGCTGACTTGCCTTTATATATATATATATACATACATACATACATACATATATATATATATATATATAAATATACACACACATATATATAGCTAGTAAGTGACTGAAGTCACATTTAAATTCAAATCTTCCTGACTCTAAGCAGACGTCTCTATTCATTTGTACCACCAAGCTCCTTGGATTTGGTGATTTTCTGAAGACAACTAAAATGATTGTGCTCTTCACCACATCCTACTCTGATGAACAAACTCATTTCCACATGGAGATGTGGGAAACTTCATTGAAAGAAACGAAGTACTACTGTATTTTTAATTCCATATTCTTGCTGAATTAGGGAAAGTATACTCCCTTTTGCTAACTAGGCAGCAAAGTAGCATAGGCCTTGAGTCAAGACCTCAGTTCAATTATAGCAGACATGGGCAAATCATTTAACTATTGACTGCCTTAGTTTCCAATTGTAAAATCTATATTAATAGCACTAAACTCACAGAGATGTTGTGAAAATCAGCATATATTGTTTAATCATATCTATATATGACCAATACATAAATTGAATGTTACAATATTAATTAGATATATAATATAAATAGGATAATCATATATGTAGGATAAATATATAAATGTTTATTCCTTTTTCCAAGTGACCTTGACTGCTTGTAGTTGGGACTTCTTATACATTTAGGCAATCAGAAAGCTTCTTGACGAAGATGAAGTCAATTAGGTACTGGATTAACTGTATTTCCTTTTTGTAGTTGTCATTCAATTGTCTCACTTTTGTCTGACTCTGTGATCTTATTTGGGACTTTCTTGGCAAAGTTATGGGAGTGATTTGCTGTTTCTTTCTCCAGCTCATTTTACAGGTGAGGAAACTGAGTCAAAGAGAGTTAAGTGACTTCCCCAGGGTCACATAGCTAGTAAGTGTCTGAGTTCAAATTTGAACTCAGGTCTTCCTGACTCCAGTACCAGAAATCTATCTACAATACCATTAAAATGAGGAAAAGAGGGTGGCTAGGTGGCACAGTGGATAGAGTGCCAGCCCTGGACTCAGGAGGACCTGACTTCAAATCCAGCCTCACACATTTAATAATTACCTAGTTGGGTGGCCTTGGGCAGGTCATTTAACCCCATTGCCTTGCAAAAAACCTTAAAAAAAGGATGAGAGAAAGTTTTGGGCCTCCCTATCTTGTAGATGGGTAGAAAAAGTATTGTCAGGAAAATGATCCTATTACACCATTGCCAATGGAGGTCAAGGGTATAAATAAAAATTTCCCATACTTTTATTTTGTTCCATAAAATCTGTAAGAGGGAAATTTAGGGGTTGCATTTTTCCTTCATAATTGATTCTCTCCTCAATTGTTAGAGTTTTCATCCTAGAATGTCTCCAGTTTGCTTTATTGCTATTATTGTTGTTGACACTCTATGGTGTCAGTTGACATCAAGAATATGGAAAAATTTCCTCCTGTTTCCTTATTATGTTATAGGAAAAATCAACATCTGTTAACCCTCCTTTACAAGAGTGTCACAAAAACCCAGAGAAGAGACTGTATCCAGTTAGAAAGGATCTTCATTAGTGACAAATGCTTCTGTGATGACAAGAAGGAAGAAGAGTGAGAAAACACTATTGATTCTGTAGGATTTGGTGAGAGTAGATTACAAAGGATTCAGAGAAAGAACAGGTCAATTGGTGAGGAAAACCAAAGACAACTAAAAAGTATTTAATTTTAGTTATATCAGTGTAATTATGTGGTGTAGTGGATAAAGCACTGACCCTGGAGTAAGGGAGACTTGAGTCCAAATCCAATCTTAGGCACTTACTAGCTGTATGAAACTTGGCAAGTCAATCTCAATTGCTCCAAAAAAAATCTATTTTCACTACATCAGCATATAGAGGGGGGAATCAAGACCTGACTGATAAATATTTTACCTTGACTTTCTAGACCAAAGAAAAATAGTGCAAATGACAGGCAGGAAATGACATTTAGAGTTTTAATACCCAAGATAAGTAAGTGAGAAAACATTTGACCACCCTCAATTAATTCAAATCACATGGCCCATATTGAACTATATTTTCTAGCACTGAAAGAACAGCATTTTGTGATTACTGAGCTACTGAGCTACTGAGCAGTGATATTTGAGACAGAAAGAATGAGTAAGTACCACAAGACTAGAGAATTGTAAATGTTCTGATATTTTTTAAGTGAGAGGGATATAATAAAGATTGAAATTTATAGCCATTTGATTTCTCAGAAAATTCAAGAATCAATCATCAAAAAATGGCTAATGAATGGAGAAAGAAGTGGATCACAAAGAAGCACAGGTTGTCCAACTCCTTTACAATCCAAGGACTGAGATCCAAAGTTGCTGCTAATGATTCAATTACTCCAAAAATTGCAGGCTTGCTGGGAATGACCTGGACTGGGTTCTACTCTCACCCCACTGAGACAGACTTTTCTCAATCCTGTGAGATCTTTTCCTGCTGACTTTCTAATTTGTCTTGGGCTAGGAAATTTTCACCCTATCCTTTCGTTGGTTCTACTGCTCCAGAATTCATTTTGAGGCATACATTTAAAGTTGTTTGAAGTAGAAGTTGGGAGAGCTCAGGGGATTCCCTGCCTTTGCTCTGCCATGTTGGCTCCAACTGACTCCAGGGGTTGAGGAGAGGTGGTTGGCAAGATGGTGGAGCTGGTGACCTGTCCTAGCCAACACAAGCTGCTCCTGCCTCTCTCCTATGGTGTCTTACTAGATGGCACTTGGTAATGACTGTCCCTTTCTTCACATGAGCTGCTTCCATGAATAACGGCTTTGAGGGCAGAACTGGTTTCTGAGGAAGGGGGAGAGGGTATGAGGGCTGCTTCTCCCAGAGATCCTGAGCTAATCTTCCTGGTTAGCAGTAGTTGTTAGTGATAAGGAAGGTGAGTCACAAAGTTAGGGAGACCTGGTTTCAAATTTGACTCATATTTAGCTATGTCCCCCTGATCATTTGTCCCCAGGCACCAGGTCCCCAGGTCCCAACAACTTCAGAGAAGCTGTTGCCGGTTTGCATTGGTAGAGAAAGTAGCCTTCCTTGGAATTCCAATGCAATGAAATCAAAAAATTCAGATTTTTAAAAAGTGGATTAGTAGTAAATCATGGGTTATAGGTGTGGTTAAGCTGTATTTTTTGCAAAGGATTTGATAAATTCTGATTCTTATGGAGGGAAAACAATGTTGTTACCAAAATATGACTGAATTATCTCTTTTTTTTCTGCTGCAGAATGAATAACAAAACCTGACTCAATTACATTAATTCTGCTTAGATTGAATATACAAAACTGTTATACCACTTTAGGTAGAACCCCAAAAATGTTGTACCCAATACACAGCTAGTAACCTTCCAGATAATCTTCCTTATAGGAAAGAGTGCATTCTATTTTTCTATTCAAATATTACAGATTGTGTATAAGGACATCAAAAGCTTTGGAAGCTAAATCTGTACTATAGAAAATTGAAGCTGTTACCAGCAAAATGTCCTTCTTAGTGTACTAATAAATTTCCTTTCCTTTCATAATGCCTATTGACTTTATTTGACTATCAGTCTTTTGGACCTACTAGGGGGAAGATTTTCTAAAGAATCTCAAAGTGTAGATACTAGGGACTGAGAAATTACCCAACATTGGGGAATAGTATCCACAAGATAGTGACCCTTAGGATAACCCTTCTCAACCCAATTTTTTCCCACATTCTATAATGATAAGATCAATAAGATCATTTCAAGATTTTTGTCAAAAGAATTCTCTCCAGAGAGTCAATGGCCCTCAGATGAGAAGACTTAGGGTTATGTTACAATTCTAAGAGTTTAGTTGTAGGTGTGGGATGGGATGAGATGTTACACTATCTCCTTATCCTTTGTAAACCCTCCTCTTCTACTATGCTTCTCTGGGTCCCAATTTTTTCTGGTACTATTTTAAATTATATTCCTTTTTTTGGCTTCATGAATATCTGAGAAATGCATTAATTATTTGGAATAACTCAGGACCAAGTACTTTATTAACCTGAAATCAGATCTGGTCATGCTTGCTTCTCTTGGGTATGTGGAGTGTAAACAATGGCTTCTCTTTGGTTTCTAAAGGTTCAGTACTCCCACCTACACTTCATTTGTGAAAGGGTGAGCTCAAAAATCCCTTTAGGCTTTGACTGGAAATATTTATAGCTGAAAGACCAAGAATGAGATCAAGCAGGTGAGAGAGAAAATTAACTTGCCTCTTAAACTTAGTTTTGTTTTTATCCCTTTCCCAGATCACTCACCTACTTGGGAAGGTAAAAAGAATTGAGTTGGAAAACTGGATAAACCTTAACCCCAGATTATTTGGAAATCATTAGATGTGTAGCCTTTATAAGAATATAGCTCAGGGGTAGTTAAACCATCAGTCTAAATAAAATCAGAGACATTCCAGAGAGACAGAATGAAGTTTTCAAGGAAAAGATCCAAAGCCTCTGGATTAGGAGGTATAGTTAAAAGGAAATACTAAGCCTGAGGGCATTTGTTAACTAGGAAAATCTTGCCTTGTGTCCTAAAGAGTTTGGATCCTGGGGCAAAGTAATGTTCTAGGAGAAAGGTCTTCTACTCCAATACCTCCCTAGAAAAGAATAATATAATTCTTAAAGGGGTTTTTATTTGTTTATTGTTATTTCCCCTAAGGTTGTCGCTGCTCTTATTGCAAAATGGGTGGCCACTTGACTAACAGCTATACAAAACCTTTGGTTTTCTGAATCAAAGGCAAAGGTGTGTAGGAGCCCACTTTAACAAGCTTGGGAGAGTCATAGTTAAATCATCAGTGTGAGTATTTACATCTGAGAAATAAGCAATCACTTCAAATTAGGACTTGATTTATTGTTTTACTTGATTTTTGGACTGAAGAAAGTGTGAAATAATGTGTGTATATTTTCCTCCACCTCTCCCCAGCCCAATGTCAAACATTTACCAGAAAACTTCTGTATTGTTCTATAAACATTGATTAAACTCAGCAGGAGTGCTGTAGGAAGCTCATGGAAGGAAATCAGCAGCAGATTGGAGACCTAATGACTCTAGGCTAATACATAATAATAGCTAGCATTCTGTAACATTTTAAGCTTTACAAATGTTTTCCACCCATTATTTTATTTGGGTCTCATGACACCCCTGACTGAAGTCCTCTTGCAGAGTTCATTCTCCTCAACTGGATGAGATGACCCTCAACCTAAGGATTGCACTGGAAGCTAGAAGCTGAAACTCCCCGCCCCTCCAGTGGAGTTGTTTTCTGTATAGCCATGCCAAATAAACTAGCTTCCAACACTCTAGAAACAGTCAAATGGCATTCTCAGAAGTGGCATCAGGAAGACTTAGTCACTCTCCAGCGGTGGGCCATATGTACACATGCATCCACTCTTCCCAATGATGACATGCATTTGTGGGAGTGCATACCCTGGTTTTACCATTGGATAGAGGGAGAGGTGTGGAGTCAGGAAGACCTGAGTTCAAATTTGACCTGAAATACTTACTAGCTGTATGACCTTGGACAAGTCATGTAACCTAGTTTGCCTCAATTTCCTTATCTATAAAATGAGATAATGAAGAAAATGGCAAACCAATCTAATATCTTTTCCAAGAAAACCCAAATGGGGTCCTGAAAAGTTGAACACCATTGAAATGACTGAACAAGAATAACAAAACAAAATGCCCTAGATTTAGAGGAGGTTGTAAACTAATTAAGACTTTGGACCCATAAACCAATGTTAGTGAAGAAGAATCTGATCTGGGGGAATCTGCCCTATCAGTTGAAGGTACTATGCCTGCATTTGGTTGTTTTTCTTTTCATGTCTAGATATTCACCAGGTACATGCTTTCTCTGGAATCTCCTTCAGTGCCTAAGACAGAGATCTTCACATACAGGGAGACAGTTCACTTCAACAAGCTGACATACCAGAGAGATGGCCTAGATGAGATCTGGCTCCCCATGACTGAGAGGGAGTCATGTGCTTCTCAGAGAACAAGCCCTGAAGTACCAATCACTGAAAATTGCTAAGTGTTAGAGACCAGTAAGAATCAGTCCTTTAATGAATCAGGAGGAAGGACATAACCATGATTATTCAGAGCCTATGCCTATGGATTACAGGAATGATGGCTTTACCATTTCTGATTACTTTTCCTCTTGGATTCTTCACCCAAGTTTGCACTTCAACGTGTGTAGAAGGTGAATAAACTCTTGTTGTTCAGTTGTTTTAGCCATGTCTGACTCTTTGTGAATCATTTGGCATTTTCTTTGCAAAGATACTGGAGTGGTTTGCCATTTCCTTTTCTAGCTCATTTTACAAATGAAGAATCTGAGATAAAGAGGATTAAGTTACTTGCCCAGGATCACACATCTAGTGAGTATCTGAGGTCTATTTTTACCTCAGGAAAATAAATCTTCCTGAGGTTAGGTCTGGCCCTTCATCCACTGTGTCAACTAGTTGCTTGAATGAATAAACCTATATACTATGAATTTGGGGGAAGCATCAGTTTTTCAAATGTGTGAACATTTAAGACCAAAGAAACCGAATGATGAAGTCTGTATTTTGTTTCCCTCCCAACTGGCAATAATTTACAAATGTTTTCCACATTTGTGGAATGAATTAGGATAAATAAGGATGATTTCATTTTAAAAAGGTACTCTACCATTATAAATATTTCCTTTAATTTCATAGAAATCTGATAAGACTTTCCACAGACATATGCATTTCCATGAGAAACAAATCTGACCATTAGCAAAAGTTTATACATTTGCCCCATTTCCATTCTATCATGGAATCCCCACTGATTGGTTGGGAATTCCAAATAGGTCTAAAAAGTTATCAAAACCAAGTATGAGGGACATCTAGGTGGAACATTGGATAGAGCACCTGCATTGGAGTCAAGAGGACCTGAGTTCAAATTGGGCCTCAGACATTTGATAATTACCTAGCTGTGTGACCTTGGGCAAGTCACTTGACCCCATTATCTTAAATAAATAAAAATTTTAAAAACCCAGTATGTACCCTGTCCGGGGTCTTCTTCCCCGGACTCCCGAGTGAGCTCCTCAGTGGGCACTGCTTCAGGCGTCCCTGGTTTTTCCCTCCCCCGGGGATCAGCGAGGAGGGACTCAGGCAGACACTTCTTCAGGAGGCATATGTTTTATTAGGTGCAGAGGGATCCCCCGAATAGCTCAGGGCGCTGGTTAATATAGGGAGTTATTTCCGGGCTGCCACCCCAATCCGCCCCGAGGGCAGAACCTACCACCCGATTGGAGCAATGGACACAGGCCAACCAGGCGAAGCCACTGCTCCCCTTAAGGAGCCGTGTCTTCTCTGGGTTGGTCTGACCTCACTCCCGGGGAGGTCCTATCCACCCAGGCGGTCAGGGCCGACCCCCGACAACTCCCCCTTTTTGTTTGACATGAGTATGTCTGCCTTGAGTTGCTCAAGGGCCCAACGCCCCATTTTTATAAACAGAGAAAAAAGAAGGGGAAACAGGCAACATAGCAATAAGGCCATTAGACACCATGCACCAAGAATCAACAAATAATGCATCCAATGATTAAGGTCTATCTTATTTATCCAATCAGGGAATAGACCGTGATCATCCTCCATATCTTTCTTATACTGATCTGTGATATTCCTTATGGTATTGATTATTTTGTCTAACTCATCTAGATAGGTAGGTAGGACAGTCACTGCTTGTGTGGTAAAGACATTACACCAATAGTCTGTCCTCTGTCCTTCGGGGCACACCCAATATAAGTCATAAAACAGTTCAGCCCAAAGGTTCCAGATGGTATTGTTCACTTTGGCAGGGGCAGTGTTGTCCGTAGAATGAATGATGACATCGAAGACTGCTGCGGCTTTCCAAAGGTGCGTCTGTGGTCTGGTACTGTTGTCTTTCATCACATGCGGGACCGGAGCAGCAAAATAGGGGCCTGGGCCGCCATCCAGGAAATACACTTGAGTGCCGTTCATGTTGGGACCGTAGACTGGAACTCCTGTAGAACAAACCTGTACGGCTTCAAACATAGTTGGTGAAGGAGAGCATGGTGGTAGAGGGGAATGGGGTATTTCTTGGTTAGAGGACATTCCTGCAGCCACTCTAATCCTGTCCATAAAATTACAAGGGCCATCAGTTTTATTACTTTCCCAAGAGGCTTTAGTGGTATTGCATCCGCCTCCCAGAATCCAATGCCACGTTTTATTGAACTCGCTCAAAGCCATTCTCCCTATATAACTGTTATTGGGCAGAGGGAGTGACGAGACATAGTGTATATCTCCTTTGGTCTTATCAACTGGCGTCAGATAGGCCACAGGCATAAGATGTTGGATCATAGAAAAATGCAAGAAGTCACCATGCCCAAGATTGCTATCTGGTCCATGAGGGGTTTCTTTAAGTGTTCCATTTACCACCTGAGCACAGAGGGGGTGAGAGCCTGTAGTAAGGCATATCGGAAGATGCAAAGAAGTCAAAGTTACAGGGCTATTCAGATCATGTTTCTTTTCAGGAGGAGCCCCTTTAAGTCCTCCTAGCACTAGGTAGGCAGAGCCTGCTAACTGTAATTCCACTGGATCTCCTATCCATGTGGCTGGAACAACCGTAGGAAACCCTGGTATTACTGTCCAATAAGTAAAATGAGTGGCCTCAGTAAGATTTTTCCAATGAAGGGGAATGGATCGGGAGTCAATGGGTTTTAATCTGCTTAATATTCCTAGTATACTTAGCCATTTATGTGCCATCTTTGCTTTCTTCGTCCTGTTGAGGCGCTTCCGTCTGCTTTTTTTTGTGGTTTCTCTTTATCTTCTGTACAGGTCCTGGTCCACCTGGTGGGCACCCAGCGTGTCCCTTCACCTGTGTGGAGACTCAAGAATCCCTTTCCCCATACCATCACCTGGGCGGGACCATGCCACTGTCCTTCCTCATCTCTCCACCATGCTGTCGTGGGTTTATTTTTTGTTAGGTTTTTTGTCTGTGTGTGTGTTTCTTGTGTTAGTGGAGTTTGTGGAGGTAGTATTTGTTTCATAGCAGGGGTAATGCCCTGATCATCACCAATCAAGTAATTCCTGGTGAAGACCGCAGTTGCTACCTGAACTGCAGTGAGTCTACCACGCACTCCCCCTTTTTGTTTAATGAGAGTGCGCTTCAAGGACTGATTGGCACACTCCACAATGGCTTGACCGGTGGGGTTGTAAGGGATACCGGTAACATGAGTGACACCGAATTGGTGGCAGAAGCGAGCAAAAGCAGAGGAGGTATAGGCCGGGCCGTTGTCGGTTTTTAACAACCGAGGTATCCCGTGGGTGGCAAAGCAGTGAAGACAATGAGCTATCACATGGCGTACAGCCTCACCAGGCTGCAAAGTGGCCATAATAAAGTTAGAAAAAGTGTCCACAGTGACATGAATCAAGCTGGCCTGAAAGTGGGTGACATCCATCTGCCAAATCTCATACATGACTATCTCACTTTTGATATCAGGGTCAAGGAGAGCCGAGTCAGCTATGGCATTCCCTGAGTAGATTGGGCCAGAAGTGGACACATGAGATCTGACATGTAAGACATAGAGGGGGTCAGAGCGGTGTAGGAGAGACCGTTGTGCTTGGTGTAAAAGATCTATGACTGCAGAATTGGACAAAGAAAGATCTGCTAGAGCTAGCTGTTGCAATAAGACAAAGCAGTAATAGCTATCAGTGATTAAGTTAAAAGGCTCATAAGCACACAGTTCTAAGGCTATCACAATGGCCTGCAATTCATTCTTTTGGGCTGAGGCATATGGAGTTTGTAACACCTTCAATATCTTCTTATCTGGAATATAAATAGATGCTCTATGGTGTTTGGTAGCATCGGTAAAAACATTGACTCCCTGTACTGGTTGAGGAACTACTGGGTTGGAGGGATACTTCAAAGGGAGTTGCAACCATCCTCGTAATGAGGGAGGTGGATGACCCTGAGAAGTGGGATAAGTAGACAATAACATGGCCCACTCCTCTGAGTTCTGTGCTAGATGAGTAAATATTGCAGGATCCTCTTGGAGCAGTAACATAGGAATGGTGCCAAAAATAGTAATCGCAGCTTCTGCTGCTTTCAAAAGGAGTTGTGCATCCACTTCAAACTTGGAGGGTATAGACTTCATGGATTTAGATGAATGTACCCATTGTAAAGGACCTGTAACTTGGAACACTACTCCGGCCTTACCCAATGAAGGATGACACCCCAAAGTTACATAAACCGGAGCGGTTGGATCTAATCGGGCAACAGTTGATGTGGATGCCAAGTCCTGTATCTGGGTAACAGCTTCCTTGGCTGCAGGGGTCCATGTACGAGGCGAGTTCAAATCAGATGAGCCTTTTAAGATATCATACAATGGATACATCATATCATTGGAAATAGGAACTACATTCCTCAGCCATTGGATTGAACCAATTAATTTCTGAAAGTCATTTAATGTAGAAACTTGAGCTGTATCAATCTTAGGAGATTTCTTCACTAAATCCTTGTATACCTGATGTCCTAAATATGTGTAGGGAGGTTCTGTTTGTATCTTTTCAGGGGCAACTTGTAATCCATATGCTGCTAGGGCTGAGGTAATCTTTTTTAAAATAAGCGAGACAACAGTCCGGTGGGATGCAGAAATTAATATGTCATCCATATAATGAATGATAATGGCTCCCAAGTGTTCTCGCCTAATGGGCATCAGAATCTGTGCAACATAAACCTGACATAGAGTGGGACTGTTTGCCATGCCTTGTGGAAGGACTTTAAACTGAAAACGCTGAGCAGGTTCTTGATAATTTACAGCAGGTACACTAAAGGCAAAGCGCTGTCTATCTACAGGGTTAAGGGGTATACTATAAAAACAATCCTTTATATCTATAACAGTTATGGGCCAAGCCTTTGGAATGGCAACTGGAGAAGGTAACCCAGGCTGGGTGGTACCCATAGGTTGTAAGGTGGCATTAACCTTTCTTAGATCTACTAACATTCTCCATTTCCCACTTTTCCTTTTGATTACAAAAACTGGGGAATTCCACGGGCTGGTGGATGGCTCTACTTGTCCAGCCGATAAAAGTCTTTGTACTATGTTAGCAAGGGCCTGTAATTTGTCTTTGGTGAGGGGCCACTGATCTACCCAAACCGGTTTGTCAGATCGCCACGTCAGCGGTATGGGTTGCGGCCCTCCAGTGACCCCTAGTGGTTTAAAGCTGTGTCTGTAGTTAGGGACAAGCCCAAGGTTTGCAAAACATCCCTCCCCCATAGGGACA
Organism: Macrotis lagotis; assembly: GCF_037893015.1. NCBI lineage: Eukaryota > Metazoa > Chordata > Mammalia > Peramelemorphia > Peramelidae > Macrotis > Macrotis lagotis. The sequence continues at coordinate 105,189,495 of NC_133664.1, forward strand.
TAGGAATAGGAAGTACCAAAGGGCGGAAGATCCCTGCCACATCATCACTTTTCCATTTTAGAAATCTTAGGGACCTTTTCGCCAAAGTACCTCCTGAAACTCCCGTGATGTCTTGGGGAGTTTTTGAAAGTTCCCAACAGGGCTGCCAATCTTTTGTGGATATGACTGAGACATCAGCACCTGTATCAATTAAACCTACAATCTCTCTTCCCTCCACTATAAGTGGTAAAGTGGGACGGTGGGCTGATATAGCCTGTGTCCATGCCACAAATGTGTCCTCATGGGTACGCTCTCTCCAATCCTTATCTATCCAGGGGAGGGAAATAGCAAGAGCAACAGGCTCACCGCCTTTTAGCTCTATTGGGTAATGATGGGGATTTGTAACAGTTATAGAAGTCTGGCCTGGGCTTAGGAGCTGTGTGTGGACAATGACTTGGGGAGCGAGAGCAGTTCCAATCACTAAGCGGTGGAAGTCCCTAGGGGAGGCTTTAACAGTAGTCGTAGTCCATGGGCTCAATTCTGTGCTCTCTGAGAGGGGAATAGTAACCGAGGGATTTAACAGATCAGCCCTGGGGTCGGGCCCTCGGCTTCTCGACCCCTCTTCCCGTTTCCCTGCGGCCCACCATTGCTATACTTCTGGTTTTTGTTTTTCTGCCTACAATGCTTTGCTATATGACCAGGTTTACCACAGACAAAGCACTTCATTGCACTCTTCTGGGAATTACGGCACTCAGCTTGAAAGTGACCGGTCTTTCCACATCGGAAACAGTTTCCTTTACCCTTTGATCTAGGCACTAAGTTTGTGGTTTGTAAAGCATTAGCGAGGAGATTAATAGAGGTTTGGAGAGGGTCTGGGGGAGGTTCCTCATCTAGGGCCTTATCAATTATCTCCTCTAAGGAGGGGTCAGCAGGCAGAGTAGCTAGCAAGCCTTTTGAATGAGTTAGTCCTCCCTTTATTAACTGAATGATTAATGGTTGTGCTGCATTCCCTGTCCCGAATTTCCCTTCCACGGTGGTCTGCACTCTGCTGATAAAATCTACAGCAGACTCCCTAGTTCTTTAAGGGTATTTGGGGGCTGGTTCCCTCAGGTCGTCAAGCCCCTCATCTGGGGGCGGGGGCCATTCAGGTTCCCCTAGTAACGAGGGCCCTGTTTGTGTTTCTCCGGGCACGGCTCCCAGTGGAGGCTGCGGGTCAAGAGCCGCAGCCACCACGGAGTAAATCACAAAGTCCGTGTCCGATAGAAAGCCAGGTTTTTCTGTGTTATAAGAGGCCATTTGAGTTCCTTCCACTCTCCATTTCTGAGGGTCAATGCCGGTGTGGGAGACCCAAGGGGAGACAACCAATATTTTTTCCACCCAATCCTTACATTCTTTTATACGGACTCTTATGCCATGAGTCTTTACTAGTGCATGTACTTGACATGCTAATACTCCTGAATCCTCTGGCTGTAAATGCTTAGACATTCCTTTGCCCATGTTTACTCCCTCTAGGTGTCCCGTGGACCTAGGGTGTCTGCCTCTTCTGTTTTTACTTAAACAGGCTTACCTCACTCGGCGGGGTCTTCAGGTGTCCCTGTTCGGGGGCCAGATCTGTCCGGGGTCTTCTTCCCCGGACTCCCGAGTGAGCTCCTCAGTGGGCACTGCTTCAGGCGTCCCTGGTTTTTCCCTCCCCCGGGGATCAGCGAGGAGGGACTCAGGCAGACACTTCTTCAGGAGGCATATGTTTTATTAGGTGCAGAGGGATCCCCCGAATAGCTCAGGGCGCTGGTTAATATAGGGAGTTATTTCCGGGCTGCCACCCCAATCCGCCCCGAGGGCAGAACCAACCACCCGATTGGAGCAATGGACACAGGCCAACCAGGCGAAGCCACTGCTCCCCTTAAGGAGCCGTGTCTTCTCTGGGTTGGTCTGACCTCACTCCCGGGGAGGTCCTATCCACCCAGGCGGTCAGGGCCGACCCCCGACAGTACCCTAAAGGAATAAAGCTATTCCTAGTCCAGGCCATTTTCCTTAGTGTTTTAATAAATTTACTTTCACTTTGGTCTGACTACTCATTTTTTGACCCCTAGTCTTGCAGACATTTTCCTTGGGCTCTCTTGGAATTCAGACTGTGAAATTCTCAGGAAAAGAATTAACTAACCCAAGAGTTAAGTGAGTAGAATCAAGAGAAAGCTGTACACAGTAGCAATATTGTTCAAGAACAAATGTGAACAGCTAAGGTATTCTATGTATTATAAATACTCAAATCAACTGCAATGGACCTCTGAAGGAAGGTGCAATCCACCTTCAGAGAAAGAACTGATAAATAAATGTATACGCAGTATGGTTCTGCACAAACACACATCTATATGTGTGTGTCTGTATGTCTGCATACATAATGTATGTATGTATGTATATGTGTATCTACATAAATATGTAAAACCACAGTGTGCATATTTATAAAATATACACATATAATATATATAAATATACACATATCTCAAAATGTGTCCTCTAATATAGTTTTGGGAGAGAGGGTGGGGGAAACAATTCAAAACTTCATATGTAAACAAAAAAATTAATTAAAAAATTAACTTCCTCCCAGGATCACCTGTCAAATCATGGTAGTGAATTTTGAGGTCATCAATCCCCTCTTTGTTCATGCTTTCCTTAGACCTATGCAAGAACTGTTTTAACTCACTAATTCCATTTTGATTTTTGCCCTAGATGGGTATCTGATAATTAACTTCTTTCTGATCAGTGAAACAGAAAAGATCTTGCCTAGGAAGTAAATCCTCTTTTTTATTGTTACTTGATGCTCCTGAGTAGTCTCAGAATGCTCTAATCTCCCCTTGGTAATATTTTTTTTTGTCCCAGATAGCCCCTCCAAGATCCCTTGGAAGATACACAAAGCCCTCCAAATCTAATATGTTGCATGGGGGAAACAACCCTTTTAGTGGGCAGTGCTTCCCAGAGAGGAATCACTGTCTTGTCTTAAACATAGAGAGTTTGTGGAACCTGTATAGGTTCAACTCTTACTTCTACTCTTACTCGGAAGTCAGAAGCACAGAGCATGTACTTTATACCTTCTCTCCCACAACACTCACTAGCCATACTATTGACTTCTCCATCCCATTTAACCTAAACCTCTCACTGAGATTGGAACAGATTTGTTTTCTGGAATTTTGGGCCCTCTACAGAGTTTGGCTACTCTCACCCCGACCTCAGCCCTCACTCTGCTCACTTAGGATAAGGACCTGAATGTAATCTGGCTAGGATCTCCAGGATTCTGGAAATTGGCTGGGTGGTGACAAGTAGAAGTGTAGAGGGTTGGAAAGGAGGAATTTAATGAAGGGACTTAAACAGGCATCAAGGCAGGGACAGATAAGGTATAAGTTCTTAGCAGTCTATCTGTGGGAAATCAGAGTAACAGAGAGTTGATATGACAAGCCTTGGAATCTTCCATTCAGAAAAATACCCTTCTTTGGTGGGTCCCACCATTCCAAGTAATGATTCTGGGAATATTGAGAATGGAGGAGGGATAATCCTGGATAAAAAACAAACTAAGGTAAAACCAGAACCAATACAAAACAGAACTCCCTCTCTACTCTTAAAGCCAACTTCCCTGAAATGCTAACCAAGTGTATTGTATATACATAGTTCAAAGATGCTGATATCACTTAACAACTTCTACTTTTGTCATTAATTAAAGTGATTTCTCATAGCTCTATAAAAACAGAAGGAGGAAAGTAGCTATTTTTGCATTATCCACTCCCCAGTCCTGAACCCTCCCCCCCAACCCTTAGATTGGGGATGACTACAGTGTTCTCAGTAAATAGTCAATAGTTTTCCCAGCCTCTGAAGTTTCTCTGCCTGTATCCCCAAGGGATTAATTATTCTCTCTCTTTGTAAACTTGGTGAAACATTGAAGAAATAAGTGGAAATGATCATTTTCCTTCTGAGACTTAGGAAAACTTTACTCAGTTTTCCCCCCTGAGATAATCTCTTCCTCCCTAATTCCTATTTGGACAACTTTCCCTACCCTACCTTTATACCATCTCCCAACACATGTATACAATGCATCTATTTTTAGTTTGATAAATGTTTTTGAAGCACCTGCTATAGGTAAGACACTGTATTATGACTTAGATTAGAAAAATAAAGTATGGTTCTTGTCTGCTAGTAGTTTACAATTGAGTTTGGGAGTTAGAGCTTATGTGCAAATATAGCAAACCTTACAAAGTAGAATATAGTTATAAAATTTGCACAGTAACTTAATATATATATTTATTGACTGATTATGGGAGGCAAGAAAATAGAGATTATTTCCAAATGGGAGAATCACAAAAAGCTTCATGGAAGAATGGTAGTAGAGATGAATCATGAAGATTATGAAAAATTCAAAAAGAATAATTAATATACCTTACATTGAAATGTCTTCAATACTATGTCACCATGTTATTGACTTCTTTCTTCCTATAGAGACCTAAGTCAAAGAGGAGTAGAAGACTGGTAGAAGGGAGGTGAAAGCATTCTAGAAAAGGGAGGGAAAGTATAGAGGAAGGAAAGTGTAGGAAGACAGAGTTCTTGATTGCTGTAGTAATCCTGCTTTAGCACTTTGCCCTTTAGCACACTCAATTAAATGCTTTGACAGATGCAAGAATACCATATTTGTAATTATATCCAGCCTTTGTTTTTCCATATGCTTCTGGGAAACTGAAATGGATTCCAGATTGGGGTAGGGTGGGGTTCATTCATGCTCTTTGGATGCATATATTTGATTTGAAAGGGTAAGAAACCTTAGAAATTGTTTGGGTAAAGGTTGGCAGGTTCACACCTCAGATAAACTATGTGAACTATAGGGCTCAACATTTTCCAACAAGAGACTGAAATAAATTCACTGAATGCAAGTTAGAACTTAAAAGTTCTTGGAAAGAACAGGTTCTAGTGCAGGAATGTTCAAAGCTAGTTCGATAGATAGATGATAGATAGATAGATAGATAGATAGATAGATAGATAGATAGATAGATGATAGATAGATAATAGATAGATAGATAGATAGATAGATAGATAGATAGATAGATAGATAGATAGATAGATAGATATAGATATATATCTCCCTGGAAACTCTTTGAGAGTAGAAATTACTCTATCCTTAATTTTCTCTCTCCAGACCCTGGCACAATGCCTGGCATCTGTTTAGTTGTTTTTCAATTATGTTCAACTCTTCCTGACCATATTTGGGGTTTTCTTGGCAAAGATACTAGACTGATTTGCCATTTTATTCTTCAGGTTATTTTATAGATGAGGAAACTGAGGCAGACAAGGCTAAGTGACTTGCCTAAAGTCACATAGCTAGTAAGTGTCTGAGGATTTGAACTAATGAAGATGAGTCTTTCTGACTCCAAGTCTACTCCTCTATCCACTGTGCCACCTAACTGCCCTTAGCTCCCTTTCAAACAGTAAGCACCTACTAAATGTTTGTTGATTGATGGTCTGTGATGTCACAAATCACAGAATCCTAGAGTTGAAAGAGATCCAAGATCATATATTCCAATTTCCTTCCCAAAGCTAGGTCACACTTCAAGTAAATGAGAGATTATTTTAATCAATTCTAGTTCTACATTCATTACAGTCTATAAGTCTATAAATCTAATTCTTTCCCTATGATTTCCATTCTTTAGTCCTAGATCTGACCTCCAGCAAAAGAAAATAAGTTGCTTTCTTCCCTCTTTTGAATGAAATAGTTTGTTTTTAGACAAATAATATATACCTCCAAGTCTTCTATACTCTACGCTTAAGCTCCTCAACCACTATCCATATTATTTCATGTCCATATAAATTTGTTTGAACACCTTTGAACTTATTCCATTCTGTCAATAACTGTTTTAAATATGGTACCATAAAATAAAAATAGTATTCCAGAGATAGTCTTACCATGGTACAATAGTCCATAACTTTCTTTGTCTAAGACAGAAAGTTAGCTTAAGATGGGGGGGGAGGGGCACAGTCAAGATGGCAGCATGAAGGCAGGAATTCCTGGAAACTCATTCCCCAAAATACTCCAAAAGCCATCAAATTATGACTCTAGTCAAAATCTAGAGGGAGCATAACCCATAGAAAGACTGAGTGATACAATTTCTGATTACAAGACAACTTAGAAGATCTCTGGAACAGGTCTGTTCCACAGGGCCCAGGGGTTGGAAAAAAGGAAGCACAGCTGGGCTGGGTGCCTCAGTCTGTGGCAGAGGAGGTGGTTCCAGACCTCTTGGTCCAGGGATCATCAGAGACAGCCAGAAGGGGTGATGAGAGAACTCTGCTGTACCAGAGTGGGTACAGAGCCAAGCACTGACCTCAGAGCAGCCCTGTGGTGAGAATGTACAGTGGGAGTCAGCAGAGCCAGCCAGCATATCCAGAGCTCCCAGCCCACAGACAGTAAGGGGGTCAGGAGAGACTGTAGAGTTCTCTCTGCTCTCCCTGGGGCAGGACTCAGTTGTTTGCCCACACTCAGATCCAATCTGAGTTGTAATCTGGGGCCCCCACACCACCACCATAGATGAGCAGGGCCCATCCTCACAGTTACAGGGCAGAGGAGAGGGCCTGAACACAGGCAAGAGAGCAGTCAAAGGGGCAGCTAGGAGGTGTAGTGGATAAAGCACCGGCCCTGGAGTCAGTAGTGCCTGGGTTCAAATCCGGTCTCAGACATTTAATAATTACTTAGCTGTGTGGCCTTGGGTAAGCCACTTAACCACGTTTGCCTTGCAAAAACCTAAAAAAAAAAAAGAGAGCAGTCAGAGCCTCTCATAAGCACTTGGAGGAATTAAGGTCACTGTGGGTTGTCCCCAAATTCCCCCAAAGCCTTGGAAGTATGGTAAATCAGTCATAGGCTGAGGAAATGAGCAAACAAAAGAAAAAGAAGAATCTGATCAAAGAAAATTACTTTGATTTCATGGAGGATCAAAATACATACTCAGATGACAACACTATCAAAGCTTCTGTATCCAAAACCTCCAAGAGAAATAGAAAATGGGCTCAGGCTATGGATGAGCTCAATAAAGACTTTGAAAAGCAATTAAGGGAGGTAGAGGAAAAATTGGGAGGAGAAATGAGAGCGATACAAATAAACCATGAAAACCAAGTCAGCAACATAGTGAAATGCAAAACAAATACTGAAGAAAATAACATATTAAAAATCAGTTTAGGCCAAATAGAAAAAACAACACAGAAGGCAAATGAGGAGAATAATACCTTAAAAAAGGAGAATTGGCCAGCTGGAAAAGGAGATAAAAAAGTTCTCTGAACATAATAATGCCTTCAAATTCAGACTGGAACTAAAGGAAGCTGATGACTTTGCAAGAACTCAAGAAGAAATAAAACTATACCCCCCAAAAATAGAAGAAAATGTGAAATATCTCATTGGAAAAACAACTGACCTTGAAAACTGATCCAGGAGAGATAATTTAAAAAATTATTGGGCTACCTAAAAGTAATGGCCACAAAAAGAGCCTAGACTTAATTTTTTTCAAGAAATAATACAGGGGTGATTAGGTGGCACAGTGGATAGAGCACCGGCCCTCAAGTCCAGAGTACCTGAGTTCAAATCTGGCCTCAGACACTTAATAATTACCTAGCTGTGTGGCCTTAGGCAAGTCACTTAACTCCCATTGCCTTGAAAAAAACTAAAAAAAAGGAAAGAAATATTACAGTAAGATTGTCCTAAGATCCTAGAAGCAGATGACAAAAAAGAAATTGAGGGGATTCACTGATCACCTCTAGAAAGAGATTCCAAAAGAAAAACTTCCAGGAATATTACAGCCAAAATCCAAAATTCCCAAGTCAAAGAGAATATACTAAAAGCTGCAAGAATGAAGCAACTCATCTACCGTGGCTCTATAGTCAGAATTACACAGGATCTGGCAGCAGCTACATTAAGGGCCTGTAGGGCCTGTAGGGCCCATATGATCTCATGAAGTATCAAAATATATACTCAGATGATGACAAAATTGAAGCTTCTGTATCCAAAACCTCTGAGAGAAATAGAAAATGGGCTCAGGCTATGGATGAGTTCAAAAAAGACTTTGAAAAGCAATAAGGGAGGTAGAGGAAAAATGGAATATGATATTCCGGAAGGCAAAAGATCTTGGTTTACAATTGAGAATCAGCTACCCAGCAAAACTGAACATCCTTTTTCAGGGGAAAATATGGACTTTCAATGAAACAAGGGACTTTCAAACTTTTCTACTGAAACAACCAGAGCTGATTTGAAAGTTTGATCTCTAAGAACAGGACTCAGGTGAACCATAGAGGGGGTGGAGGAGATGGACTAACTATCAGGAATTTAATGATGTTGAACTGCTTGTATTCCTGCATGGGAAGAAGATACTGATAACTCATATGAACCTTCTCATTTATAAGAGCAATTAGAAGGAGCATATAGAGATAGACAAGGCACAGGAAGGAGCTGAATATAATGGTATAATGTAGTAAAAAGATGGAGTCAATGGCTGATAAAGTAAAGTACTGGGAGGAAGAGAAAGGAGAGGAAGAAGGGGCTAAGATATTTTACATAAGAGTCAAGAAAAAACTTTTTTCAATGGAGTGGAATGGGGGAAGGTGAGGGGGAATGAGTGAGCCTTCATTCTCATCAGAAATGGCTAAGAGAGGGGGCATCTAGGTGGTGCAGTGGATAGAGCACTGGCTCTAGAGTCAGGAGGACATGATTTCAAATCCAGCCTCAGGCACTTAATAATTGCCTAGCTGTGTGACCTTGGGCAAGTCACTTAACCCCATTGCCTTAAATAAAATAAAATTTTAAAATAGAAATGGCTCAGAGAAGAAATAGAATACACACTTAATAGGGTATAGAAATCTATCTTATCCTAGAGAAAAAATGAGAGGAAAGGGATGGGATAAGGGGGAACAGGGGGGAGGGAAGGGGGGGAGTAGGTGATAAATGAGAAGGAAGATTATGGGAGAGGGTACTCAGATACAACACACTTCTGAACAGGGACAGGATGAAAGGAGAGAGAGAATGGAATAGATGAGAGTGGGGAGGAATAGCGTGGAGGGAACTATAGCCAGTGATAGCAACTGTGGGAAAAAATATTGAAGCAAATTCTCTGGTGGACATGATAAAGAAGGCAACTCACCCCAGAAACAGAGCTATTGGAATCTCATTCCATACTGAAGTACACTTTTTTTTCTTTCTCTCACTATTTTTGAGGTTTCTCATCTTTTTTGCGGGGAGGGGGAATTTATGATTACTCTCACAAAACGATTATTGTAAAAATATAAAATAAATTTAAAAACAAATTAGCTTAAGATCTCTTTTCTTAAATTTAGGGGCATCTCAGTCTAAGTTTTTCCATCATGAAAACTGATGCATTTTTATATGAAATGTTATCAAATCAGGTCTCTTCATCTCATACTCATCCAATTAATTTTAAATATTTAAATACAATTTTCATACCTGTTTAATTTCACTTTTTTTATTTTACCCCATGGTTCCATCCTGACATGACAACTTTGCACACTAGTTATATAGTAGTTGTTTTATTATTTCCAGTTGTATCCCGCCTTCTGTGACCTCATTTGCAATGATTTGCCATTTCCTTCTCCAGCTAATTTTACAGAAGGAAAAAATTGAGGCAAACAGGCTTAAATGACTTGTTCAAGGTCATACATCTAGTAAATTTCTAAGGATTAGTTTTTCTGACTCTAGGATCGGCATTCTATCCACTGGTCCACCTAGCTGCAGATAGTCATAGTTACTTAATACATTTTAAGAAAAATGATGACTGACTCAAATTTTAATCTGAAGAAGAGATTAGAAGGGGGACTTGCATATTGAGAATATGGTAGAGAGAAATGGAATTTGTTCCTATTGAAGGATAAATTATTGAACCATGAAAAATATCAAGAAATAGTAAATAAATAGGAATCAAATTATGAATGTGCTCTTTGGTGGATTATCATGAGTATTTTGGCTTGTAAGAGAAGACTGTCAGAGGATTTAATGTTTTTCCTATTTCATAGAAGTACAAATTGCTGATAGAAAATAGCATCTAGTTCATTATTCTGCCTACTTTTTGTTTTCAGTTATTAAAGTCTGGTTAATTTCAAACAGTGGTCTTAACCCTGCTTTGATACTCTTCATGATTATAAAATTTAAAGTCTTTTTTTAACTTTTCTTGTTTTCTTCACCAATTGTATATGAGGTTTTACTATTTATAACTATCAGTTTCTGCTATCTGCCCTTGTTTTTATACTTTGTGTGTTTATAAGTTGCTTATGAGTTCCCTGGCCTTCTGCATTAGTGCCTTCCAGTAGCTTCTATTTTTCTGGTCATGGAAATCATGTCTTTTTCATGTCTTTAGAATTTCCTTCTTGAAACTTTACCATCCCTCCAAAGTTGATTTCTTTTATAGAATTTTATTCTATACTATCCTGCCTTCCTTTTGAACCCTTTGAAATAAACTCTCCCCAAAAAATCATGTTATATTTCTGATAATGTCTGACTTTGTCCTTCTCCCCTATTACAAATCCTAGAAAGAATGAGTAAATATTTATCTGCATGATCCCTATCATTTTTAACTCAACAACTAGTTCATTAAATAAATGAATAAATAAATAAATTCTTTCAATAAACAATTATTATGTGTCTATGTATTAGAGATACAAAATGGGTAAAAGACAGCCCTTACCCTCAAGGAGTTCAAAATCTAATAATCATTTCCTATTAATTGAAAAATCATGTTCAGAACAAAATTTCCTCTGTTAGAAATGAATCTTGTAACTTTTGAAAGAGGAACTTATTAAGGCAAATTGAGACTTTTTCTTACTTCTCTGCTTTTGATTGAGAGAAAAGTCTAGTATTTAGATGTATAAATAATTGAATCCCTCATTACTATTTTTTCATACATTTGTGCTAGGCCTGCAATCTGTTTCTTGAAATCCTCATCTATTTCTTCTTTATTTTGATATGGCCTACAGTATCTAAAAGCAAAAGTACTTCTTTCTTTTCCTCTATTGATCTTAACTCACATGCTCTCCATTGTGCTTCCCTCATTGGGTTCCTGGATTTTTTCACATGAGTGCTCAAATACTCAGATGTAAATACTGTGATCTAATAAATCTATATATCCCTCCAGAAATGCAGATTGCAACCTAGCCATGACTTCCCAATATGGGAAAAGATTTCTATAAGTTTATCCAAAAGGTTTTTTTTTCCCAGTTGGGTACATGGGCTCTTCAACTGTTATTGCTCATTCTTTGTATTATTAGTATTGTTATTATTAATAATAATAACAATCATTACACAGCTACTTGATGATACCCTTTATTCATCTTTGAAATAATTATATTTTCATCACATGAATATAGCTTCTTAATGTGAAATGCTACCCCAAACTCATCACATTTTATTTATTCTGTTTGTATTGACTAGATAGCAGTCACGGTATTAGATACCAATTTCATCTGTAAGTATCACAGTCTCAGTGATGCTTATACGGTTAAATTGCATTAGTATATTTAGTTTCTCTTACTTGTCCTACTGAGCATTTTTATATAGACAATTTAAGGCATTTATTTTGCTGCTGACACCTTTCTTGTATTTGCTCTTATAAACTTTCGAGTATTTAACTTAGTTTATTTTAGCAACTCTCTATGGTATTTAATTTTATAGAAATACATGAGCAATTTTCTCTTTCCATACCTTTTTTAAATAAAAAAAAATATTTTAGAGTCATTTTTATCTTATTTGTCAGAGACTAAGCAAATACATCTTGCTAACTTTTGCTATGCATATTCCTGTCTAGGAGGCTGTTATTCCTATATTTTATGCTGTGGTCCAGACATCCAAGTTCTATTTTCAGATTCCATCTTCTAAATGTTACTTCTTATGTCATTTTTCTTTTCTGTATTCCTTTTCTTTATTATTTAGCAGTGAGGAAAACACATCTGTTTTTTACAGTTTCCAAATTTGATACCCAAGTTTTAATAATGTTTAATGATACTTTATAAGTTCATTCTACGGTTATCATTGGTACCCAGATGAATCATCAGGAATGAATAGTCATTTGTTTTGACAAATCTTGGGAGACTTTCTGATATGACTTGGTTTTATGTCCTGGTATGACAATCAACTTATATTTTCTTCTTATATGGTCAACAATGAGCTGCCTTGGTACTCCTGAATAGAGATTTACCAATAATTTATATTCTTTCATTCTTAATGAATTTTTTTCTCATTTGATAATAACTGAATCCATATCATTGTGCTTCTTAGGATAAATGACTGCTTCCTTCTTAGCGAATCCACGTTCCATCTCTTTAGGAAGAATCTCCAGTACATTTTGTTTGGCTTTGTGTTTAGCTCCAAATGTATAGTTGTCCTCCTTCTTCCTTTGCTTTTTCTGTCATTCTTTTTTTTGTCTGTCCTCCTAATAATGGAAAAGTTTCTAAAGCCAGTTTGTGTCCTTTTCTCCCAAAGAAGGTCATTTCCTTGATTTCTTTGTGTTACTTATATTTTTAGTTATTTATTATTGTTATTTTAGAAACACTTTCTACATATTGTTCCTTATAAAGTGGCTAGCATAGACATGTCCATGAGTACTTTAACTTTCTTTTCTTGGAGAGAGGTAAGCCTAGACTTGAAACATAGCAGACTTTTAACAATGAAAGTTAAAAAACTATTGAATTTTCACATCAAGTTGATGATAAAGGTATTATTTGCTTTTCATACTAATTGAAACTGGCAGTTGTTTTTTTCAATTACTTTTTCATACCTAACTTTCTAAGTACTTTGCTGAGATCTTTAAAGTCTTTTTAATCAAATCTTAACATCATGAAAGGCATGTTCAACTTCCTTTGGGCTCAACAAATTGATGAATAATCCTTACTTTCTTTCCCTTTCCTACTAACTTCTTATTTGTGGTAACAATTTGCTTTATATACCAACTTGTTTTACAAATTTGCTCTAGTTAAATTATCCTATTTTACTTTGCTAACTACTTCCCTTATGCCTTTTCCTGCATTCCTTCTCTTCAAATCCTAACTTCCTAATTCTCTTCTTCCTTCAGATTATCCTCAAGTTCTTCCAAATTTCTTATCTTACAAGTTCAATTTCAATTTCAAAATCATTTTGATAATTACTTTCTTATTATTGAACTTGTCTATGTCTCCTTTTTTGTTCCTCCTCCTGCATCTTTCTCTTAGAGAAATGAAAATTTGAATTTGGAGATTTTCCTCTCAAATTTCTTTCCCACATGTTCAAACTCCAAATATCTTCAATCTCCATCACAATATTTTTCTCTTTCTTATTTAACTCAAGTCTCTCTTTTTTGCTAACTCCATGATCTTCCTCTAACAGAAACTAGAATCAGGACTATATAAAGGAGAAGAGAAAATTAGATATAAAGTAAACCAAGTTCCAAAGAGCAATAAAACTGTTCATAATCTTTGACCCAGCAATTCCAATTCTAGGCCTATATCCAGAAGAAATTGTAAAAAATGGGAAAAGTCCTACATGTTCCAAAATATTGATAGCAGCTCTTTATGGAGTGGCAAAGAATTGGAAATTGGGGGGATGTCCATCAATTGGGAAATGGCTAAACAAGTTGTGGAACATGAATACTATGGAATATTATTGTTCTATAAGAAACCATAAATGGTCAGATTCTAGAGAAGCATGGAATGACTTATGGGACATGATGCTAAGCGAAAGAAGAAGAACCAAGAGAACAAGGTACACATCAACAACATTATGAGATGAACAACCTCGATGAAAGCAACTCTTCTCGAAAGTCCAGATAGTTAGACAACTATATTTGACTGATTATGGACTACATTATCCATAACCAGAGGAAGAAAAAGCAAAACAAAACACACAGAAAATAAAAACAATCCTTCAGAATCTGATGAACACTTTATAAAAATTATCTCATATCTCTTTCCCTCAACCCTAATACTCATGCCAAAAATTACTAATTTGTAAATATGCTTAACAAAATATGTATATAAAATGCTAACCTGTGGGATGGGAAGGTGGAGGGAAATTGTGTAACTTGGAAATATGCCTATACAAATGGATAAAAATGAAGAAATAAATAAATTTTAAAAAAAGTAAACCAAGTTTGTCTTTGGTGTACATGTTCAGTGACTTCAATCATGTCTGACTCTTCTTTATTCCCTTGGGTTTTGTTTTTTGTTCCTTGTTTTTTGATGAAGATATCAGAGTGATTTGCCATTTCCTTCTCCATTGCAATTCGCTCTCCTCTCCTGAGGCAAATATACTGATGTTATCCAATGAAGTCTCTTTGCTTAAATCAGTCTTGTTTCCCAGGGCAATAGACTTCTCCATTAAAACTCCCTTTCCTCTGGTACCCTGTTCTTGTTCTTGCTGTCACATTATTCTGATGAACTACCTCACTCTAAGGTGTAAATGACTATTAAGGGTTTGCTCTATTTCTCCAAGAATAACAAAACAAAGTAGGTTAGTTAATCTAAGGATTGAATTTCTATTAGTAGAATCTTTTGCTGTGGTAGATGTTTGTAGAAAATATTTTGAAATAGGGGAGTCTCCTCAAGAGGTCTCAAATCACCTCCTTAATACATAAATATGAAACTATTATGGTATCTCTGGCTCTAAACTTTAATATAACTAAGTTGAAAGTCTGTTTTTATAGCCTTGTGGTTAGGCTGTTTCTCCTCAAACTAGAGGGATCATTAGGAGTTAAAGCACAATGTAGAAACAAGTGACTACAAGAAGATGCAGTATCTTCCTCATCCGCTCCCAATACATCTCATAGAGGGAGAGTAGGGATTAACAGTTTGAATAATTGTTCTCTAGTCTTAGCTCTGTCACTTGCAAGTTTTGTGACCACAGCCACTAGTCACTTAACTGCTAAGAATTTCAATTTTCTATGTCTAGATTACTCTCCTTCACATTTCACAGTATCAGAGGAAGTTTTTGCAAGGAAAACGGGGTTAAGTGGCTTGCCCAAGGCCACACAGCTAGGTAATTATTAAGTGTCTGAGACCAGATTTGAACCCAGGTACTCCTGACTCTAGGGCCAGTGCTTTATCCACTGTGCCACCTAGCCACCCCTAGAATTAAAGTTTCAAAGAACTTCTGAAACCATCAAATTCAATCTTCTCATAAATTTCTGTGACATTAACTCAAGAAAATGCACATGAATTGTAAATCAGAATATCTTTGCTTGTTATTATCATTATTGTTTATTGTTGCTGTTGCAAAGCAGAATTTCATTAACTCAAAAGAAACTTGAGATGTACAAATTTATAGACATCTCCTTTCCTAATGTTCATGTGGACTATTTATGCCTGACCTGAGCTAGTACCTTCCAAACTCATTTTGTTCTGATCAGCTACAGTTGGACACACAGTACTTTCACTGTGATATAGTGATGTCATTTTGAACTTCTTCAAACATGGAGGACAACATCTAAGGAATTTTTATTGTTATTGCTATTATTATTGTAGTGATGATGATGATAGAAGTTTAGAAGCACAAGTTATATTAGTTTTGTAGTGGTTGGAGTTACAAAGCTAATCCTCAGATAACAAGAAAATGGAAAGACTTCAGAAGTTAAAAAAATAAGATTTCTTTCCTAGATACTCTCAGGAAAGTGTGAATCAGGTGATTTTTAAATCCTCAAAAAGGCAGCTAGATGGCACAGTGGATTCAGCTCTGGTCTCCAAAAGATATGAGTTCAAATCTGGTCTCAGACATTGGAACCTTATTAGCTTTGTAACCTTGGATAAGTCCCTTAACCCTGATTGCCTCATATCCAGGACTATTTCTAGTTGTCCTAATTCATATCTGACCCCTAAATCCAGATGACTCCAAGAGAGAAAGTGAGGCCAATGATTTAGCACTTCTTCATTCAAATCCAATATACTTATTTGTCATGGCATCACCTCCCAGATGCCATGGGCTTTTTCTAAAACAAAGGACAAACAACAAATGTTCTCAAAAGAATGAGGGTTTGGGGCAGCTAGGTGGCCTAAAGGAAAGAATCCATCCTTGGAATCAGGAGGACCTGAGTTCAGATACCGCCTCAGACACTTAATAACTACCTTCCTGTGTGACCTTGGGCATAGCAATGGGATTATCCTCAAGTTCTTCCAAATTTCTTATCTTACAAGTTCAATCTCAATTTCAAAATCATTTTGATAATTACTTTCTTATTATTAAGCAAAAACAAAAAAGGTTTGTCAGGAACAGACCATTTGTCCTAATTAGACTAAGGAAATTAGCTCTCAATTTTGTTTTATTTTGTGACACTTTTCTGCATTTCTTAAGCCCAAAGAGAGACTGTTACTTTATTAATTATCTACCAAATGTCTTTAATTAGCAAAGATTGCTCTTTAAATTGATCACCAAGTAGCATCAAACTTAAGTTACCCACCTTATCCTTATCAGTTGCTCTCTGTTTAGTTGAGGTGAGAATTTTCACTTTATAATAGTTCACATAGAATCACCTGCTGCTCATGGGTTTATAGAATGAAGACACCTAGACTTCTTCACCAATGAGACTTGGTTTCTCTTTGGTACATAATCCCATAGTATCTTTGATAAATCCAATACTGCCTGGGTTTCAAAGGTAACACTGATGCTAAAGTGGAATATTGCCCAAAATATTTGAAGAAGAAATCACTGCAACTCACTGAGATTCCATTAACTTGTCCCTCCAGTTCCAAAGTTAATTGGATTGAAGTCAGGCATTCATGGGGCTTTGATTCCCTTCAATAAAGAAATAGTCTTATGCCAATGGACTTTGGAAGTAAAGTTACATGAAACATTTTATCCTTTTGAGTTATCTTCACTAATACTAGAAGTTTTGGAGATTTGTCATACAGTTTACTGTATATAAAATACAATAGAAAAGGGAAATAGATTAAAAGGTTTCTTTATGGAGATATTCACTATCAACAGTTTACCTCTCCTAACCCTCTTCCTTTTTTTTCTTCCAGATCTCCAGTTTGGATGGGGAAGACAAGGAAGGGGGATGCAAATGGAAAAGGGAGAGACAAAACACTCACCTGAAGTTTGTAGAACAGAGTAAGTGGAGAGGTGAATGTTCCCCCTGACCTCGGGATCATAAACTGAAAAGGAAAAATAGCGAAGATAGTGTCTTTCAGAGGTCTCTTCCTGTAGCCTCATGGCAGCTATATTGACTGCAGGATTGCTGTTGATGTTGACTGATGTCAGCTCCATGTCAATCCAATTTCTATAGTATTGTTCTTGAGTCTCAGAAGAAGTTCATATCAAGATCATATCATAAGAACAAAGAAAGGATTGTGAAAGAAGCAGGAGAGAAAAGGACAAAAGGACACACATACAAATACCACCCTTTTTAACTGTCCTCTTGGATTCAAGACACAGAACACTTGAAGCAGGACACTTTCTGTTGTGTTCTGTCTGTGTGTGTGTGTGTGTGTGAGAGAGAGTGTGAGAGAGAGAGAGAGAGAGAGAGAGAGAGAGAGAGTAGATACAATCTCTGATTGAGCACCCCTCCTACTTAATAAACCCCAGTGGCTCCCTATCACTTCCAGGATCAAATGCAAAATCTTTTGTTTGTCATCCAAAACCTTTCATCACTTAGTGTCTTCCCCTTGTTTTCTCTTAGTGCTTTTAGATCTTGCTGTTCACCAAGTACTCTTTGATTCAATGATTCTGACCTCCTGGCTGTTCCATGAAGAACTCCATCTCTTTGCCCTGAGCATTTCCTCCGTGTTCTCCCTCCTCATCTCCACTTATTGACTTCTCTGATTCCTTCAGCTATCAACCAAAATTGCACCTTCTAAAGGAAGGCTTTCCCAATAGCTCTTTTAGTCATTCCTCTTTATCCCCTATATAATTTACTTGTACGTATTTGTTTGCTAGTTGTATCTCCCATTAGACATGAGATGCTTGAGTAAAATGATTATGCTTTGCTACTTTTTGTATACGTGATTAGAAGAGTCATTTAGTAGATATTTCTACTTCAACTATCATTTTCTGGATTGTAAGGTCTTCATAGAGAGGCAACAATAGAAACACTGGACTTGTTTTATTTACAAATAATACTAACTTTCAGGCAAATATTTTCATTATTTTTGAAAAGGTTAGTAATTTATTTTTAAATATAAGAATTTTAAATATAACCATTTCTAAAGGGAATAATGACTTAATTTAGGTTATGCTTTCTTAAGTTTTGTAATTGAACAAAATTATTATTGAATTAGTACATGGGAATGAAAAATATTTCCTTCCAATGGGATTAAATATGCTATTCTCTAGATGATATAATAGATAAAGTGCCAAGTCTGGTGTCAGGAAAATAGTTTCTCCATCTATAAAATGAGCTGGAGAAGGAAATAGTGAAATCTCCAATTTCCTAGACAAGAAAACCCCAAATGCAATCACAAAGAATCCAACACAATTAAAATGACTGAACATCGTTTATTTCTTTGTTCTGACAAAGATATATATACATGTATATATTTCTAACAGTGAGTTCATTGATCAAACTGAAACTAGAATATAAGAAAAAACATAATAATTAAATTTTCAAAGAATTTCTTTTCTTTTAAAACAGCATAGTATTTAATAGCTTTAAAAATAAATAAATAAAACATATAAAAAATCCATTGTCCTTAAACAAAGAAGTATGCAAATATAATCCCAGATCAATGGCATCCACAAGGGAGCAATGAAATTTGAGGGAGAGAACTGATACAATGGATAAACAATATTCAGATACCCAAGCATGCTTCCCCAACCTAATCTTTAAGAAGGGAACTTTGGGGTTAAAAAATAAGAAAAAATAAGCAAGCCTCAAAGAGGTAAAGAGGCTATGACAGGTTGACATAAAGAGACTCAATGTAGCATTTAAATTATAAATCACCTCCTTGGACAGTTAGCTGCAAATAGGCTCTAAGAAGTGACAGAGCAATGGAGATCCAGTGTATCATTTTTTTTAAAATGAGCTATTTAGTTCCATTGGCTTTGTGGGTTGAGACCATTAGGGCAAAATGGAGCTAGTCATGGTAGAAGGAACTGTTAATGGATTTTTTATAAGCCTGGAAAAATCTAAGACTCAAATAGTCCCAGTTTAACAAAAGGAATCAAAACATATTTTGGAATCTGATAAAACCTATGGAATGTAGGAGAAGTTAGAGTGAATAGAGGATCTGGGAATATTTCTGATGTTGTTGCAAAGTAGAACTAGTTATTAAAAGAAAGTCATACCTCTATTTACAGAGGATAATTGAAAGGCTAAGGAAACTGCAAATGAAAGAAAGGTAAAACTGAGACATGTTCACACAGGTCTTTCTGATCAGGACCTCATTGTTGGCTTTAGTATGCTTTGCTACCAGTGCTCCCTGGAGAAAAGATTACACGGGAATTCATTCACAGAGGGCACGTGCATGAATCTCACACACTCAATATGGACAGTTTCTATGACCAGAAAAGATTCCTTGATTCCTGATACTTAAGCCTTATGATAACTGAGATGTAGGTTCATTTTTGCTCTATTCTGCCCCTCAAACAGAAAGTAAAAGAGGTATTCAAAGCCAGCTGCAGGAGGAATCCTGCAGGAGGGCACAGGGAGAGATTTGCTTGTGACAATAGGGAAGATAATAGGTGACAAAACTCATGGTATCAAGATGGGAGAAGGGAGAAGAAACCCCTTCATGGTAGTATCATGAAATTTGTTGACATGATTTCTCATGAGGTGCCATGGACTATCCCTTTTCTTTGCAGTTAGTAAACTGTTTTGACCAGAAACCCTGAGGGTCTTCCCTTCCCACATTGCTTTTTTAAAATTTTTACTAGGTAAAAAAGGATATTCTTTGCCTCATTTCTTACCTAGTCTTAATCACTTATGGACATTACCTCAGAAGACCTTACTTTTTCTTTTTAGAGTTTTGCAAAACAGTGTGGTTTAGTGACTTGCCCAAGGCCACACAGCTAGGTAATTATATAGTGTCTGAGGTCACATTTGAACTCAGATCCTCCTGACTCCAGAGCCAGTGCTCTATCCACTGTGCCACCTAACTGCCCCTAAGAACTTAACTTTCAAAGGCCAACATCTCCTGTTACATCTGAGACCATCTTTAATCATCCTGATCTATATCTTGCTACTTGAATTTTCTCTGAAGGAGAAGCTAAGACTAGTGACTTTGCACAGAAACCCCTCAATTAAATCCAATTCACTTGCAAGTCAGGACATTTCCTTCCTGATGTCATGGTACCCTTCAAGAATGAAGGACTAGCAACAGTAAATCCTGAATATTTTGTTTCTAAATGGAGCTAACTTTTCCATTCATGCTGAATTCTTCAGGCTTTTAAATCTCTGTACTTGTCCCTGAATAACAGCCTTGATTGTCTCATTGCGGAAAGTGAAGATGAAGGGGTTGAGGACAGGAGTCAGAATATTAGTGACTAAAACTACAAATTTGTTGAGCTCCACAGAGTGAGCCTTTCCAGGTTGAACATAGACAAAGACTGTGCTGCCAAAGCCAATGAAGACCAGGGTAAGGTGGGAACTACAGGTAGAGAAAGCCTTTTGGCGACCACTGGCAGAAGGAATATGCAGTACAGTAGTCACAATGTAGTCATAGGACATGAGTGTCACCAGAAAAGAGCTGAGGACAAAAGCTAAAGACAACATGAAGTCCCAGATCTCTAGGAGTGTTGTATCTGAGCAAACTAGCTGTAGCAATGGGGCATTGTCACAGAAAAAGTGGTTAATAACATTGCCATGGAAATAGGAGAGTTGTACCAGAGAGAGAACAGTGGGCACCATAGCTAGGAAGGGTGCTGTCCAGGCTGCCCCTGCCAGACGGACACATACTGCCCAGCTCATAAGGGTACCATAATGTAGTGGGTGGCAAATGGCCACAAATCGGTCCAGGGCCATATCTGCCAGGATAAGAGAAGTGGTAGAGCCAAAGGTGAAGTAGAAGTAGAATTGGACCATGCAGTTGGTGAAGGAAATTTTCTTGGTAGAGATGAGGAGGTCTGAGAGCATCTTGGGGACAACAGTCATGGTGACTAACATGTCTAATAGAGCAAAATTCCCCAGAAAGAAGTACATGGGGATATGTAAATGGGCATCAACCAGGATCATGGCAATGATGAGTATATTTCCTATAAGAGCCAGAAGATAAAGCATCAAGAAGGGACCATAGAGCACAATCTGCAGCTTGCCAAATGTTGAGAAGCCTAATAGGATGAACTCAGATGGATGACTCAGATTTCCCATATTTTCTGTCCTGGTTCACCTGTATTTAAAAGAAGAGAAAATGAATTGAGGGGGTGGGGAGTGGGGTAGCAGGGAAGGAGTTGGAATGAATAGAGAAAGATCAAAGATAAATTGTGAAAGAAAAGACACAGCAGAAAAAAGAAAGAAATAATATAAAAGGAAAAGTGAGAAAAAGAAAGTAAATGCAAAGAGAAAGAAAAAAGATATTAAAAGGAAAAACAGGGATAACTACCCAGAGAGAATGGAAAATAAAAATAGAGACACTGAAAGAGAAAGAAAAATACCCAGAGAGACTTTTAGAAAGAGAAGAGATAAATCAGAGTCATCTCAAGAAACCCATCAATGTTATCATTTAGGTTTGGATGTTTGTTGACATTGTAGTTCAGTGGTTAAGCTACTGCCTCCCTGGATACATGTTTCTTTGATGCAGATCTATCTTTATGAAGAGAAGTCCTTCCCATTTCTTTTCAGTCAAGCTCAAAGCTTACTAGTGTTTTTTTTTTAAATTAAGGGCAACCAGAATATGAAATCAATATCCCAAATCCCTTTAGGTTGACCTTTGTTGTCTGTTTTGTTAAGTAGGGCCCAGAAAGGTCATAAGTCCAACTTTTTGCTTTACTAAAAGGATTCTGTCTAATCTCAACCAATGGGTGACTGGTCTAGTTTTTGTTTGTTTGTTTGTTTGTTTTTTGTATTTCCCTGAGGGCTTCCAGAGGCACCACATTCTACCACAAACTTTAGATGTTCAGTTTATTTATAGAGCTATCCAATTTTTTCCCCCATCACTGTCATTTTTTTTTTGCTGCTGCTGCTGCTGCTAAAATCCACTTTACTAACCAACTGCTCTCTTTTACCCCATCTACTCTTTCATGTACTGTTAGAAATGTGACTTTCCAGAAATTCATGGTTTTTAAGCACATTTTCATATATGTAAGCATGAAACTCCCTATTGATTATTATCACATTTCATTCCGCACTCTGATGGTTCTAAAATTTACAATCATAGCATCTCTAAAGCATTTCTTCAGCAACATCACCATAGCTTAAGGATCTAAGGAACTTAGTATAATAGAAATAGAATGGAGCTAAGGACATTGCCTAGATGGAGAA
Organism: Macrotis lagotis; assembly: GCF_037893015.1. Taxonomy (NCBI): domain Eukaryota; kingdom Metazoa; phylum Chordata; class Mammalia; order Peramelemorphia; family Peramelidae; genus Macrotis; species Macrotis lagotis. The sequence continues at coordinate 105,211,862 of NC_133664.1, forward strand.
ATTAAGAGGGGTGCCCTGAATATTGTGGATACTTAATAAATGTTTGTTGAGTTTAATACTTGCTCAAGTTATAAAATACTGAGTGTCCTGATGATATTGACTATTCCATGGGAATAGATGAGTTGATGAAGTCTAAACAAATCTCAGAATAAACTCACTAATCTGTAAAACTATCTTCTATCCTCCTTGACATGGACTCATTTTCACATTTTTATGCTTTAGTATAACCGTTTAGTTCAACCTTGTATTTTCCTCTATCATTGAATCTCTAGTCTCTGATTCTAGGTCACTGTTCAGGCCTAGTCCAATTCCCAAGCTGGATTATGGAGGAAGAAAAACATCTCATTATCATCACAAGGACTCTATACCCTTGTTTTCCATATAACCCAACAAAGAATTATACTTTATACATTACTGAGAAATATAGGCTTTCATTTGACTCTTCCATTTCCTAATACTACCACTCTATATCTCTTTTCCATTTAATGTCTAAACTTGAAGAAATTAATGTATTTGTTTTTGGCTTCCACTTTTTTTTCAATTCCTTGCAATTTGATTTCTTGACCTCATCATTCTACTTAATTGCTAAATGTTATACTTTTTTCCTCAGTCCTCTATCTCTCTACTATATATGAATTCCTTTTTCTCTTGACTACTATCTCCATTCTGGGTCTTGAAAGTATTTTTTCTTTACTCTCCTCCTAATTAGGAAGCTGGAGGGCCTAGTAGATAGAATCCTGGATTTGAAACTAGGAAGACTGGGATTCAAATCCATCCTCAGATATTTACTAAACGTGTGATGGTGGACAAGAAACTTTACCTCTCTCTACCTCATTCCCTCACCTATAAAATGGGGGTCTTGCTAACTTGGGGGGAGTCTAGTAGTTCAAACAAGTACAACCACAAGATTGTGTTGATCTCAGAAAAGACTACTGATAATAGACTACTGTGTTATACATATATGTTCCTACTATGCTTCATAAAAGGAACATGGTGTAATGGCAACAAGATGGGATTTGGAGTCAGCAGATTTGGGCTAAGCTACAAAGTCTCCCATTTACTAGTACTTTGACCTTGAGCAAATTACTTCACCTATTATTCAGTAGTTTAAAAGTTCCCTGAAGTTTATTTCAGGTTTTGAATACAACCAGTATAACTCACTTAATCTTTTTTGATCCTTAATTTCCTCTTTTTGTAAAATTTTGTAAAGTGAGGAAGAGAATATATATATCAAAGAGGAATCGTATTCTTGTATTAATTTCTGAGTTTATTACTCCCTCATGGAGTTTCTCTGGTACAAAGTTAGATGTTCTGAGGAGAACAAATGTTCTTGTTCCCAGAAAGAAACTTAGAAGCTTTAGAACTCTTAAAATGAAATTTTAAAGTTTGCAAAATGATAATGGAATTACTGAAGCAGATGGGATTATTTCATTTTCTCCAGTGAAAAAACATTTCAGAGAGAGATGATTTAGATTTTTCATTCTTCCTTTTGTGAAGCTCCTATAGAAGAGAGTTTTATAAGCTGAGTTAAAGGGTCCAGATTCAGAGGTGAACTAAGTAGAACAGACCCCTGAATAGCTTTAGTGCCCTTTAAGCTCAATGCTTACTCTGAATTCTAAGTCTAAAAACTAAGCCAAATTAACAGTGAAAATTCCTGGCATCATAGAACTTACTGTTCAGCAGGAAACTTAGTTCAATCAGTAAGCTAGCTCAGTATTCCCTAAATGAACTTTTCTTTCACTTACCTCTGGTTTCTCCTCATTGCCATACCACAATTCCTCTGGCTGAGATGTGTGGATCACTGTCCTGAACAGAATTCTTCAGTGAGGAAGGATGGGGAAGTGAAATTTGACTCAGATAGTGTCAGATCTATCTGAGCAGACATTCCCCTCTTGCACTGCAGAAATGAAGAAACATACCAAAATAAAACACAACAAAAAACTGGAATGATCCAAATCCTTAAGGTTGACTCTAGTAAAAAGCCTCACTGTCCCTCACAGCAATGTCCAGGGACAGCATCCACCTAAGTATAGAAGGAGGAATTGTAAAAATGGAAAAGGTAAGATGAAAATGGCTTCTATTAAGACTGATAATATTTCTCTTTGAACTCTGGCCTTTGTTCACTGCTTTATCTTCTTCTCCCTGGATGCCAACTGCCTGCTGACTGTTACCTGGTTCTTTTTTTTATCATTTGTGTTTGCAAGCCCTTGCTTATTAGTACCAATAGCAGGAATCTGGGCTAACTGGAAATATATTATCTTTCTTTGCATATTCCCAATGGGAATGGAGATGGCATCAAAGAGTCTCCTGGGATCTAGGGGACAGTTGTTTGCTACCATCACTTGCACCAACTACATGGTCAAATTGTCTTGGAGATTTCTGAAAGACAGCAAGAAGACAGTAGAAAAAATAAGAGAAATTCACTGTGGTCTTAGCTATCACCAGTTAGTGAGTAAGTCATTCTCAGCAGCCTCTAACCTCATCCAAAAGAGAAAAATTCAATGCAAGCTAATCTTTCAGTTAAAATCAATAATATTCAAAAGCATCATTCATCTCCACAAATTTTAGGGGAAATATGATGGTAATTCACATTCAGGGAATATAAAATTGAGAAAGAATCCTAGATAACTCTTGGGGATTTCAGGGGACTACTTAAGAATGCAATGCATCATACACCTGTATTCAGGACAGCTTGGTCCATTTTTCACTCCTCCTCCTCTAACTTCATCATGGATGTTATCCTCAGGATCTTCGGATCTCTCTCTCTCTCTCTCTTCTCTCTCTCTCTCTCTCTCTCTCTCTCTCTCTCTCTCTGTGTGTGTGTGTGTGTGTCTGTGTATCTGTGTGTCTGTGTGTCTGTGTGTGTGTTTGTGTGTGTGTACGTGTGTGTATATGTGTGTGTGTTTGTGTGTAAAAGAATTTTCAAAGTGTGTCTACTTTGTGATTAAGAGGAAGAGAGTGGAGTAAGTAGGCTGAGAGACTGGACATTTTGAAATGAAACTCCTCACCTTTTTCTCACTCATGGACCCTATCATTGCTTCTGATTTCATCCAACAGGAATTGTAAAAATGAAATTACAGAATTATAGCTACTAAGGAACCCTTGAATGACTCATGGGATTAATTACCACCAGAAAAGTTATCAATTATCAAAGAACAGACCAATTTAAACTTAAACTTAATACCTCAACCTATTCACCACCTGTTTCTTTAATCCTTTTAATATATTCTTACCCCTATTATTTAGCCGAATTTTCCCCTAAAATTCATTAATATTGCAATCCTATTAATTCTTCCCATGCTCTTCCTTTAAAAAAAATAATTGTTATTTGTTTTTCTACATGCAACAGTAGTTTTTAACCAATCATTTTTGGCCATGTTTTAAGTTTTACAATTTTTCTCCCTCCCTCCTCCCCAGACTGAAAGCAATCTTATATAAGATCTATTTTTAAAACCGTTATGCTCATCCTTCTTGAATCTTCGGTTGCTCATTACCCCAAGTCTTCATATTAGATGCTTTATTCTTCATTATTTTCTGAAATATCACCTCACTTTGGGTTTTCATTTCAGGTCTCTAACCTCTTCTTCCCTTTCTTTTTCCTTGGTTTCTGTATTTTTCTTGACGGTGTTAAGGTGGGTAATCTCCATGATTCAGCCATCAGTCTTATTCTCTTCCCTCTCCATAACTTCTCCCCTGGAATTCCCTTGACTTCAACTACCACTTCCTTACAGAAGAACCTCTACTTCCAAACCCTGATGTCTCTCCTAAACTTCAGACTCTTAGCTCTACTTTTCTAAAAGATAATTCTATGAGATAATAAGATACGAATTATATCCTACCCTACCCTATCCCATTCAATTATGTTCTATTTCATAGCATCCCATTCCATCCCAACCTATCCCATCCTTTCTTATCATGGATCAGGTATCATTTAGGCTACAAAATATTTTGGTGAAGGATCTTATTTGTCTAGAAGAAATGATGAGACTCTCTTCCTCTTGGTTGAAAGGTGAAATATGAGCTTTATATACATTCTTAGACATGGGTGCTGTGCTTGTCAATTTTAATTAACTATTTTCTTTGTTATAATACAGGGTTGGGGTGAGATTATGGATACTGGGATATGATAGTTATATAAAATCTGAAATATAACATTGATTTTTTAAATTACTCCAAGGATGGGGGCAGCTAGGTGGTGTAGTAGATAGAGTACACGCCCCAGACTCAGGAGTACCTGAGTTCAAATCCTACCTCAAACACTTAATAATTACCTAGTTGTGTGGCCTTGGGCAAGCTTAACCCCATTGGACTTGCAAAAAACTAAAATAAATTACTCCAAGGATGTACCTGATACAGAGAACTCTCTGAGCATAGGTTTTAGAAAACGTTTATATTACTGAGAAAACAATTTATTAATGGTGTAATAAGTTGTGAGTGGTAGCCCAGGTCAGAAAAAAAAATGCATTAGGCAAAAGCTCTTGTGTCAATTAGTATTGGAATTCAGCTAGTGAAGGTCCACTCCACTTTTATTCTGGGTGAGATTGGAACACTCAGTCTCAAACATAATGAAACAAAAGAAAACAGAAACAGAAGAAATCAATATAGAAATAATTATTTAAATGGATATCAACATGAGAAAATAGTACAGATAGATAGGAGTCATTTCTAAATATCATATATAAGTTCTGGAAACAGAATTCTATCATTCTGCTCTCAAACTGTCAATATTTCTTCTGAAAAATTTTCTCATGTTTCTTTTCAAGATAAAGACTTAAAATAATTCTTTAAAGTAAGAAATTCTCTTTCCTTTTTGTTCTCTCAGTCTCACTTCAGTCCTAAAAGGAACACTTGAGTTTAAATCTAACCTTAGACAATTAGTAATTGAGGAATCCTAGGCAGTTAGATGACTCAATAGTTAGAGTGTTGGACCTGGTGTTAGGAAGACTCATCTTCCCAAGTTCAAATCTAACTTCAAATACTTACTTACCTGTGTGATTCTGAGAAAGTCATTAAATGCTCTCAGCCTCATTTTTCCCATCTGTTAAGTGAGTTAGAGAAGGAAATGACAAATCACTGCAAGAAAACTCCACATGAGATCACAAAGAGTTAGACACAACTGAAATGACTGAACATAACAATAATTACCCTGGACAGTTACTAGAGCCCTCTGTGCCTCAATTTATTCATGTATAAAGCTCAAATTTTAGACCAGATGTCCTCTGAGGTCATTTCTAACTCTGAATCTGTAACCTATGACATGCATTTCTCTAGAATCATACATAAACAGTCTCTCAAGAAACTCTCAGAGATGGCTAGGTGGCTCAGTGGATAGAGCACTGGCCCTGGAGTCAGAAGTACCTGAGTTCAAATCTGGCCTCAGATACTTAATAATTACCTAGCCATGTAGCCTTGGGCAAGCCATATAACCCCATTACCTTGCAAAAAAAAAACCTTAAACAAAAAGAAACTTATAAATCACACTAGTTTCTTTGCAAAAAGTCCTTTGAAATGGCCATTGCACCTACAGAATTTATGACTATCCAAAAGATCATCGTAGAGGACTTACATGTCTCCTTTAATAACTAATTTTATTTGGTATTGAGTACAATGAAGAAAAGAAAGAATGCCTGCAAAGGTAAATACATTGAATTTTTTAAAAGTTTGGGTCACAAGCCCACGTTTGATATGTGGAAATCATTTTTGACTCTTCATTCTCTCTCACCAAATTCAAATAGTTGTTAAATATTGCCAGTTCTACTTCTACAACATTTCCCCCCATCAATTCAAGTCTCACCTAAGATATTACAGTGACTTCCTTATGTCATTATCACTTCATATTTTCTTTTGTCCAATTCTTTCATCTCTGCATTGCCAAAGTGATATCCTTGAAGTTACTCTTCTACTCAAAAACCTCCTCCTACTCCATAATACTTCTGGAAGAAAATATAAATAAAAATAAATCTATAAATAAATACAAATAGAATTCCTTTGTTTGATATTCAAAACTTTGTACAACTTAGTTCCAAAAATATTTCCTGCATATCCCTATTTCTGTCTATTTCATATATATATATATATATATATATATATATATATGTATGTATGTATGTATGTATATATATATATATGCCATATGGATACCATATGGACATATATATCTGTATATGAGAATGTAAATTTATATGCACATGCAAATATAAATACACATATATATACACACATATGCACACAACTTACCTCTATGTCTCAAAAGTTCCACCAAACTGGCCTTATTGCTCTTCCCCTCGTGTAGCCCTTGTTCTCCTATCTCTATGCTTTTGCACTAGCTGGAAATGGAAGTAACAAGCAAAGAAAGGATTTTTTGCTCCTTGGAGAGTTTGGGTGAGAAAGGAAGGATATGAAACTCTGATAAGGTCTTATGATGATTTTTGAAAGACTAGAAGAGAAAGGCACATCTATAGGTATCAGAGAAGGGTAAATAGGAAAGGACTGAAGATATAGGAGCAGGAAGCAATTGAAGAGACAAACTACTAGAGGAGGATATACAAATATTTTATTTATACATATGTATATGTGTATAACCATATTATCAATCTAAATGGAAGGTTATATCTTTGTATATACATTTATATACTTGAATATTTTAAATGGTTTCTAATTAAATGTATAAGTCTAGTAACCATTAATAAAAGAACTTATATACATATATAAAATAAAGTGTATATTCCCTGAAGAGATGATGAAAAAAGGATAAAACCATTGCTTGTACAAAAGTATTCGTTGCAGCCCTGTTTGTGGTGCCAAAGAATTGGAAATTAAGTGAATGTCGTTCAATTTGGGGAATGGCTTAGCAAACTGGGGTATATGTATGTCATGGAACATGGAACACTTAGAAACTAGAAGGGATGGGAATTCAGGGAAGCATGGAAGGATTTGTATGAAGTGATGCTGAGCAAGATGAGCAGAACCAGAAAAAGCACTGTATACCCTAACAACAAAATGGGGGTGAGAGTCAAACTTGCTCATTCCATCAGTGCAACAATCAGGGACAGTTTTGGGGTATCTATGATGGAGAATACCATCTGTATCCAGAGAAAGAATTGTGGAGTTTGATCAAAGACCAAAGACTATTACCTTCAAATTAGGGCAAAAAAAAGTTATCTTATTATGTAATTTTGCTATCTCTTATACTTTATTTTTCTTCCTTAAGGATATGATTTCTCTGTAATCACATTCAACTGAGATCAATGTATACCATGGAAACAATGTAAAGACTAACAGAATGACTTCTGTGGGGGGTGGGGGGAGGGAAGCAAGAATGGGGGAAAATTGTAAAATTCAAAATAAATAAAATCTTTCTAAAGAAAATAAAAGTATATATTAATTTTAATAAGAGTACAATAAAAAATTGATAATATTTTTCATTCTCTTCTATCCTTTGTTATCTTTGGTTTATTTTTGTAGATGTCTTTACTTGTAGTATTGTTAAAAAACCAGTCCTGTTAGAAAAAATATTTATCAAGTCAGATCAAGTCAATAAAATTTGATATTTTTGACTCAATTTTAATTCTACCTTTTTTGGCAAAATTTCTGAAGCTACCAGCCAAGGTGACAGTCTTTGAGACTGAAATATCTACTGCCTCAACATATTAAAGACAGGTAATATAAAGGAAGGCAAAAAGCAAACAAATAAAACCAAAATAAATCCTAACTATAAATTTTCAGGGAGGTTATAGTCTAGAATCTCAGGGGTGGGAAAACCCTACAGCCCACAGGCCTTAGTGGTCAGATGTTGCCAAGGCAACCACAGATGAAATTCGAAATTCAATAAATCTATGATTTTTTAGGGGTGAATTAATTAAATATTTGACCAATATAATTTTTAAGTTTTGGCCCTTGGCAGAACAAAGGTTCTCCACCCATTTCTTAGAGCAATAAGACATAAAAATGACTGTAATAATGTAGGCAATAGGCTGTATGCTGTATGCTATGACCTCTGAAAGGTTAATTCAAAGGCAGTCAATCAACATTTATTGAGAATCTACTATGTGCCAGACATTGTACAAAGTGCTTGGGGGATAAATATGGAAATTCCTAGCTTAAAAAACTTAAAACTCTACTGAATCAGTACACTGTTGGATTTAGTGAAGGGGCAGGAGATTTCAAAATGGGGAATAAAGTGAACACAAAATTGAATCTTATTTCCCTAGTGACCAAGGGAATTGAAGGAATTTACTCAACCTAAAACTTGAACTAGAATTTAAGTGTTAACTTTTTTTTTAGGTTTTTGCAAGGCAAACGGGATTAAGTGGCTTGCCCAAGGCCACACAGCTAGGTAATTATTAAGTGTTTGAAACCGGATTTGAGCCCAGGTGCTCCTGACTCCAGGGCCCGTGCTTTATCCACTATGCCACCTAGCCACCCCTTAAGTGTGAACTTTGAAACAAGTGTGAAGGATTGAGTTTAAAGAAGGCAGGTGAATAGAGTATGATTAGTACTTGAATTCAAGTCATTATCTCTGAATATTGTGGGATTACATAGCTATGACATAACTGTTTTGAATACAGGTTGGGTTTCAAGATTCTCCATGGCAAACATCTTTATGTGCTCAAATGACCCGGTGTACTTGCCGCAAAGTTTCCCATGACAATCATGCCCCATGGTTGTTCGATTGAAGGAACTGAGGTTATTCAGCTTGAAAACTTGGTAGGGACATATCTCCATCTTCCTCAAATTTTTCAATGGTTACTATGCCAAAGCAAATTAGTTGGTGCTTTTTTTTAATTGCTAATGATGATGATGTTAGTCCAATGAGGTCAGGGAGGTGATGCCACAGCAAGCATATAAATTGGAGTTGAGTGAGGGGTGCTGAGCTAAGTCACCAGTCATTGCACTTTCTCCTCCAGAGTCATCTGTGTCAAGTGGCCAGATATGAATTAGAATGACTAGAGATGACCCTGGATTCAAGACCATTAGGCTTAAGGTCACACAACTAGTAAGCATCATATCTCGTGTCACATTTGAACTCAGATCCTCCTGACTGAACCATCTAGCTGCCCCTCAATCCCTAAAAGAATTAAGTACAATGTAAGAAAGACATAAGGAGGCAGGTTTCAGTGCAGCAAAATGAAAAATGAAAAACGTTCCTAGACATTAGGGCAAATCCACAATGGAGAATATTTCTGATGAAGTAATGAGATGACTCATATCATATCCAAGCAGAGGAAGAATGATCATTTTCTATAGATGTAGGCAGTCTGCGATTTGGGTAGCATATGGGTCAGGTTATCTGACATCGCTTCTGATCTTTAAAACACACTGAACAACTCCTCTGAATTTCTTGAATTATTGCATTTGGGGAACCCTGCAGATAGTGAGTTAGCTTTTCTTAAGATCAATCAATACCATTTCCTCTATCTTCCTACATCTATTTCCCTGATATCTTCCCCTAGGGAGATAACTAGGCCTAAAAAAAAGAATGCCACTAGCATTGAAGAGATTCAGTCTTTTTTAAATCACTGTAGTGCATCTATGGAAATAGATTTCTTTTTTTTTCTTTTAAAAGACTTTTCAGAGCTCTGATTTCTGATTGACCAGAAAGGAAGAAGTTCAGGTTCCTCTGGTTTCCCTTAGACTAGATCCTGAGGGGATCCCTGCTCCTGGGCTCATTAAAAAGAGTTTAATCAATGAATCCTCCAGGGTAGATAGATAAGTAAAGGGAGAGAGAGAGAGAGAGAGAGAGAGAGAGAGAGAGAGAGAGAGAGAGAGAGAGAGAGAGAAAGCAGGGACTGTCCTCAGCATCCTTCCTTCTGGACTTTTGCTTAAGATCTATGTTGATTATTCTGTGTTGATTGTTCATTCCCTTCTTCATTGTGAGTTGAGGGGACAACATCAAGAGTAGGAACTATTCTAGAGGACTTGTCTTGCCTTGGGCAACAGAGGCCCAATACTTTGTAGGGAAACAATTCATTTGTGGATTCTCCTGTGAGAGGTGAGCATTTTCTTTAGTGTTTGCCTTTGTAATAGAACAGAAAGGGAGAGCAAGGGAATTGAGAAGCCTTTAGAATACAGAATAGAATCTAACAAACAGCAAAATCAAGGGTCTTCCTTCAGTCATTTACCCAAGACAGAAAAGGCAGGTTGATGAAGTGGGAAAGAGTGGCTAGGCTTAAATCCCACTTCTGTCGCCTATTAGCTGTGACAATGTACAAACTTAAAATTCCTCACCTGTAAAGTGGGAATACAAATACTTGCATTATTTCCTACAAAAGAAATTTTTTTCAGTAAAGAACTAAATAAAATGTGGATTTTTATAGTTAGATCTCTCTAACTCTCCATGAGATTCTACCTTATTTTATTTGTGCATTACTTGTGCCTCGTGTAGGGTAGTTCACAGAAGAGGCACAAAGTAAATGCTCGTTTAATTGCACTCCCCAGCCCAGCTCTATTCACCTGTGCTGAATGCACTAGAACTTTGGTAGTCTGGTCCTGGACTCATACCATATGTGACTGGGATGCCCTCACTCTTAGTCCGAATAGTTGTGGGGGCAGAATAAAGGAACCAGATTGCTACCAAGAATATATCTCAGTTAGAGTGAAAGGGAAAGAAATCAAGGGGAAAAGATAGGAGAGACTCTAGACAGGATTGGATTCTATGGAGATGAGGATTGACATAACTGCGGCACCAACAACAACAAATATTCTTGTTACACTTTACATACAATATCTTATTTTTATCCTCACAATGACTTTGTTGAGGTAAGAAATGTAAGTATTCTGTGTTTTTTATTATTAAATTTTATTTTTAATTTAAGGAATAAGTATTTCTATGACATGGCACAATAAAAAAGATGATTGTTGATTTTATCAATATAGGAAGTTTCTAATGAATGGACTTCTCCCAGTACAAATGAATACCATCTCTTCAACTTATACTTTGGAGCATTTTCTGGGACACTGAATAGGTAAGTCACCTGCCCAAGGTCACAAAGTCAATGGGTTCCAAATGTTCATCTGAACCTTGTTTTTTCTCCTTTTGAAATCAGTTACTTTTCCATATAAAACTTGAGAAAGGTGAGAGCATTAATCCCAGCTATCAAAAAATACTTTTCATTAGAAAGTGGTCCGTGGCTTAAGTACTGAAGGAAGCTAAGGATTGGAGGAGGCTGACAGTGATTGGAGAGTACATTTCTAGAAAGGTAAGACAGGCTGTACAAAGGCACATAGGTTGGAAATAGAATGTTAAGTACTGGAAACAACAGAGAGGTCAGATGAGATAGAACAAAGACAATGTGAAGTCTATTAATATATAATAAATAACCATAAAAATTGACTGAAGCTCAATTATGTTGATTTTTAAAAGTCTTCTGAATTCTGAATTTTGGCCAAAATACATCGAAATCACTGAAAATTCCTTAGTAGAAGAATGATATGATCAGTTAGGTGCTTAAGGATGTTTATTTGGCAGCTGTGAACAGGATAAATTAGAAAAGAGAGAAAGCAGAAGGAGTTAAATTTACAGCCTATTACAATAGTCCAGATTAGGGAACAAGGTGGGGGTGAGGGTAGGAATGAGAGTTTGAACTAGTTTATTTATTGTGTGAATGGAGAGAAGGGATGGATGTAACAGATAGATGGAGGTAAAATCTACCATCCTTAGGATGACTAGGTGGTGCAGTGGATAGAGCACTGGCCCTGGAGTCAGGAGTACCTGAGTTCAAATCTAACCTCAGACACAATAATTACCTAACTGTGTGGCCTTGGGCAAGCCACTTAACCCCACTTGCCTTGCAAAAAAAAAAAATCTACCATCCTTGACAAATTGGGGATGAATATTAATGACTAATTATTTAATGGAACAGAGTGAGAATGAGTAGTCAGACAGATAGGATGGGAACCAGTACTGAATAATGCCACAAAAGCCTAAGCATGAGAGAATAATCTTAATGGAAGGACTGGTTAGGAGTGTAGATAGCATTATAAAAGACAAGGAAGAAAAAATGGAAATAGATCTTAGCAATTAAGAGACCACTGGTGGGGGTAGCCAGGTGGCACAGTGGATAGAGCACCAGACCTGGAGTCAGGAGGATCTGAGTTCAAATTTGAAATCAGACATTTAATAATTATCGATCTGTGTGACCTTGGGCAAGTCACTTAACCCCCACGGCCTTGCCAAAAAAAGAGAGAGAGAGAGAGAGAGAGAGAGAGAGAGAGAGAGAGAGAGAGAGAGATCACTGGTAACTCTGGAGATAATTTATTTAAGCTATGAGTTTAGGAGTCAAATTTTAATGGATCAAGGACATGAAGAGAGAAAGGCGACAAATCTTTCATTTAGGATTTTAAAACCTATAGTTCTTTCAATTGTTTCTCTATCCTGTCTCCCATTTCCAGCTTTCTCCCAGCCCTCTCTCATTCTCTCTCTCTCTCTCTCTCTCTCTCTCTCTCTCTCTCTCTCTCAAAACCACCATCCCATAACCAACAACAACAATAAAAATAAAACAGTAAATGAACAAAAAAATCCTGATATTTAAAACAGAGCATATGGAAGATGGCATGAGGATCCCATCTAAGAAATATCCAAGGAGGCATAATGAGGGGGGGGCTATCATCCTGGCTACATATAGAGGAAAAGAAGACAATAATGTATAAAACTGAATTTTAAAAGAAGAGATGGATTTTAGAGGGAAAAAAGTTGAACCTGAAGTGAAGAGATCTGGGTTCTACTCTGACCTCTGCTACCAACTAGCATCTTACCTCTCTGAGCATGTTTTCTCATCTACAAATGAGTGAGGCTTGATTGCATGATTCTAATGATTCCTTCTGCTCATAAGATTCTAGTATATCTCTAATAATTAAAATATATATTAATGATAGAAACTAGATGCTTAATTATTGAGGAAATATTGCAAGAGATTAATCCAAAATTGGGTGGTTTAAGTATTTCTACGCCCACAAGGTGGAGTAGGGGTCTGAAGGAAAATTTAGAAAAGGAAATGTGAATTGGGTGAAAATATAGAATAAGGGGGAATTCCGAGTTTGAGGAAAGGAATGTGTTATAAATAGAAACAAAAGGTATAATAAGTCAACTATTGTTATTGTCATGGAGACAATGGCAAGTTGTCTAACCACAAAGGGGAAGTAAAAGTTTATGAGTTTCAATGGGTTTTTTTGTGATTATGGTGCTATGTCACTAACTGACATCATAACCCAAAAGATAAATTCATTCACTGGCATTTAGTTGCAGTTATCAAAATAACAAACACTTATTTAGTCTCTTGCCAATGAAAGCTGCTATTGAAATATTTCCTATCAGAAAGTGGGAAATAAAACATACTCCATATTTGTCTCTATATCTTTGAGAATTAAAACTTCTGATTACTAATGTTAACTCTCTTTTTCACCTTAGCTGACAGAAGGAACAGTGGACTGAATGGTGGGAAATCATTCTGGATTCATCAAATTTTACATCGAAGGCTTTTCTGGCTCTCCAGAATTCCGCCACATACTCTTTGCCATCTTTTTCCTCACCTTCTTTGTGACTTTAATGGGAAATGTGGTAATCCTTGTCATTGTCTATGCTGATCGCCGACTACACTCTCCTATGTATTTCTTCCTTGGTCACCTGTCTTTCTTGGACATCCTAATTACCTCCACTATCATTCCTCCCATGTTAAGTGGATTGTTAATGTCTGAAATTCTGACCATGTCCTTTTCAGCCTGTGTCTCTCAACTCTTCTTGTACCTCTCTTTGGGGACAATAGAATTTGTGTTACTTGCAGCAATGGCAGTAGATCGTTATGTGGCAGTTTGCAACCCTCTTAGATACAACATCATCATGAATAGTCAAGTTTGTCTCTGGGTGGTAATTTTTTCTTGGGTATTTGGTTTTCTTTTTGAAATCTGGCCAGTCTATGCTACTTTTAAACTCTCCTTTTGCAGATCAACTCTTGTAAACCATTTCTTTTGTGAGAGAGGGCTATTGCTCAAGCTTGCCTGTGATGACACAGTTTTCATAGAATTTATTCTCTTCTTGCTGGCCATTGTTATTCTCTTTGGTTCTTTGTTTCCCACTGTTATTTCTTATAGTTATATAATCTCCACCATCCTGAAGATCCCTTCTGCCTCTGGCCGAAAGAAGGCCTTCTCAACTTGTGCCTCTCACTTCATCTATGTGACAATTGGTTATGGTACCTGCTTATTTCTTTATGTAAAGCCCAAGCAGACCCAAGCAGCTGAGTATAACAAGATTGTCTCCTTGATGATTTCAGTGGTAACCCCATTCCTGACACCCTTTATCTTCACTCTGCGGAATGATAAGGTCAAAGAAGTCCTGCAAGATGGGATGAAACACTACTATCACCTCTTTAAGGGTAAGCCATTCCCAAGGGATGTTTCAGTGACAGCTGTATACATTTTGAATTTTTGGAGTACCCTTGAATCTTCATTCTTTACGCTACTTCTTTTTCATAATCATTACTTAGTATTGAGTTCTCTTATTCTTGGATATATTCAAGACAAAGTTAGTGAGCAAGTTCACTCTCCCTTAGGGAGCTTGTTCCCAGCTAGCACCAGTACCATTGTGTTGTGTTTGCCGAAATGTCATTCAATAATTTTGAAGGCAATTATGAGCTAGAGAAGGGGTAGAAAGTGGAAAGTTTCTGGTAAGAATTGGGACAGATTTGTTTGATGCACTGATCTCTTTTCCTCCCCAAATTGATTTCCTGTGCAGGACCTTGACAATCAGAACCACAAAACTATAAATAGTTATTAGCTCTATACCATTTCCATCCCAAAACTCTTCAAATCCTATACAACAGTCTCTGAAAAGACCTTGACAAATGAATATTTCAACCTGGATGAACTGATGGAGAACCAGCAAGGGAGAATCAGGAGGAAAAAATATCTCTCTCCATATATATAGTGACTACAATAATGCAATTTGAAATAACACTAAAACACAGATGAAAGTGATTCAATGACAAAGTCCAAAAGACAGAAGGTGAAACAAAAATCCCTTTTCTCAATGAAAAGACCAGGGATTATTAGAGAAGAATTTTGTATGCACTGTCAGATTAGGTCATGCATTGCTTAGTTTTGCTTAAGTGATTTTTTTTTTTTGGTAACAAAGGAGGTTCTTCTGTGTGCATATGTGTGTGTATATGTATGTATGTATTTGGTTATGTTTATGTGCTGTTTCAAATGTCTATGGCATAAGACATTGGTCCTCAAACTTTTTTGATCATATAATCCCTTAGTAAATTTTGTGAACCATCTTCCAATATATGCATAATTATTAATTTATTAATTGTGCAAATTTACTTGTATATTTATAATTATGGATTACTATAAATAAAAAACAATAAATAAATAGATTAGATAAATGTGAAATAATATTCTATTTTTTATTAATGGGAAAAGTCTCACTAAAGTGTCATTTTTTCCAAAAGTTCATCTAATGTACTTTTTTAACATTCATCCATATGCATATATAATTTTTTAAGTTACAAAATGTCTTTCCACCCTCCTTTCCCACCCTCTTCCTCTCAACAGTGAACAGTCAGGTAAATATTGTGTGTGTATGTATATATAGATAGGTAGATAGATGATAGATAGATAGATAGATAGATAGATAGATAGATAGATAGATAGATAGATGATAGATAGATAAACATGTTTACAAATTAGTCATTTTGGTATGAGGAATTAGGATTAGAGGAAAGAGATACACGAGATAATTTTTATAAAATGTTCATCAGATTCTGAAGGGTTGCTTTTTTGTTATTTTTTTCTTTTGTTTACTTTGTTTTGTTTTTCTTCCTCTGGATGGAGATGGCACTGTCCATAGCCATTCTAACAGCGTTGTCTTAGCTCTATGAACTACTCAAAGGAGCTGCTTCCTCTGTTGTTGCTAATGTGTGAATTGTTCCCTTGGTTCTGCTCCCTTCACTTAGCATTAGATCCTATCACTCATTCCATGTTTCTCTAGAGTTTCACCA
Organism: Macrotis lagotis; assembly: GCF_037893015.1. Lineage (NCBI taxonomy): Eukaryota > Metazoa > Chordata > Mammalia > Peramelemorphia > Peramelidae > Macrotis > Macrotis lagotis. The sequence continues at coordinate 105,227,857 of NC_133664.1, forward strand.
TTTATGGTTTCTTATAGAACAATAATATTCCAGAGTATTCATATACCATAACTTGTTTAGCCATTTCCCAATTAATGGGCATCCCCTAAATTTCCAATTCTTTGCCTCTACAAAAAGAGCTAATATGAATATTTTGGAACATGTAGGACTTTTTAATCATTTTTATGATTTCTTTTGGAATTGGAATTGCTGGGTCAAAAGGTATGAACAGTTTTCTTGCTCTTTGGGTATAGTTTCATATTGCTCTCCAGAATGGTTGGGTCCATTCACAAATCTACCACCAATGTCCCAATCCTCCCACAACCTCTCCAACATAGATCATTTTCCCTTTTTGTCATCTTAGTCAATCTGATAGATATGGGGTGATATCTCATAGTTTTTAAATTCACATTTCTCTAATCAATAATGATTTGGAGCCTTTCCCCTCAAATGGTCATATATAGCTTTAATTTGTTCATTTGAAAATTGTTCATATCCTTTGACCATTTATCAATTGGCAAATGATAAAATGTCATTATTAATATGAACAATAAGAGAATTGTTAATGTACATCCTTCATTATTTCTCAAAATCTTGGTTTAAAACTTTGTGATGCAGCAATTCAAGGTAATGTTTTAAGTCCTGTTTATTACAATGCTAGTCATTAAAGGGGTTATTAAAGCCTGACATCTGAGAAAGATAACTCACAAAGTTGAAAAAGGAAGAATGAATGAAAAGTCTTTGTTAAAAGTCATTATATTAATCACTATGATAAGTGCTGAGTATATAATAACACAATCTATACAGTCTCATCCCAGACCAGTAAGGAATAAAGTATAGGGAAAGGGTAGAAAATATGGAAGATATTAGTCATTTTATCCAGGATGGATAAAGAACAGCTCTCACTTCCTGTTGAACTTTCAGTGTGAACATTTACACTCAGAAATGAGCAACTCTATATATCAGGATTTGATATGTTGTTTTATTGATTTTCAAGACTTGCGAATGTGTTAATAACTTGATTTAGACTAAAAAGTATGTGAGCATACTATTTTTTCTCTTTGGAGATATTCTTTTTACCAGAACTTTTATATTACTTTAGAAAAATGCTTTATGCTCAGCAGGAGGGTAGTATAAAGCTCAAGTGGAGAAGTTGTCATCAGATTAAAGGACTGGTGACTACAGACTAACAGTAATGATAGCAGATTCTTATTGTGCTTTAAGCCTTGCAAATTGCTTTACATACATTACCTCATTTGAGACTCATAATATCCCTAGTTTATACAGGAAGAGAGTGTGGATAGAAAAGGAAAATTTCATTTATTAAAAAAAAATCCTTTTCCCCTGTCCCTCACAAGATAATCAGTGGAAATATAGAGGCATGAACTAAATTAAGCTGATTAGATCACCATGATGCCCTCTGTCCTGACTCTTATGTCAATCAAGTTTTCTTTTTAAAAAAATTCACCCATGCTGAATGCACTTCAAATAACTGAAACCCCTAAAGGATTTTGTGTGTCTAGTTTCCTTCAGTCCCTTAAGATCCTTTGAGTTTGATAATATATATGAGTAGAACTGAAAACAAAGTGTGAGGAGATGGAATTTCTATAAGATTCTATATTTTCCCAGATTTTTTGTCTTTTACAGTATGACTGACTACCTCCTCTAAGTTTTGAGTCATGTTACTGTTAAATCTTCATAGCTCCTTATATATTCTTAATTTGAGAATGGAAAAAGAAAGCTGTAGCTCTGGACACAGCAAATTTGCCTTTTCTTTCTTTATCTCTTTCTCCATACCTCCAACCCTTTTTTTGCTGGAGGGAGAGCTAAATCATTCACTTATTTCCTCATTTCTATTATATTCCTGTTTGAAATCTATAACTCAAGCTCATTTATCATATATCTCTTATGAAGGAAAACAGATTCCACCCCAGCCAAGAGGTTAAATATCTTTCTTACAGTCATAAAGCAAGTTTTTGTCAGGGGGGAAAAACTTGAATCAACTCAATCAATCAACCTGGACCAGACTCTGAATAAGAAGCTAAGGAGGTAAATACCAAAAAAAAAAAAAAGAGATTGCTTTATAATAGAGAATGCAATAAGTTCACACAAATAAATAGTAAAGAATAATGTGAGGGATGGTCCCCTAGCATTTGGTGGGATTAGGAAAAATTTCATGTAATAAAGTGGTACTTGAACTACATTGAGAAGGAGAGGAATTATATAAAGTAGTGATGAAGAATGAGTTAATTGTTAGAATGAGGAATGGCCAATGACAAGGCCTAGAGATAGGAAATAGAGAGAGCAAAAGAGAGAGACATAATTGACAGGTTCCCCAAGGGAGGGGTAAGAAATAAAATACAATGAAACTGAAGATATTGTTTGGGACAAGGTTGTAAATTTTTTAAAATGCTAAATAGAAGAGTTTATATTTTATCCTGAAAGCAATTGGGAGTCACTGGAATTTATTAAATAGAGGAATCAAGTGCTCTTTACTGTACTTAATGAAAAAACACTTTGGCAACTATGTGGATGATGAACTGAACTATGGAGAGGTTTAAAAAAACAATCTAATTAGGAGGGTGTTGCAATAATTGGGGGGAGGGGTGTAAGGTGATGAGAGCCTGAACTAAGAATATAGCCATTCAAGTGGAAGGAAGAGATCAAATGGAAAAAATGTTAAGAAGGCAAAGGCATGATTTCACAACTGGTTGGATATTTAGTGTGACAGAGGGTAATGTTCTGAGTTTATGAGTGAGGTTATGAACCTGGGTGCTAAAAGCAATAGACATTTAAACATTTGGAAGAGGAAAGTGTAGAGGATGAAAGGTAATGTGAAATTTAGACAAGTTGAATTTGAGATGACTGTCAGTCAGTTATAAACATGTGCCAAACACTGAATGAAGTTCTGGGAAAATAAAGAAAGGCAAAAGAAGGACTCTATCCTTTAAGAACTCACAAGCTAGGGTATGCTTTCTTCAGGATGTCCAATTTGAAATGTTCTATAGATAATTGGGGATGTGGAACTGAACCTCAGAAGTCTGACACCTTATGGCCTGTTTTTTTGTATTTAAGCTTCCAGTAAGGTCTCTCAATTGATTCAAGGTATTAGGACTCAGGCCATTGAGCTCAAGCTCAAGGATGATTTCAGTACCTTTTATGGAAAAGCTACCCTGGTGTACATTGCAGATATTGCTCCAGGGAACCAAGATAGATAAATAGATAGATAGATAGATAGATAGATAGATAGATAGATAGATAGATAGACAGATTTTGAATCAGAAATCATGGGTTAAATTATCACCTAGGGCAAAACACTGAATGCCTCTAGGGCTCATTTTTTATCTATAAAATGAAGTGAGCTGTATGTGGCTAATGGCTGGATGAAGTTCTGGGAAAATAAAGAAAGGCAAAAGAAGGACTCTGTCCCTTAAGAACTCATTTAGTCATAAGACTAATAAGATTGTACTTTTTTAAAAAAAATCCTTTTTTCTCAATTATAAGTAAGCAAAAAATGTTAACATTAATTTTTTAAAATTTTGAGTTTCATAATCTCTCCCTCTCTCATCTCTCTATTCCTTGAGAAGGTAAATGATTTGATATAGATATAGATAAATATTAAAGCAAAGTATTTCCATATTGGCCATGTTGCAAAACAAAATGCAGACAAAAAATAAGAATAATAAAATAAAAAAATAAATTTTGATCTACATTCTTTCTCTGTGGATGGATAGAATTGTTCATTAGTACTTGGGAAATTTCTCAGATCTTTGTTTTCTGGGAATAGTTAGTTCATTCACAGTTGATCAATGTATAATATTTCTGTTACTTCCTACAATATTTTCCTCCTTCTACTCATTTCACTTTGTATCAGTTCTTGTAAGTCTTCCCAGTTTTTTTCCTGAAAAGTTCATTCTCATCATTTCTTACAGCACAATAAAATTCAATCACAACATATACCACAACTTGTTCAGTCATTACCAGATTGCTCATTTCTATGAATATTTGGATTATGTGAGTTTATGTTTGTGTAACTTTGTGAGAATTTTCATCCTGTGTCACCTATGTAACTAAGCAGTGGAGAGTGGAATTTGTTGGTTAAAAGGCTTGACAACAATGACATTTTAAAAGAAATACTCATAATAAAACTTAAGGTGTGTTTATTCTCTAAGATTCTGCCCTCAGTCTTCCCTGCCTCTCTAAAATCCCATTCATGGCAATATCACACACTGCCTTGACTTCAGATACCAGCTCCACACAGGAGAGTCTCAATCTTTATTTTCAATCCTGATTTTTCTCCTAAACTCCAAGCCCATAATTCTAGTTACTGATGGAAAAGCTCCATCTGGATATACTTTAAATCATTATATACAAAACTATTTTTAATTTTTGTGGCCCTATTTTTTCCTCTTTTTGATTATGTTTTTTGTGTCAGTAATACCACCTTTTCTTCAGTCTTCCATGTTCTTGGTGTCATTTTTGATTATTTCCTTCTTTTCTCATCTAACCAGATACTACTTCAGTGTATCATGATAAATGATATTATATGATATGTAATAGACTAACTAAAGCCTGAGCTATGGAATATTCTAGTGAAGAATCTATTCCCTTAGAAAAAAAATGGTAAGGGTGGAATATCATGACTGCAAAATATTGCAAACATTGCTAAGCATAGTTGCTGCATTTTTCAGCTTTGCAGTTACTTTTTTCTTTATATAGGAGAGGGTTAGGAGGTTAATATTATGATTTGATAATTTATATGAAAATCAAAGGCATTAATAAAATTTTTTTAAAGTATTCCAAGGGGAATGGCTAGGTGGCTCAGTGGATAGAGCACTGGCCCTGGAGTCAGGAGTACCTGGGTTCAAATCCGGTCTCAGACATTTAATAATTACCTAGCTGTGTGACCTTGGGCAAGCCACTTAACCCCGTTTGCCTTGCAAAAACCTAAAAAAAAGTGTCCCAAGGAAGTAAATTATAGAGAGGACCCTTTAGACATTAGTCCTAAATGTTTAGTCCTAGACAGGAAAAAATGACTGTTGCTTGTCAACTAAATTCAGTTTTTTTTTCCTATTTTCATAGTCAAATCACTTTGGAGACAAAAAAAAATTTCTAATAATTTCCTTGCTTTCTAATTAGTCATGTAATTCTGTGCAGCAATTCTAACAGAATGGATTTTTATAACACTAGCAATAATCAAATCTATAAAAATACAATGAAGGGAAAAAAGAACAGAAGGGAATGAAAAAAAACTACCCTTGTGTTATCTTTTTAAAGTTAAAAAAACATTTAAAAAGAGTGTAAAGTTTATGATTTTATTTTTGTACCTTTTATAAATTTGAGTTGTTTGATTAGTAGTTACCCAATTTAGATTATTGCAAATTTATTAACCACTAATAAAATCATTCTAGTACTTAAAATATACTTGAAGACATTAATGTACATTATATGAATGATGTAGTCACATAATATATGAATGTACATATATAGGTGTATATATATATATATGTATATGAACATGAGCATGCCTGTGTATGCATACATGTAGATTTGTATACATTATTTTTATAATCACTTCCTTTTCTAGCAAATTTTCCCCTTTAGTTATTGTCCAATCATCTTTTCAAAACCTTCACCAGACTCTATCAAATTATCTTCTCTTTCTCAGCTGAGATCCCCAAGATGAAAAAACAAAGCCGTCTATGCTTGTTACCTCTACATCTGGCCAATTGAGGAGTAGCATGTGGAAGAAAGAGGAGTAAGACTAATTTGGAATGATCGTTAAGGCATGGAGTGAAACAATAAACATTTAGACTGGAAAGGGTTAAGGAGTCAAAATGTGTTTGGTTTCAAATGTCAAACAGGAATTTGTATTTGATTCCATAGGTATAAGGGAGTGGTTAGAATTTATTGAGTAGAGGAATGACATGGTAAAACCTATGAATTAGAAAAATCACTTGACAACTTTACTGTGGATGAATGGGTATGGAGAGAGTTTTGAGAAAGAGAGAATAATGAGGTTTCTGCAATCATAGAGGTGAGATGTGATATAGACCTGAATTGGGATAGTGAGTAGGTATGTGGAATAAAGAGAATTGATGTGAGTGATCTTGTGGAAGTAAAATTGATAAGATTCAATCACTGAATTTGGTGGGTTTTAGAGACTGAAGAGTATAAAAATGACTTGAATATAGAAAACTGCGTAAGTGGCCTTAGCTTTTCAAGGGTATAATTTATTTCTACCCTGATCAGTTTTCCTATTCTGATCCTTCATTGTTTTTTTTTTAGGTTTTTGCAAGGCAAAGGGGGTTAAGTGGCTTGCCCAAGGCCACACAGGATCCTTCATTGTTTTAAAAAAGTAAATTAACCTGATTGATAAAGAAGAATCCTAAATATTCTTTTCTGAGAAGTTACCAGACTATATACATGCAATGTCAGCTTCATAGGCATCTAACAGGAAAGCTGTCACATTTCTAGGAAAGAATTCTCTTAGGGGACAATTCAGCACTAAAAGAAAAGTCATTAGAAAATGAACATCCAAAATTATAGATAAGAACTAGAAGAAAACTCAGCGGTCTTCTAGGCCAAACCTCTAATTTTATAGATGACTAAGCTAAGTAAGGCACAGAGCGTGCCCAGTTCATAAGTATCTGAAAAAGATTTAAACTCATTTCTTCCAGTTAGGACTGAACAGATACTTTTAGAGATCAGAAAGAATTTCTTTCCTGAAAGAACTGTTTTAAGTCCCTGTACTAAAAAGAAATATAAAGAATTTTTTCAGAAGAAGCATTAATTGACAGACAGTTGAATGATAGGCTTCTGTTTCCAGAACTAAGGAGAAGTCTCTAGTAGCAAGGACCCTTAGAACTGATGTTGGCTCTGCTCTTCCTCATCACCAGTACAGTGCAAATGCTCTTTTTTGTTAATCACGGTGTTTTGTTTGATCCAAAATTGTATCTCTCAACCTCACCTAAGGTAGAAATGCTTTGGATACTCATTGGCTTGATTCCAATACTTAATAGTGCAAAAGCTTTATTTAGCCTGCAACATTCTTCTGATCTGGGCCACTACTCCCAGCTTGTTACATAGTTAATAAGTTATAAAGCCAGTAGTCTTGAAGTTTATTTTAGCTTAAAAGATGAGAAGTTTCTAGGGTGATATAAGAGAAAACTTATGGGAAAAGAGGTTTCTCCAGTTGGTTTAATAACTAACTTTTTATAAACTGGATAGTAGCTAAATGCTAATTTATTTAAAAAAAAGACATGTTATATTTCAGTATGGAAAAATATCAAAATATATTCCTTTATCATTTTGCAAACTATAAGAGAATGAATGAAAAATTATCTGGAGAGAGAAGTAATCACCTCACAAAAGGACATACAAAATGTAAACCATTAATCTTGTATCAGAGAGAAACAAATGAATATTTGCAAACTAAAATACAAAGAGATACTCTAGAACACAGCATTTATAAGACACATCCACAATTAGAAGTAAAACAGCAAAAGTGTTTTATATTTTTCAGTTTGAATCTATATTATTGCATATCACATTTGTTTACTGAAAAGTATTCATATTGTTTCTCTTGTCTTCTCTCTTACTGTGGTAGATTCCTTGAACAAGTTAACTATATTTTTTCCTCTGTTTCTGAAGGAGCTCAGAAGTTTTATCTTCCTCCATCATTTATCAGAGCTTTCTCTCTTGTCCTGAGGGCTAAGAGGCTCATAAATTTCCTTGCTTTTTAAATTTCATTGACTTCTGAGTAACTTCTTATGCATACCATCAGAATCTAAAATAGTTCCATGGAGGGGGGGATGTTTATTGCTCTACCCTGTCTTTCCCAAGTTATTTTCATTGCAAGTTGCAAGTACTACTTCTGGCCCCAATATCGTATTTATGCATTTATGCATATTTACCCCTTCATGAACGGACTGTGGTCTTTCCCATTTCTTTTTGTGGGTATTTCAGCCCATGTTCCCACCCCACCCCACCCCCATTATCTCCTAAATCATGAACTGGAAAGAAAAGAAATCTTTTGGAAGGAAGGAAAAAGAACTGACTGTGTAATAATACATATAGATCTTCTGCTTTCATTAGCATAATCTCAGGTAGACATAGCTAAGTTCTACTTCACCTATACTACACTAATGTTGGAGGATTCATAGAAGGTAGTAATGTATAGCTGGAATGGACCGCAGAGATCATCTAGTCTGACTTCTCATTTTAGAGTTGAGACAACTAAGATAAGACCTAAGCAGGAAAAAATGCCAGGGAAGATTGCAGAGATGATTGGCATGTCTACTATGTCCCAGACACTGTCCTGAACACTGATACAAAATAGAAAGTCCCTACTCTAGAGAAATAAAACAACACAATAGTTTGGGAAAACTTGACTGTGATCCTCTAGAAAACAGTCTGTATGTTGAGAAGAGAGTGTAATTTATAGCTTAAAAACTTTATTGAGGGAGTATTTTGTTGACTTTGTTGAAGGCTCATTATTTCTAAAGCCAAGAGGACCTCCATGAGGAGAAAAAATAAATGCAGAAATAAGTCTTTTTTTCTCTAGTGACCAAGGGAATTGAAAGAATTGGCTCAGCCTAAAAGTGATTTAGAAGGTAATGGTAAACTACTGAGGCAGTGTAAAAGTTTGAGTTTTAGGAGATGGCAGTCAACCCCGAAGGTGAAACAGATTGATTTGCTTTAATTCAAGTTAACCCTTTTTAGTAATGTGGGACTATATCCCTGGAACATATCTATTTTGTAAAAAATGTGCCTCTCAAGATTCTCTGGCACAATAACAAAGGAATCTGTCATACACCAAGTAGTGAAATCTGTTTATTCTTTTGCTGGAGATATAGGAGAAACACAAAGACAATGGTCTTAATCCCTTTTCATTTTGTAGAAGAAATCGCCTTTAATATCTTGACATGTGCCAGAAGACATTTTGATAGAAAAGGAAACTCAAATGTAGATTAAGATATCTTTGTTTCAGAGCTCTTTGACTTCTCAATTGATGATCACAATAACCCACAGAAAGTAATATTATTATCCACATTTTACAGTTGAAGAAACTGAGGCATATAGAGGTTAGATTACTTGTCCAGAGTCACAGACCAGTCATAACGTTAGACTCTCAAGTCATATTTGAACTCAGATCTTTTTGATTCAATGTCCTGTGCCTTTGCTGTATCATTGCCTCTGAAAACCACATCTTATGGGAGTCATTTAAAAGAACTGAGTATATTCATCTTGGAACAGAATTGGTAGAGACATGATCTCCATCTTCAAATATTTCAATGATTACCATGCCAAAGGGGAATTAGATTTATTTTATTTAATCCCCAATAGTAAAACTAAAAAAGATTTAGGGAGACAGGTTTCAGTTTAACAAAATTAAAAACAGAAAATGTTCTCAGATATTAGAGCAGTTCTACAATGAAACACATTGATGGTGAAGTAACAAGGTGTTACACATCATCTGCAAGTAGAGACAGAATGATCATCGTCCACAAATACTGAAGACTGTCTGTAATTTGGATAGTGTTTATGGTCAGATGACATCTGACATCTCTTCTGACCTCTGAAATTCTATGAACAAGTCCTCTGAATTGTGGGGGCTATTTCCAACTATAGAATCCTGCAGATGATAAGTTAGCTTTATCTTAAGATCAATAAATGTCACATTTATGGTTTCCCCATCTTCCTCTGAAGACTCCACTTGGTACATGGTAAAAGCACGGCACTAGCAATGATTCCATTACTGGAGTGAAACTAGAAAAATAGATTAGTTTCTTTACAAAAGACTATTCAAATTTCTGGTTCTGTTTGTCCAGAAGGAAAGAAGTTCAAGTTTGCCTGGTTTCCTTTAGACTAGGTCCTTTGGGGGCCCCTGCTCTTGGGCTCATTAAAAACAAGAATTTCAGCAATAAGTCCTCTGGGGCTAGAGACATGAGTAAAAGGGAGAGAGGGAGAGAGATCTGGGCCTTCCTCAGCATCCTTATTTCAAGACTTTTGTTTAAGGTCCTTGGTGAGGTTCACTCCCTTCATTGTGAGTTGAGGGGGCAACATCAATAGTAGGAACTTTCTTGAGAGAGCTTGACTAGCCTCAGTCAGCTACTAGGAAATATTTTAAACAAAGGCCCAGCACTTTGTGGGGCAAGTGAGTTCATTTGTGGATTCTTCTGTGAGAGGTGAGCATTTTTTTGGTGTTTTCCTTTGAAATGGAATACAAATAGAGGGCAAGGGAATTGGGAAATGCTGGGCTGAAACCTGCAGAAAATTGGAAGCAGACAATACAAAGTTCTCTTGTCTGAGTCATTCACCTGAAAGAAGAGATAGACTGATGGAGTGAAAAGAGTAATTGGTCTTAAGTTCTAAATCTGACATCTATTAGCTCTCTCCATGGACAAGACTAAAATTCCTCGTCTGTAAAATTGCAATAAAAAATGTACACCACCTCTCACATAGATTTCAGTTTAGCCCTCACATAAAGAATTTTAAAGGAAAAGACTATATAGAATATGGAATTTTATTGCTGCATATATCTAATTCTCCATGAGATTCTACCTTATTTAATGTTTGTATTATTACCTGTGTCTCAAGCAGGGCAGTTTACAGATTTGGTTCCTGATACAATGTTGCTTAGCCTAGTTCATGGTTATTTAGTCAAGTTTTCTTTTAAAAAAAGTTCTATTCACCTGTGCTGAATGTGCTAAATTTAGCCTTGGAGCAGTCTGGTGCTGGACCCATGACCTATGGTCTTGGAATGCTCTCACAGGTTGCCTGAACAGTAGCTGAAAGAAGGATTAAAGAGCCAGATTACTGTTAAGAATGTACCTCAATGAGATTGGAAGAAAAAGAAACTAGAAATGATAGGAGAGTCTTTGGTCAGGGATAGATGCCAGAATCATATCAAACTGTTGGTTAGAGGCTGATATATATATATATATATATATATATATATATATATATATATATATAATATTTATGTATCATATATTTGCATATATTTTATAGTATATAATATATAAAATATATAATATTGTGTAGCTAATATATAAAATACATATATGACTTAATCTGATCTTCACTATGACTTTATGAGACAAAAAATAAAAGTATTCTGTGTTTTTCATCAACATAGGGAGTTCCTAATGAGGGGACTTCTACCAGGGCAGACCAGTACCATCTCTGGAACTTCTAGAATGAAGTTACCTGGGACACTGAAGAAGTAAATGACCTTTTCAGGGTCACATAGTCAATAAGCACTAGAGGTTATACTACTTAAACTTGAGTCTTTTTGCTTTTACTCCTTATGTTCTTCCTCTACCAGACTCATTATTCTCATTTTACTGCTGAGGAAACTGAAATTCTGAAAATCAATGCACTCACCCAAAGCTGTAACTTCAATCTGGTCACATGACTTGAAGTCCCTTTCTACTATTCCATATGCTGCTTCTTATACTCGGCTCAAATCCAGAAGCTCATGGGTGGAGGTTTCAGTTGGTACCTTAATGTCATATTAGTCACATGTGGGATCAGAATTCAGGATTCCAAAGAGGGAGTGAACTCTGGAGATGAAATATGTTATCCAAGTCCCAGTTTATGGAACTTTCTAAGCTCTTAAGTCCCAATTGTTCCCTTTTTGGAATTTCTCAACTCTGGTTTCAAACAAGCCAGTCTCCCAAGTAATATTGAGGGATAAGTTATGAGGAGTGTGCCATGATGGAATAATGACCAGATTTGGGGACAGAGGACGTAGCTTGATACTATTGTCTCATTCTATCAGTCCTCCAAGTAAAATGAGGAGGTTTAACAAAGTAACTGTTTACACTGTCCCTTCTAGGTCTAAATCTATGATTCAAAGACCTACAAAATTTGTGAATCATAACAATATTAACATCTCAGACTGATAAAGTGACTTGCAATTTACAAATCTCTGTAAAGTAAATGTTTCAAATATTAAGATTAAGAAGATGGATTAAGAAATGGAAGGTTACAGAGGCTAAGCTCATACAGCTCAAAAGGGCCACAGCTAATGTTGGAACACAGGAGTTCTAACTCAACTTCAACAACATTATTATCCCCCTACCATGCCATCTTTCATTATCTGCTGGCTCTTTCTATTAGTCTTATGTTCCCCCTCACTCCTAGTTAGGGAAAGTCCTAGTAGTTTTGCTTTGCCATTTGTGTGTCTTTCACCCAAAGCTCACAAATGACCTCTTTGTGTCATTAATTGAGTGCTCCCATCAACATAGCATTGATTTCCAAGGTCAATGGTAGCCTGTTTTACATCCTAGAAATTAAGCAATTGAAAGAACACCATAGGTGATCCATTCTAATCTCTCCATTTGACAGATGAAAAACTGTGATTCAGTGGAAAGAATTAAAAATATGGAGGCAGAGGACTTAAATTCCAAAGCTGGTTCTGGTACCAAGTCGTCTTGGAGAAATCATTTCATCTCTCTTAGTGTTTGATGTTCATTTTAAGTAGCATCAAGTAATTTGTGGCACTGGGCTGGGCAGATGGAATCAGATGAGGAATTATTATAATTTCTGATAGAGTTGATGAGGAACCAAAATAAAGTTATTTCCTCAGTTCTATGAAATTAACCCAGAGAAACAAGGAGATCTTTAGATTGGATGTATCCTGGCCCACTGAACCACCCTGCCTCAATACTTCCTACCTACATTGCCAGATCACTTGACTTTAATTCAGAGTATTCTTTCTTTCACCTAGATCCCCAAACTCCAGTAGGTAGCCATAGATTACATGCATTTTTCCTCTTTGCGGAACTTTGTGAACAATGGCCTGAGACCTTAAGAATTGATCGTTACGATCCATAAGGATCAACAGAGTCTGCCCTTCATCTCCTATGCGCCTACCCAGCAATGCATTTTTTTTCACATTTAAAGACAATCCTATCAGTCCTCTCAAAGGTAACATACATATCTTTAGAATCATGGATTGAGGAGTAGGAGGAACCTTGGAAATCATCTAGTTCAGTTCCCTTTCTAGATTTAGAATTTAAACTCAGTACCTAATAAATAAAACTTATATAGATTATGCTGTTTGTTATGATGCCATGTTTCATTGAAATTATGTACTTAGATGCTTAGATAAGGGTACATGCCAGGTAGTCAATACAGGGACATTTATTTCAATTCAATTCAGTGCAATAAAATTGTTATTAGGCACCTACTATTGAACTGTTTGCATCAAGATAATCTTGGAATCAATAGGAGTTAATGAACTCAACAATAACGAGACAATATGTTATTGTCTCCAAGAAAGAGTTATGGGGACATACATGATCATATATTTGGGGGAGGGGGAGAATGGAGTGAAAGAGTGAGATATGGCTAATGATTCAATAAGAGGAAGATTAATTGGTCAGATAGGGAGAGTGAGAAAAGTCACAAAATTCTAGGGTTGAAGTAATCCAAAGAAGGGATGGCTGGTTGTTTAAATAACATCAAAAAGAGTGAGAAAAGATGAGGACTGAGAAAAAAGACAATGAGATTTTAGCAATTAAGGAATCATTACAAATCCTGAAGAAAGCATTCCATTTGAGCAGTGGGTTTGGGAGCCAGATTTTTAGTGTTTGAGGAATGAGTAGGAAGTGAAGGCAGCTAGCCTTTGAACTAAAGACATATTTACAAGTCTTATATTTTCAGTTCTTCCCAGCCCCTTGATTTCAGTTTGATTTCAGCTTAGATCTCTCGTTCCTTAGGTCTATTTTTTTTCTAGTTCCATCTTCATTCTGTCATTAATGAAAGCTGATTTCTCAGAGGTTTCCTTGACTTCTGGAAAACTAATAAATTATTCCATTTGCCCAGTTTAGCTATGTACTGAATAGTTAGGGGGAACACTAGACCTGGAACAGGAAGACCTGAGTTCAGGCTTGTACTAGTTGTGTGACACTAGGCAAGTCACTTCACCCCTGTTCATCTCAATTTTATCATGTGTAAAATGAGCATAATAATAGCACTTACACCCCAATTTTGAAGTGAGAATAAAATGAGATAATAACTATAAAGAGCTAAGCATTGTGTCTGGCACATAGTGAGCATGATATAAAAATTATCACTATAATTAGGATGATGATGATTAAAAGATGATTTCTAAACACTAGTGTATCTAAAAGAGACATTTGAAACACATTTGGAAAGTACCATTGTGATCAAGAGACATCCAAAATGGCACAAAGATATCTCAGGGACCATCAAAGAGGAAAAGAAGACAACTATGTAAAACTAGGAATTACAAAATAGGGCATAGTATTTGGAGGGAAAAAATATACCTGAGAGTCAAGAAAACTGGCTTCTTTTTGCCAGCTATATTTGAACAATACTTCTTGTCTCTCTGACTATATGTCCTCATCTGTAAATGAGTACAGATAGGCTACCTGATACCTAAAATTAGTTCTGATAATAAAATTATAGAATAACTCTGGTAATACATATGAATATAAAAGAAATATGGTATTAAATTGTTAAGTTAATATAGCAGGAAGCTAATTATCCACTGGGGCCTTTAAGTCTTTCTTTTCTTACTTTATTGAGTGTGATCTCAATCAAGATTTAGAAAAAGAGGAGATGTAGATGGCAGAAATCATATTGTTTGGGGTTATTCTCATTTGGAGAATTTATATAAATAATTGCTTATTATAAAAATAGAAATGTTTAAATAGAAAAAATAAAAACTAATGGAAATAATGGCTTATAGAAAGATTAAAAATTGAAAATAAATAAGTCATAATTAAGAACCAGGGCAAAAATGACAGGCTATCAAGCCATATTGGGAAATTAAAGTCAAATTGTAAAGAGATTTAAAGGTTTTAGTAGATTGATGTGCTTTCCATGCTATGTCACTGTCTCATATTCTTAGCCCAAAAGGTAAATGCGTTCCTTGACATTTGGTTGTCGCTATCAGATTGATTAATGTTGGTTTAGTACCAACCTCTTGCCAATAAAACCTGATATTGAAATATTTCTTATCAGCAGGTGGGGGGGCAGAGCAAACTCTAGATTTGTTACTATACTTTTGGGAAATAAGAATTCTGATTGGTAATGTTAACTTTCTTTTTGTCCTCTAGCTGTCAGAAGGATCAGAAGATTGAATGGTGGGAAATCACTCTGGACTCATCAAATTTTATATTGAAGGCTTTTCTGGCTCTCCAGAGTTCCGTCATACACTTTTTGCTATATTTTTCTTTGCCTTCTTTGTGACTTTCATGGGAAATGTGGTGATTATTATTGTTGTCTGTGCTGATCACCGACTATACTCGCCTATGTATTTCTTCCTTGGTCACCTGTCTTTATTGGACATCCTGATTACCTCCATTATTATTCCTCCCATGCTAGGGGGATTGTTAATGTCTGACATCCTGACCATGTCCTTTTCAGCCTGTGTCACTCAACTTTTCTTGTATCTCTCTTTGGGGACAATAGAATTTGTATTACTTGGAGCAATGGCAGTAGATCGTTATGTGGCCGTTTGTAATCCCCTGAGATATAGTATCATCATGAATAGTGAAGTTTGTCGTGGGGTGGTAATATTGGCCTGGGTCTTTGGGTTTCTTTTTCAGATCTGGCCAGTCTATGCTACTTTTCAACTTTCCTTTTGTGGATCAACTCTTGTAAACCATTTTTTCTGTGAGAGAGGCTTATTACTTAAGCTTGCCTGTGATGACACAAGTTTGCTAGAGTTTATTCTCTTCTTGATGGCCACTGTTATTCTCTTGGGCTCTTTGCTTCCAACTATCATCTCCTATACCTATATAATCTCGACTATTTTAAAGATCCCTTCTGCCTCTGGCCGGAAGAAGGCCTTCTCCACCTGTGCCTCTCACTTCACTGTGGTTGTGATTGGCTATGGTACCTGCTTATTTCTCTATGTGAAGCCCAAGCAGACCCAGGCTGCTGAGTATAACAAGATAGTGTCTTTGATGATTTCCGTGGTAACGCCATTCCTAACACCTTTCATTTTCACTCTTCGGAATAACCAAGTCAAAGAAGCTCTGAGGGATGTAATCTTTTTAAGGGTTAGCCCTTCCCAAGGGAACTTTCAGTGAAAACTATAAATATTTTAGATTTGGGGGATTGTGAATATTCAGTCTTTGTTGGTTCATTGTCACAACTGTCAAATTATTTATATTGAGTTTTCTTCCCTTTGGAAATATCCAAACAACATTAATGTCCCTTAGGAATCTTATTCCCAAATGGCACCAATGCCATTACTTTGTTCTTTCTGAAATGTCACTCGGTTTCAAAAGAGTTCATTGTATAGGACAAGAGTTTGAGGTAAATTATGAGTTATAAAAGGAGTTTGCAGGAAGAATAGGGACAAGTTTGTTTGAGCATTGTTCCCTCTTCCTCCTTAAATTGATTTGCTGTGCAGGCCTTTGACAGACAGAACTCCTGAATTTTGAATTGTAATTAGCTCCAATCCATTCCCACATCAAGTCCTTCAAATCCTTTACTATAATTTCTTGGAAAAAAATGGATATTTCAGCTGGGATGATAAATAGAAAGAACTAATAACAAAAAAATCAGAAGAATACATAGAATATCTACATTAATGAAAAATCAATATAACCCTAAAACATAGTTTAACTTAGTTTAATGACATTACCTAGGGTTGCTTCCAGAAGATACTGAAATCCATATCTCTTCTCTCTGACAAAAAGTGAGATACTACAGAGGATGAATTTTGCATACATCAGATGAGGTTACTACATTAGTTGGTTAAGTGTTTTTCTTTATAACAAGGGAGTTGTGTGTGTATGTATGTTTGTGCATCACACACACACATGTGCATACATAGGTACATTTGTGTATGTACTTTTTCAGAATGTTTGCAGCATAAAATGATTGTCTTCAAACTTTTTTGTCCCCTCCAGTGAAACTATACATATTTTCTAATTTATTAATCATATACATATATTTCTGTATTTTTAATCATGGCATAAACACAAAGAAATTAAAAGTATGAGATAAATATAAAACAATATTTTGATAATAATTTTGTATTTATTAATGACAAAAAACTTTCCATTTTCTCTAAAATGCCATTTTGAATCATGAATAATGATTTCTGAAATAATTCAAATAATTTATGAAAATCTTAGTTTAATACATTGTGATGTAACCATGTTAAGGTTACATTCTAAGGTTAATTTCAATACTTGGTATTAAAGATTTCCATAACTGAAAAACATAACTCCCAAATAGATGCATGAATGAATAAATGAAAAACATTTGTTAAAACATAGGTTAAAAATCTTAGTAAAAATTAAGCATTCTGCTAAGAGAAACATAGGGTAGACTTTCACAGCTTTCATTTAACTTAAATTCTAGTCCAATTAGTGAGACAAAACATGTAGTGATGTTTTTGCTTGAGAAGAGGTTATGGTCTGGGAAATCAAAAAGATTATTAGTGCAATTATAGAGTAGTCCACTGACCTCTCCAGAGACAGAAAGTATATACTTGAATATAATTCTCAAGATAGAAGTGGGAACCATGGGTGATTGGGGTTAGATTGAGGGAGAAGCAGAATAGAAAATGACAACTGTTAAGATGAACATTCTTCATCCCAGAGAGTTCAGAACTGAGTAATTCATTTGTATTGAATGTGGGGCAGCAGCAGGGCAAAAGAAAAACAAACCAGGTAAAGAAAGGATGCATGGTCTTAGGGTGTATAGAATTCAATGGCTGCTCCTCCCTCCAAATGAGACTACTGGAAAAGGTGAACCACTTGGCTCTCTAGATCTGTCCATCTCCCTCTTCATATTGCCCAACTTTTGCCTTTCCCCTTCCTCTTGCATTACCCTCAAAAGCAGAATGTATTTTATTAGCCATATTCATGAAATTTTTAATACCATTTGCAAATTTTGCAAAAGGTGTTGTTTAATTTTGGTTGGTAAATTTTTGTATTTTCTCATATTCTCATAACCTAATTTGAAGGTGTTACATTTTGACATTTTTAACAAATGGTTTCAAAACTCACTGAAATTCTTCATTTGGAAAATTGTTAAATAGGTTAGAAACCTGTTTCCAAGTTTCTAAAGGGTGAAGATGTGGGTGTTCAAAAGGTAAAACACTGAAATTGTTTTCAGTAACTCAAAGAGGAGAAAGCATTTAATTGGAAAGAAAATTGCTTTTTCTGGACTGGATGTGACAAACTTGTGGCTTGGTTATTTCGGTTCAATATTGCAAAATGAGACACTTATAGGTCATTTATATTTTTAAAAAGATTAAGTCATTCATAATAGAAGGGGAAAGATAATCCATCAGAATGTGCATTGAAGACACCTCAAGTTGAATCAACCAGGACAAACTCTTCCTCAGTTGTTCTTTATTTTCCTCCTGTCAAGCATTATATTGTTTCTGGAGCTATTCGTGGCTGTTTTGTACTCCTGCTGCTGATTGTAATGTTTGTCCTTCATTCTGGAAGAAGATCATAACATTAGGGAAGTAATGCCATGACATCACATGTTTTGACACAGGGAATGCTGTGACAAGTCTCCAGCCTCATTTTCTCCTCCAGAACCATCTAGCTTCAATGACCAGATATAAATCAGGATGACTGGAGGTGGCCCTGGATGTGAAGCAATCAGGTTTAAATGACTTGTCCAAGTTCACACAGCTAGTAAGTGTCAAGTGTCTAAGGCAGGATATGAACTCCAGTCCCCCTGACTCCAAGATCAGTGCTCTATGCAATGCACCACCTGGATCCTTTAGTTCCCTGAGTTAATTATGTCTTGAGGTTAGTTTTGACTCCTTTTAAGGAAAAAATATAGTCTAAAATTAGCCCCAAACTTGCATAGCTCAACATTATTGTCAATAGTGAAAAATGTTACAGAGATGAACAAAAATGAAGACAGAGAAGAGACATCAGATTTGACGATTAAGAGACCACTGGTAAACTTTGAAGAGAACAGGTTTGATTGATTTAAGTATCAAGGATAACAAAAAGGCTGAAAACCTGAGTGACTAGAAAGATAACCTCATATTCAAAGAAATAGGAAGATGGAAGTTCAAAAGAGGGATAGATTAGGGAAAGAATGTATCAAGATTTAGAATGACTATTATATCTCATTTTTTTCCCTTAGTCATCCTGTACTATTTTTCCTCCTCACAGGGAAAACAATCATGCCAAGAACAAAACTGGAGACATCTTTCACTGGTTATTCTTCCAGAATGCAGAACCTGTTCATTCTCTGGGATCTACTATAGTTACAAGGTGATCTGGGGGTCACAAAGATGAATTTTACCTTGTGAGAAATTAATACATCTACTCTCACTTATATTTTATAATTAAGATTTGTATTTCCCCTATACTATTTTCTCATTCAGGTTTGCCATTTTTTTTGCAAGGTAATGGGGTTAAGCAACTTGCCTAAGGTCATATTGCTAGGGAATTTTAAAGTGTCTGAGAACAGACTTGAACTCAGGTCTTCCTGACACCTAGGCTGATGCTCTATCCACTTCACCACCTAGCTTCCCCTTACTTCTTCATTCAGAAACCAATCAGCACGGGAAATCTCTTAAAGATTTACCCAGTCCAAGATCTAATCAAACAGTAAAAGAAATTCTAAGTTTGGGCTAATCCCTGCTCTTTGTGTTTGCTCCAACAGGTCTTGGGGATGTCTCTTTGACCAAGATTTGAGAGACTGAAGTCACACATCCCAAGATAGCCCACTTCCCTTTTGATGTAACCAGTCAGAGTTAAGTTGGCAACCCTTGGAAACATGTCCTCTTCAAAGGTCATGTAAACTGTGACCCCACCACTATTAGGGGTCTTTGGTCTAAGAGAAAGAGCCAAATGACCATCTTTAATAATTTGCTAGTTTTATTAATAAAATGATTAAATTACACAGAAACTATAACTTGAAACATTTTAAATGCCACAAAAACTGCAGAGTTGCTGTGCATATCTGGGCTAGGGTTATAATTTTCCTGAGAAGTGATACCAGAAGAGTGTCCAGGAGTAGAAGGGGACAGACAAGGGAATGTTGAGCTGTAATGGATGAAGAGAAGTTGGGATCGGTTGTGTTGGAAATAAATTCATAATTGGCTTTTGCTAGGAGGTTGGAATGTCAATCTTTTTCCCTTTTCCTGACTAACTGATTACACATCCTATGGGGTCAGGCCAAGTTCACCTTAGAGTCAGAAAGTTGTCACCATGTTGAGGAATACTGCCATAATAAACAAAAAGAACAAATGGAACTGATTTTTGTTTGTTGTTTGTTTAAATCAGGACCTCAACCACCTGACTTGGTATGTACTCTCATTGCTCCTTGTACTTTTCATTTGTTGCTTCCTTTTTCTCTCACACACTTTAAAATAGTAGTTTCATCAAAATTCTATAAAACTGTGCATGCATGCTCTTTGATCTAGAAATACCACCACTAGCAATTTATCCCAAAGAGATGTTTTTGAAAAGGAAAACAATCTATTTTGTACAAAAAACATTTATAGCAGCTCTTTTATGATGACTAAGAATTAGAAATTGAGGGCATCCCCACCAATTGGGAATGCCTGAACAAGTTATGGTATGTGATTGTAATGGAATATTATTGTAATATAAAAAATGATAAGCATAATGATTTCAGAAAAAAATTGGAAAGTTTTCCATGACCTGCTACAAAAATGAAGTTAGGAGAATTTTATACCTAAGGACAATAATATTATTTGATGAATATCTGTGAATGTTTTAGTTGTTCTCCATCAATACCATGATTCAAGACCATTCTAGAGGATTCATGATGAAAAAAATTTCCCCCTCCAGGGAAAGAATTGATGTAATCTAAATATAAATTGAGGCATTTCCCATTTGTTTTAGTTTTCTTGTACAAAGTGACTAATATGGAAATGTTTTATAAGATTATACCTTAATCACTATCAGAATATTGACCATGTCAGGGAAGGGAAGTAGGGAGGGGAGGATGGAATTTGGAATTGAAAACTTTAAAAAAAGAATGAATGTTAAAAATTTATATTCAGGAAAAATAAAATTATATTCAAAAGTTTTAAAATAGCAATTTTTGCTTAGGAGTGTACATTACTGTTGCCATGGAAGTACACTAGAAGATCCTATCTGTTTGATGCTAATAGGCTTATATTCAGTGCATGCCTGGGAAGCATCTTCAGTTTTGTATTGCTTTCATTAAAGAATCAGTTTATAAAACATAGAAAAGGTTAGAGACCAATAATATATAAAATGATTTAATAATTAGATCTGGGACAAGAGGGAAAAAGAAATGTGATAGCATGCTTTGAACTCAGAGGGATGATGGGATCAACTAAAAACAGCTCTCACCTCTCTTTAAATTTTCATTGTAAACATTTACATCTCAGAAATACACAATACTATCTATCAGGACTTGATAGATTGCTTTGCTGGTTGTTTAAACTTAAGTAAGTTTTGATTCAAATTAAAGTTATAAGTATGTGTGTATATATTTTTGGAGAGTGTTTTAAACATCCACCAGAAAACTCTTGTATTGCTTTTTAAATACTTTTTTATAAATCTCAGCAGAAGTGTAGTACAAGGCTCAGAGGAACAAAGTCACCATCAAACTGGTAACTATAAGCTAAAAATGATAATGATAATACATTTATTTGATGGACATTTATATATTGTTTGGAGACATCCTGTTTTACATCCATTATCTTATTTGAGACCCACAACAACCCTACTTGAACTTCACTTAAGAATGCAAAAAGTAGTGAAGGATGGGAATATTTCATTCCTAAAGAAAATTCCTAAGAAAATAAATGGATAGGGGAGGCTAGGTGGTGCAATGGATAGAGCACCGGTGCTGGAGTCAGGAGTACCTGAGTTCAAATCCTACCTCAGAGACTTAATAATTACCTAGCTGTGTGGCCTTGGGCAAACCACTTAACCCCATTTGTCTTGCAAAAAAAAAGAAAGAAAATAAGTGGAGAGCTAGAGTATAATGACTAGAGTCTTGGATTCATGGTGCCTTCTGATCTGATTCTTTTTTTTTCTTTCCCTCTTCCTCAGTATTTATACATATTTGTCTTTGTGGTGCCTTTCAGCTCTCCAAAATCTTTCATTGCTGCCACCCACCCAGAACTTACTTCATCTCCTCCAAGATTGAATGCTTGCTCCCAAATGCTCCCCACCCCAATCTATTTCTTCTCTTAGTTCTTCTAATGGATTAATTAAATAAATTCATTCTAATCTAACAGAATAGGTAATTCAGGGTCGCCCACCCTAAGTCTCCTGGAAAGATGTTGGGGAACTTGAAATAAAGTCTAGAAGATGAAATTTCAGGTAATGAGTGCCAAGTTTCTGGAAGAGTAACTTTCCCTTAAATCAGGGGCAGAGAACCTCCCATTGGGAGGCTGTATTGGTCTGGTGTTGCCAAGGCAACCACAAGTGGGACTCAAAATTCAATAAATCTCAGGGTGAATTAAATGTTTGATTAAATATAGCCCTTATATGATATTATAAATGTCCAAATGACCCTTGACAGAAAAAAAGGTTCCCATCCCTGTCTTAAATTGTACCATTATAGGGTGGAGCCAAGATGGTGACAGGAGAAGAGCCTCTTTTGGGTGCTTTCTCTTTAATATTTCAAAAATCATAAAATTATGACTCTAACTAAATTTTTGAGAGACAGAACCCACAGAAAGATCCAGTGAGGTAGTTCTACAGACCAAGGTAACCTGGAAAATAGTGGAAAGGCTCCCCTCCATGGAGTTAGAGGGGTGGTCCACCAGAGTGAAGGAACTTCAGCCTCACAGAGGCAGCCCCAGGACACCTGGGAGCCTCCACTCAAGGCAGCGGGAGCAGTTTCATGACCTACACCCCGGGGAGAACCAGGCACAACTTGTAAGATCAGTGGGGGACCTCTGCCAGAGTGAGCACATGAAGCCCAGCCCTCAGGACACTCAGCAAGTAGTGGTGGCTGTGGCAGCCCAGATCCAGGAAATGGAAGCAAGTGGAGGCAGTAAGCAGGAGCCCCCAGGCAAGGGAGCCTTGAGCACTCAGCCTTAGGTAGGGGAGTGGAGAGAGACTTCTAAGATCTGTCCTCTGTACCTGGAACAGGACTCAGGGGCTCTGACCACATTCAGATCCTAATCACAGCCTAGGCCCCCCCATAGAACAGCAGGACCCTCCCCACCTCAAACCCATGACAGGGGGGTGTGCTTGTGGTCATTCACAGACCAGGAGGGAAGACAGAGCTTCATACATTGAGATCCTTGTGTGGGGCGGGGGGTCCCAATAATACTAAAAGCTCAAGAAGCGCCCAAAACAAGGGACAGATTGGGGAAATGAGTAAACAGAGAAAAAAGAGGAACACCATTGAGAAATACATTGTCTATGATCCCAAGAAGGATCAAAATACTCAATCTGAAGATGAAGAAGTACAAACTTCTGCAGCTAAAGATGCCAAGAAAAATAGAAATTGGGCTCAGGTTAAATCAAGTAAGGGAGATAGAAGAAAAATTGGAAAAAGAAATGAGAGAGATGCAGGAAAAACATGA
This sequence comes from Macrotis lagotis, assembly GCF_037893015.1. Taxonomy (NCBI): domain Eukaryota; kingdom Metazoa; phylum Chordata; class Mammalia; order Peramelemorphia; family Peramelidae; genus Macrotis; species Macrotis lagotis. Next base: position 105,251,360 of record NC_133664.1, read on the forward strand.
AAACAAAGTCAGCAGCTTAATCAAGGAGATCCAAAAAAATGCTGAAGAAAATAACATGTTAAAAACTAGCTTAGGTCAAATGGATAAAACAGTTCAAAAAGTTATTCAGGAGAATTGGCAAGATGGAAAAGGAGATAAGAAAGCTCTCTAAGGAAAACAACTGATCTGGAAAAATAGATTCAGGAAAGATAATTTAAGAATTATTGGGATACCTGAAAGTCATGATCAGGAAAAGATCCTTGATCTTATTTTAAAAGAATTCCTACAGGAAAATTGCCCAGATATCCTAGAAGCAGAAGGCAAAATAGAAATTGAGAGAATCCACTGATCTCCCCTGGAAAGAGATCAAAAAAAAAAAAACAACCCCCAGGAATATTATAGCCAAGTTCCAGAACTCCCAAGTCAAAGAGAAAATATTACATGCAGCCAGAAGGACACAATTCAAATATTGTGGAGCTGCAGTTATGATCACACAGGACTTAGCAGCAACTACATTAAGGGCTCGTAGGGCTTGGAATATAGTATACTGGAAGGCAAAAGAGCTCAAAATGCAACTGAGAATCAACTACCCAAGAAAACTGAACATCTTCTTCCAGGGGAAAAGATGGACTTTCAATGAACCAGGGGAATTTCATTTTTTCCTGTTGAAACAACCAGAGCTGAACAGAAAGTTTGATCTTCAAATACAGGACTCAGGTGAAGCATAGAGAGTGGAGAAGAAGGATAAAATATGAGGGACTTGATGATGATGAACTGCATAGAAAAATGATACTGATAATACTCATATGAAATTTCTCATTTAATAGAGCAAGTAGAAGGAGCTTTTATAGATGAAGCACAGGAGAGAGCTGAATTTGAAGACATAATATAGTGTAAAAATGGAGTCAATGGCTAAAAGGAAAATGTAATGGGAGTAAGAGAAAGGAGAGGTGGAATAAGCTAAGATAGTTCATATAATACAATTTTTTATTGCAATGAGCTGTTGCATGATATAGAAGGGGGAAAGCTGAGAGGGAATGAAGGAACCTCCACTCTCATCAGAGGTGGCTCAGAGAGGAAACAGCATATATACTCAATGGGGTATAGACATCTAGAGTAAGAAGGAGAGAAGGGGGATTGGGGAACACAGGGATATGAGTGATGGAGGAGAGGGTGAATTCTGGGAGAGAGTGGTCAAATATAACTCATTTTCTTTTTTACTTCTTGCAAGGGGCTGGGATTGAATGGCCTGTCCAGGACCACAGGGCCGGGTAGTTGCTGTGCCTTAGGGGTAGTATGTGCACTAGGGGCCTCTTGGCCCCAGGGCTGGTGATTAGTCTGCTGCACCACTCAGCTACCCTACAATACATTTAAGAAAAGGGACAGAGAGAAAGGAGAGAGAAAAAATATAGTATATGGAGGAAAGGACAAATGGAGGGAGTTGCTATCAGCAATGGCAACAGTGGAAAAATATGGAAGTTTTTGTGATGGACTTCTCATAAGGAATGTGACCCACCTGCGATAGAACTGGTGGTGCTGGAACACAGACTGAAGCACATTTTTTTTATTTTTTATTTTTTATTTTTATTTTTATTTTTTCTCTTTCCTTTACTTTTTTTGCTCATAAGGGTCTATATTGGGGGGGGTATTATGTTTACTCTTAAACAAAGATATTTTAGTAATGTATAAAAACCATCATCTGTACAAAAATAAAAAATAAATATAATAATAAAAGATTTTATTGAAAAAATTGTATCATTACAAGTTTCTCTGAACTGGAGCTAAGAGATAAAAAGGTTTCTGAAAGGGCAGAGAAAGGGACAATAAGACTGACTCTAGGTCATATTTTGAAGCTTGTCAATGATACTCACCTTCTAATCTTTGTGTTACTATTTTTTTTCTTTTGGTTCCTAAGCACCTTCACTGTGTTCCTGTAAATTTTTCTGGACTTCTTCCTATCTGCTAGTCCACTTTCTCCTTTCTTCATAAATCTTCAGGACTGTGCTTCAAATCTTCTTCCCATACTCTAAAACTATCCAACCTTCTTTGTCAATATTTCTATTCCTGCTAGCTAAGTTTTAGGAATGTGATTTGATTAAAGTAATTCACCTAGTAAATAAAATAATTCATACGACAAATTTGCTTGGTATGAATAGTTTTATCCATTAGGATCGCATGCATCATAGAGCAACTCATACCCCTGACATTTCAGAGTCAACCATACATTCTAATAACGTCATCAAATTGTTCTCATAGGTTGTCCCATCGCTATTGTTCTATCTAGTTATCACATAGTATCTCTGCTAGTCCCTATCTTCTCTCATTTCTGTTGCCACAAACTGAGACTCAGCAGGAATGAGCTGCAATAACTCCCCTAGAAGAGAAATAGATGGCATCTGCCCTCTCTCTTAAGGGTTCACAGCAAGGGCAAAGCATCACATATTTTGGGCATATAGGGTTCATTATACCCCTACCATTAGATTAAGAAAAAAAGTATCTTCCTCATACACTTAATAATTGCCTAGCTGTGTGACCTTGGGCAAGTCTCTTCACCCATTTCCTTAAATTTAAAACAAGAAAAAGAAAAAAGTATCTTTGTCTCCATAAGAAGAGAGAGATACTTGGCAGTTTTCAGTTTTAATCTCCAAAGGCCAAGGTGGTTTGCAAATCACCTAGGGAGCCAATTAGAACTCATAGTCATTTAGTCTGTCCTTTAGAATTCACTTCCTCTTGGAAGAAGGATAGTCATCCTTGACCCTAAGGTTGACTTGTTAGTCAGATAACATGCCATTGCCTCTTGATTGACAAGTTGTTCTCTCTCTCAAACTATTTTGTAGCTACTATTGACAAAACCTAATGGGTCATATGAGTCTAAGGCACTATAGGTTCCTTCAGTCCCTCAAGATTCCTTGGGAACTTATATGAATATATATATATATATATACATATATATATATAATTTATATGAATAAATTGGAGTGAAAATGGGAGGAGGAAAAGAGGTGAGCTTTCTGTGAGGTTCTAGTCTCTTGTTCTGGATTTTTGGCTAGTATAGCATATATGGCTAACTACATATTCCAAATTTTGAGCCTTCTCCACCTTAGTTCACAATATTCAGCATTTATTCTTGCATATATTATTGATGTGAGGAAGGAAAAAGGAAGCTGCATCCCAGAAGACAGGAAATTTTCCTTTTCTTTCTTTATCTCTTTCTATATTGCCCTGCTTCCCCTTCTCTTGCTATATTCCAGTTTAGAACCTGCAATTCAGACCTACTTATCTTCTATCTCCATTGAAGGGACACAACTTCTACCCCAGAGAGAAGGGAACTTAGCTGCTGAGATATTAAAATCTTTCCTATGGTCATAAAGTTAGTTGGAGGAGGGGTAATGCTTGAGCCAATTGAAACAATCAACAGGTGCCAGGCACTGTACAAAGGAGCTGAGGATGTAAATAAAAAGAATTAAGCAATTCCCACTCAAAAGAAATAGTTTTGTAGTGAAAAATACAGAAATGCTTATAAGTATATATATATATATATACATATATATATATACATATTTGTATATATATGTATTTATGTGTATAAATATAGACAATAAATTTAAAGAAAATACATACAAATACATAAATATTTAAATAAAGTTGAGTTTGGAAAGGGTGATACTAGCAGTTTGAAAAATCAGGAAAGGTTTTGGGTATATAGTGACATTTGAGCTGCATCTTGAAGAAAGATGAATTCTGTAAAGCAGTGATGACTTAAATAATAGGGACGTCCAGGGAAAAGACTTGGAAACAGAAAATGAGAGTGGGGAACAGAAAGGCACTTGGATCTCTAGGTGGGCAGAGAACAAAATCTGATAAGGTTGAAAAGATAGTTTGGGGCAAGTTTATGAAATTTTTAAAAATAATATAAAAACTTTGTTTTTCCTAGAAGCAGTAAGGAATAATGGGAATTTATTAAGCAGGGGATTCAAATGATTTTTTCTGTACTTAATGAATTTGTTTTGGCAGCTATGTGGAGAGTGAACTGGACTATGGAGAGATTTGAAGCAAGAATCTAATTAGGAGAGTGTTGCAATAATTTAAGGGGGAGGTGATAAGAGTCTGAACTAAGGTGATAGATATGTGAGTGGAAAGAAAGGATCAAGTGGGGGGAAATGCTATAGATGCAGCAAGGGCATAATTTAGCAACTGGTAAGATATGTAGAGCTGGGGAAATGATGTTATGAGCTTATGAGAGAGGGTAATAGAAGATTAGAAAAATGGTGCTGCCTTTAACAGAAATATATTTAGAAGAGAAGAGGATGTGAGGAAAATGATAATGAAAATTTAAGACAAGTTCAGTATGAGATATTAATCCCATAAATATTTATTAAGTATCTACTATGTGCCAAATATTCTGCTAAACAAATAAAGTCAAAGGTCTGTCCAGGCCCTTATAGAGCTCACATTCTAATAGATGATGTTTTCAGGATGTTCAATTTGAAATGTCCAATCAACAATTGATGATGTGGGATTGAACTGCAAATGCCCAAAGAAGTTACTGCTGACTCCTTATGAGTTTTTGCTGGCTTTTGATAGTCTATCTAATAACTTGAGTCCTAGTGTAGCCACTGGCTACTAGGGTTCGGTTATGCCCATGAGGAATCATTATTCAGACTCCGGAAGGCATGGGTGGAAATAAAACAAAAATTTATTAAAAAGGTTACAAGACATAGGAAGGACTAGGGGGAGAGAGAGAGAGAGAGAGAGAGAGAGAGAGAGAGATAAAAGAACAGCCAAGCAGCTTTGGCTGGGCCATGGTCAGAGAAGACTGCAAACCCTGAACCAGGGTCCAACCCAGGTTTTTATGTCTTGCCTCTCTCATCCAGAGGGCAAAAGGTGAACTTCCTTCCTCTATACTGGACCTGGAATTAGGTAGAGGGATGATACTTTAAGAAATAGGGGGTAGGTCTCCACCCCAAGTAGCTTTTAAAATTACAGTTGTTTCAGTTATAATCACAATTCTCTACTTCGAGTCAATTTACATCTCAAGAGTCAATTTACCTCTCTACCCAAATTCTTTCTTTTACATTCAAATTCTCTTCATCTTTCCCTGCATCACTAGTACCTGAATCACTTAAGCTCAAGGATAGTTTTGATATCTTTTCATGAAAAAGTTGCCCTAGTTACATTGCAAATATGCTTCCAGGGAACCAATGTATAGATTTGGAATCAGAGTTCTTGGGTTCAAATGATGAAGTTTGTCCTCCATTCTTGAAGAAGACTATGACTTCAGGGAAGTGATATCTTGACATGCAAGTGAATTTGAGGGGGGTAAGGGTGGCTGTGCTAAGTTCCCAGCCTCACTTTCTCCTCCAGAGCCATCTGGGTCCAGTGGCCAGATATGAGTTAGGATGATGGAGATGGCCCTAGAAGTAAGGTAATCAGGGTTAAGTGACTTTCCCAAGGTCACACAACCAATTACAGTCCTGTCTGAGGCTGTATTTGAATTCAGTCTTCCTGACTCCAGGGCTGATATTGCACCACCTAGCTGAACTATTTGATCTCAAATATAAGTTCAGGGGAAACACTGAGCATACAATTATTTTGTTCATTTACTTTGCATGCATACACAATTGGCATTTCCCTCAATAGAATTAAAGTCCCTGAGGGCTGATGCCTTGCTTGCAATAGACAATTAAATTTGCTAATTATTGTCTGATTGACATTCTGTGTTTCTCTGAGGAACTCGGGAGGCAATCTCTCATCATTTTCTTGCCAGTGGCTTTTATCTGTTTCTACCTTCCTGGACTGCCTATTTATCCACCTTATGAATTTCTTCCATCTGAGAATAAGGTTCTTAGTAAAAAAAAATGGTCAGAGCCTTTGGACTGCCAGTGGATATTTCAAAGGAAGCTATCAACAGTCTCGAAAAATGGGGGTTAGGGATGTTGGTGTTGCCAGAGAAGTTGGTGCCACCAACTCTTGTGAGAACTCTTGTGAAAGTGAAGAATGACAACCAGCCCTAGAGTGGAAATAGCTCACTATTTTTATTTCACAAGTCTACAGTGTTTACAAGTTAAACCTTTTTTCTTGAAGAGACCAGTTGCTTACAAGAAACTCTCAAAGCAAGGTGAATAACAAAGGTCCAGGCGAAGTGCCTGCAGAAAAGAGTGAAAGGAAACAGTCAAGAGATCAGACTGGGCTGAGACTCAAGCAGCAGAACCCTTAAGCCTGAGGACAGGCTAAAGAACTAAATTTGGGGCAAGACTGCCCGAGGATAAGGAAGAAGAAAAAGGCATAGAGGCCATACTTCTCCAAGCACCCAGTGTGGCTCTAGCTTAGAGAGAGAAAGTGGCCATCCTGCAAAGGAGAGGAAAGTAGGATGAAGAGGTCTTCTTTTCCAGGAGTCTTCACTTCACATTTCCAGAGAGGGTTGGATAAAGGTGGTTCTTGGGGAATGGTTTAGTCTCTACTCCAGGTAGTCTCCAATATACAAGCCACAAGGGTGGTTGTCCAAGGAGTGACCAAGACAGTATTCATTGCACATGGGTGACAGTCTAAGTACTAGTCCACTAGTCTTTCCTGTCTCAAAGGGCAGGTACCTTTATGTCCCTTTAATTTTAACTTTACCATGATGTATCAAAGTGTAGTTAGTTTACCGAATTCTCCTCCTCCATCTTTTGCTGAAAAAAGGAAGGAGAGAACATTCTCATTTTTCAAATTATATTTTACTTAATTTTCTGAGTAAATGCATCCTGATAGAAAGGATCTGAAGGTTAATTCAAGCAGAGACAGAGAGAGAAACTAGAAATTTGGGGAAGGAAATGGGAAAATGGGAAAGGAGGGTAGTTTAAAAAGTCTGAGATGTTCAATGAATGACAGCCATTTCTCTCTTCTGTTATTTCTTGAAGCCAAGATTCTGGACAACAAAGACCAGAACCTTGAAGTTCAATGTTATTTCCTATGTCCTGTATCAGTAGAGCAGTCTTGTTAACTGTGGGAGTCCAGTAACTCAAATAAATTCAATAGAAAGTTTAGGATGCCATTCACCTCAAGAGAAAAAAAAAAATTATGGAGTCTGAATACAGACAAAATCACACTATTTTCACTTTTTTAAAAATTGTTTTATTTTTTCCTTTTTCTCATTTTTTTCCTTTTTTGACAACATGAATAATTTGAAAATGTCAAAACATGGTTGTAAACATGTATAATCTACATCAAATTACTATTTTTCATGGGGAGAGGTATGGGAAGGAAGGTAGAAAAAATGAAACTCAAAAGCTTACAAAAAGATGAATGTTGAAAATTTTCTTTACATGTAATTGAAAAATAAGATAATATTCAAAAAAGTAGAAAGCTTGTGTTCATTTGTGAAAGGTCACTAAAATAAAGCACAATAAAAACCAAAATAACTCAATCCTTATGGTAAATTCCATTAAAAGTCTCATTGTTCCTTCATGCAATGTCCAATGGCACAGTTCATCCAGGAATAGAAAGAGGAAGTATGAAATTATAGAACACCAGGTGGAAAGGGCTCCTACTGAAACAAATGATGCTTCTTTTTGAACTCTGGCTTTACTTCTGCTTCATTCACTGCTTTGTCTTCTCCCTGGATTCTTACTGCCTGCTGCTCGGCTCTGTATCTCCCCACTTATATTTAGAAGCTCCTGTTCATTTGGTATTTATTATCAAGAAGTTGGGCTGGCTAGAAATATATTCTCTCCATATACTCTATGGAAATAAATGAGGATATAGAATTCTAGTTGCAGATGTCCTTGAATGGCTCATTATCATGGGGTTAATTATCCTTAATAAGTGTTATCAGGGCAGCTATGTGGCACAGTGGATAGAGCACAGACTCAATATGACAGAGTAAGAAAGGACATTTTTACCTGGTTCACCCAGCATGCCTCCTCCTCAACAAATGTGAAAATAATCCAGACTAAATTATGATTAGGAAAGCCAAGTCAAAAGTTCACAATGAACCCAGGGACAGGCAGAGAGATCTACAGACCCTGGGGTAGGGGCTGGCCATGAACTGGATTTAAAATTTTTCCAAGGCAATGGGGTTAAGTGGCTTGCCCAAGACCACACGGCTAGGTAATTATTAAGTGTCTGAGACCGGATTTGAACCCAGGTACTCCTGACTCCAAGGCCAGTGCTCTTTCCATTATGCCACCTAGCTGCTCGCATGAACTGGATTTAATAGAGGTGGAACCTGAGCACATGTCTATTCTCAGAGACAGAAAGGGGAAGGAAACAGTCAGTATGAGGCAGGGATTCCTGCAGTAGAGGAGATCCGAGACAATTCTTGAGCCAATGTTAGGGGAAGGAATGGATATCATCTGACAGTTCTCTTTCCCATTACCCAATACTGGCTAACTAATCCAGGATGGAGATGAGCAGTTCTAAGCAAGTAGGGCCATAGCTTTGAATTGAGAATGAAACAAATTTGACTTTGAACCCAAGAGCAGAGCTGCAACTCAGATTTATCCTTTAGCTGAGCTCATAAACCTGCAGGAGAATAGCCAGGACAGAAGTCGCAGACAAAAGGTGGATCAGCATTTAGTTGCTTGGAAGCTACAAAATCTTCAGTGGGCTAATACTGACTGAGATCAGTAGCAATCTACTTAAATAGACCTAAACCTTAATGCAAAACTTTCAGAACTTATCCTAGAGAGGCAGTGAACAGAATTCTCCCTAGGTCATACCTCATTGGGAGCACTGAAAAATGTGCTGGTCACCAAACTGAGTTGTGAAAAAAGCAAAAAAAAAAAAAATGTAAAAAGGCAGAAGCTTGGGCTATTCATCCTCTCTCACCCCCACAAATCCCAGAAGTATGCAGAACCCAGCTCTAACAAATTTTTTTAATTTTTAAATTTAAATTAAAATATTCTTCTTTAAGAGTAAACATAATACCCCTCCCCAAGAAAAATATAAAATCTCATGAGAAATAAAATAAAAGAAAGAGGGGGAAAAATTGGTTTCAGTTTGTGTTCTGATACCATGAATTCTGTCTCTGGTGGATCACATTCTTTATCATAAGTCCATCAGAGAAGTTACTTCTGTATTTTTCCACAGTTGCTGTGTGTGTAATTCCCTTCATCCATTCCCCCCCACTACTATCTATTATATTTTCTTTCACTCTGTCCCTCTTCAAAAATGTGCTGTGGGGCAGCTGAGTGGCACAGGAAAGAGAGCACTGGCCCTGGAGCCAAGAGGTCCCAAGCCTACATCCCACCCCTGAGACCCAGCAACCACCTGGCCCCATGATCCTGGACAGGCCACCCTATCTCACCACCTTACAAAAAGTAAAACAGAAAATGTGCTATATCTGACTATTCTCTCTTATGATCTACCCTCTCCTCTATCACCCATATCCCCCCACCCTTCCACCATCCTCCTTCTCTTTTTCTTTTAGGTGTCTATACCCTATTGAGTGCTGTTTCCTCTCTGAGCCATTTCCAATGAGAATGAAGGCTCCCTCATTCCCCCTTGCCTTCCCACTTCTATACCATTGCAAAAGCTATATGAAATATCTTTTATAGGAAGTATCTTAGCCTATTCTACGTCTCCTTTCTCTTACTCCCAGTACATTTTTCTTTCACTGATTGACTCCATTTTTACCACATATTATGTCTTCCAATTCAGCTCTTTCCTGTGCCTCATCTATAAAAGTTTCTTCTACCTGCTCTATTAAATGATAAGGTTCATATGAGTATTATCAGTGTCATCTTTCTATGCAGGGATACATGCAGTTCATCATCATTAAGTCCCTCATATTTTACCCTTCTCCTCCACTATGCTTCACCTGAGTCCTGCACTTGAAGATCAAACTTTCTGTTCAGTTCTGGTCATTTAGACAGGAACATTTGGAATTCCCCTGGTTCACTGAAAAGTCCATCTTTTCCCCTGAAAGAGGATGTTCAGTTTATCTGGGTAGTTGATTCTCAGTTGCATTCCAGGTTCTTTTGCCTTCTGGAATACTATATTCCAATCCATATGAGCCCTTAATGTACATGTTGCTTAGTCCTGTGTGATACTGACTGCAGCTCCACTATATTTGAATTGTGTCCTTCTGGCTGCTTGTAATATTTTCTCTTTGACTTGGGAATCCTGGAACTCAGCTATAATATTCCTAGGGGTTGTTTTTTTTGGATTTCTTTCCATGGAAGATTGGTGGATTTTCTCAATTTCTATTTCACCCTCTGCTTCTAGGATGTCAGAGCAATTTTCCTGTAGAAATCTTTAAAAATGAGGTTCAAGACTCTTTTCCTGATCGTGACATTCATGTATCCCAATAATTTTAAAATTATCTTTCTTAGATCTGTTTTCCAGATCAGTTGTTTTTTCATATTTCCTTCTAGTTTTTTCATTCTTTTGGTATTCAATTATTGTGTTTAGAGTTCTTGGAAAGTCATCAGCTTCCTTTAGCTCCATTTTACATCTGAAGGATTTGTTTTCCTCAGAGAGAGATTTCTTATCTTCTTTTCCATCTGGTCAATTCTCCTTTTTAAAGCATTCTTCTCCTCAATAATTTTTTGAACTGTTTTATCCATTTGACCTAAGCTGGTTTTAACATGTTATTTTCTTCAGCATTTTTTTGGATCTCCTTGACTAAGCTGCTGACTTCGGTTTCATGTTTTTCCTGCATCTCATTTCTTTTCCCTATTTTTCTTCAATCCCCCTTATTTGATTTTCAAAATCTTTTTTGAGCTATGTCATATCCTGACCCCCAACATCTATATTTCTTGGAGTCTTTAGGTACAGAAGCTTGGACTTTTTCATCTTCAGATTGAGTATTTTGATCCTCCATGGGACCAAAGTAATTGCCTATAGTCAGCTGTTTACTTATTTCGGTAGCCTGTTCCTGCTTTGGGAGTGCTTCCTGAGCTTTTGAGTGTTATTGTAACACCCCTGCAAGGATCTCAGTATGTGAGGTTCTGATTGCTCTCCTGGTCTGTAAATGACCACAAGCTCACCCCTTTGCCATGGGGCTGTGGGGGAGGGGGGTCCCTGCTCTATAGGGGCCCAGCTGCGATCAGGGTCTGAATATGGTCAAAGCCCCAGAGTCTTGTCCCAGGAAGAGAGGACAGACCTCGGAAGTCTCCCTCCACTCCCTTCCCTTCCGTAGGCTGAGCGCTCAGGGAGCAGCTGCCTGGAGACTCCTGCTGGGTGAGTCCACCTGCTTCTGTTTCCTGGGATATGGACTGCACTGAATGCCATGACTGCACTGAGGACCTGAGCTTTGCACTTGCTCTGGCAGAGGTCTCCCAGCTGATCTTCCAAGATGTGCTTGGTGCTCCTTGGTGCTGGTCAGGAAACGGCTTCTGCTGCTGGGAGCAAGCAGTCTCAGGCACCCTGGGCTTGTTTCTGTGAGGTTGAAGCTGCTGCCCCCTCCAACCCCGTAGAACAGAGCCTTCCCACTATTTTCCAGGTTACCTTGGGCTGGAGAATTGCCTCACTGGATCTTTCTGTGGGTTCTGTCTCTCAAAAATTTAGTTAGAGTCATAATTTTAAGGTTTTTGAAATATTTTGGAGATGGTGCCTACAAGAGGCTGTTCTCCTGCCACCATCTTGGCTCTGACCCCTGTAACATAAAGACAAACACAGAGAATAACTCCGAAACAACCAAGAGTAAAACTTCAAATAAAAAATGTAGATTATACAAACAAGTCCAAAAGAAATTCCTAAAAGAGTCAATGATAAAGTTTTTTTTTAAGACAGGAAGAAAGAAGCATATACTTACTATCCCTCGTTCACTATACTACTCTTTCATTAGGTTTTCTGTTTCCCACCATTATACTGAAATTTGCCTCTAAAAATTCATTAGCTTCTATATCCTACAACCTCTTTTCAATACTTTATTTATTGTACCATGTCTTCATTCTAGATGTTTTATTCTCCATTGGCTTATGATACATAACACTCCTGATAATCCTACCAGATTTTAACTTCTTTTTTCTCTCTCCTTTCATTTTTTCTAACATTTCCCTGGAAATTAAAGGTAAATGTTCCCCAAGGCTTTGCCATCAATCTTCTTCTCTTGCCTCTGTACAGTTGCATTCTTGAAAGTATGGATTATTCCCTTGACTTCAACTATCTCAGTCTTTATTTTGAAACTTTGATGTTCCTTCTAATTGACAGACTCATAGCTTCAGGTTGCCTATGAGGTAGTTCCATATGGATGGACCTTAAAATTGTCTACTAAAGTTTTTATCTTTCCCATGAAATTGTTCATTCTTTGAGTTGTGCTATTTCTGTCAGTAAAATAAATACTCATTCAGTCTCTTAAATTCTGGATTTTGGATACATTGTTAAGTACAGTTGCTATGTCTGTCAGTTTTGCTAAACTAGTTTCCTTTGTAATAAGAGAAAGTATTTTGGGAGGGTCACATTTTGCAGATTGGGAGATGACCCAAAGGGCCTCAATAAGACATTTTTTAAGTATTTTTAAGGAAACACCTAATAGAGGGAACCCTCAAGAAATTAGTTTTATAATTGTTGTTTTAGAGAAATACTGGTTTCTGTTTCTCAATTCAATTTTTCTTGCTTGGACCTCAGTTTCCTCAAAAAATGAAGAATGACCTTGAGAACCATAAATTGATACTTACTGTAAATTCGATCAATATTAGTGAAATATGTATACAGTTGAACTTAGCCATGTTTCTGCCAGGCTGAATAGCTATATATATTGTTATAAAGACAGTCCCCCCCACCTATTTCCATATGATCCTTCATCTTTAGCTGTTTGCCATAGACTTAAATGAATGATGTCATGTGGTAGTAGAGTGGGGACAGAAATATATAGAAGGGAAATTAAAAGACATGAAAATTTAAAGGCATATAAACACAATAATGATATTTGGGATGAAAGTAAGAGTTTCAATTTACAATTAAGGTAAATCTGGGAAAATAGGTAAAAGACTTCAAGTTATATTTTCCTTCCTCCCATTGAATTACGTTAGATTCTGACTTGGAGAGATAATGAAATTTAAAAAGCAAGGAAATTTTGACATCTCAACCTCCAGAACAAATGAGAAAGCTCTGACAAATGATGGGAGAGGCAATGTCTTCTGACCTCTATTGGAAGTAAAGGAAAGAGAAGAAAAAAAAAATAAAACTTTCCATGAAAGCTACAATAAGAGAAACAAAAGAAAAGGAAAAATATGGCTGTTCAATAAACATACATATGAATTTAAACTACACAGTATATTAAGAGCAACATCACACAGGGAAGCTAGGTGGAGCAGTGGATAGATGACCAACCCTAGAGTCAGGAAGACTTGAGTTCAAAGCCAGCTTCAGACACTTGATAATTGCCTAGCTGTGTGACCTTGGGCAAGTCACTCAACCCCATTGCCTTAAATAAATTTTTAAAAAAATTAAAAATTAAAAAAAATAAAGGCAACATCACCTCTTACTTTTTTGATATAGAAGTGTCATAATTGCTATGGACTCTATTGTATCTTTTTCTATTTTAGTCTGATCTGAAATATCTGTTGTTTTTCAATGAAATAAGATTGATGGGTGAGCCTCATATGTAACCTTTGTGAGGTGCTATTCTTCTCTCTCTCTTCTAAAAGATTAGTCTTTAATTCATTCTCTTACTTGATTTCAAGAAAATAAATGGTATATTTTGATGTTTTCTCATAAATTATTTCTCATTTAACCTATTAGTTTTGAGACAGTACCCTATTTATAAAAAGTGATTTATTAAATGAACTGGAGAAATTTCTTTCCCCACAAATATTCATTAATATCTTTCTAAATATATAAACCCACTTCATCTCCTAAGCTTAATAAATATCAAGATTATTGGATATACAATTTATGAACATGGTAACAAACTGGTTATAGTGATCCAGTTTCGAAAAACATAGTAGGTTAAAGCTTCTGCATTAATCTCTACTGGAATCAAGCCAACAATTATCTACTAAACTTGAAGACTGAGTAAAGTTAGGAGACACAGTTTAAAAAAGAAATAAATCAGTGTAAGAAACAAAACACTCAAATATAAAAATAATTACACACATTAAATCAACAATGAGAAAGAACACAACTAAAATCACTTCTAACCATATGTGTTCCTGGGGACTTCTTAGCTCTGGAAACAGAATCCCACCATTCAGTTCTCAAATTGTTGATTACTTTGGTTTTTTCCCTCAATAATTTTAAATTTTAGAACTGCTCTCTCATGAAAGAAATCCTTTTAGGTTTTTCATTCTCTTCTCTCAGAATCTCTGTCCATACCTGACAGGAAGACCTGTGTTTAAATCTGACCTCAGACATTCCCTATCTGTATGTCCCTGAACAAATCATTTAATCTCTATGCTTTTTCAGTACTGCTTTTTTCAATTATGTATGATCCTATGTATGACCATTCAGGGTTTTCTAGGCAAAGATACTAGAGTGGCTTGACATTTCCTTCTCCAAACATTTTATAGATTAGAAACTGAGGCAATCAAGATGAAGTGATTTGTCCAGGATCACACATCTAGTAAGCATCCAAACACATATTTTGTCTCAGGAAGGGGAGTCTTACTGACTCCAGATCCCATATTCTATCCTCCAGATGCCTATGCTTTAGTTTGCTCATCTACAAAATCAGAGGCTTGGACTAGATGATATCTGAGTTCTCTTATGGCAGTAAATCTGTAACCCTATGATCCTATGATGGGTTGCTCTCCAAAATAAGATCCTTCTTATAATGTAATGCTATTCCACAAGTTTTTTCCCTCTTAGACATGCAGTAGTCAATTCATTGCTGGTAGAATTGTGAATTGAGCCAATGCTACACGCATCAAGGTCGATCAACTCACAGTGTTGTTAATGTGTACAATATTCTCTTAGCTCTACTCTCTTTGCTCAGCACCAGATCTTGTAATTCATTCCATGTGTCTCTAGAGTCCAACCATTCTTATAGAACAATAGTACTACATTACATTCATATACCACATCTTGTTTAGCCATTCCCCAATTGATAGACTTCTCCTCAATTTCCAATTCTTTGCCACTGCAAAAAGAGCTGTTATGAATATTTTGGAACATGTGGGATTTTCCCATTTTTTAATGATTTCTTCTGGATATAGGTCTTTGTGCCTCTTCACCTGGTATTATTTATCCACTTATACATTCTCCTTTTTATGTTTTTATTGTTTTCAGAGTGCTATCAATCAAAATGCAATCAATCAAACTTTATTAATTAATTGCTTGATTGATAAGTAGTATTGCCTCATAGACATTCCCTCTACATTAGAAATACACTTCTCAAGAGTCATGAATCATATCAAATAATAATCACTTTATATCTTACCCCCTTTTCAAGTATCCTTTATGTACATACAGTCTTTATGAGTAAAAAGCATCATGCAAAGCCTACCCATTTCATGAATCATTTGTACTCACCCAAGCATACTCTTTATATGTATTTCTCCCCTTAGCTAAGATAATACTTCTTCCTAATTTCTTTATGTCCAACACCTCTGCACCTATGTTTCTACAAACCTCTAAGTATCTAATAAAGTAAGTCACTCCTTATTTAATTAAATATAGAGCCTCAAAGTACTCTAAGTACTAGGACAATCTGAAGGTCTCTCTTAAAAACTTCACAATTGATTGTAAGGTATGGGAGACACTGATACAAGACCATTCAGTATAGGATGTCCTCAGAGAAAATGATGAACTCTATGACCTTGTATTGGTCTGAACAGCCACAGTCAGATGCCCTGAAATTTGTCTCAAACATTGTAATGTCATTTTGATTTTCTTCAATAGGACAAGAACCAACCATACCCACATCCTCTAAGAACAAATTCTTGAACAATATTCAACCTTTTAACTATCCTAAGAGAAATTAAATTCTCAAGAGTACAAGTGTTATCTTCCTTTATAGAGTTGTATACAATTTAATGCTCTTGACTAATATTTGTTTTGTTTTTATTTTCTCCTTTCTGTTTACTTTTTATGTATCTTCTGAGTGTATTATTTGAAGATTGAATTCTCTTTCAGTTCTGTTCTTTTGATCAGAAAATTTTGGAAGTCCTCTATTTCATTGAACATCTATCTTTTCCCTTAACAGAATATGCTGAATTTTGCAGGGTGATAAATCCTTGATTGCAATCCAAGGTCCTTTGCCCTCTGAAATTCCATATTTCAGGCCCTCCAATCCTTCATTGTTGAAGTTGATAAGTCCTGTGCAACTCTGATTGTGCTTTCTTTTTATTTAAATTGTTTATTTTGGGCTGCTTGCAGTACTTTCTCCTTTATTTGAGAATTCTAGAATTTGGCTATGATTATCCTAGGAGTTTTTATCTTAGGGTTTCCTTCTGGAGGAATTCTGTTAATCTGCCTTCTTGATCTAGCAGATTTGGACTGTTTTCCCTGACAATTGTGTAATAGATATTTTCTAGGTTCTTTGTTGCCCTAGGCTTTCTTGTAGACCAATAATTCATAAATTGTCTCTTCTGGATCTATTTTCCAGGTCATTTAGAGGTACTTTACATTTTCTTAATTTTTTTCATCCTTTTTACCTTGCTTGATGGAATCTTGATGTCTCATAGATTCATTGGTTTCTATTTGTCCAATTCTAGTTTTCAGGGTTTTATTTTTTTCAGTTAGCTTTTGTGCTTCCTTTTCTCATTTGGTTAATTTTACTTTTTTGCTGAGTTGCATTCCCTTTCCAGTTAATTGATTTGAGTTTTAGATGAGTTCCATTCCTCTTCCAGTTGGTAAATTTTAGTTTTTGAATAGTTGCATTATTTTTCCAGTTGGTCATTTTTGCTTTTAAAGAAGTTGAATTTTTTAGTCAATTTTTCATAATTCCCTTCAGGGCTCTAATTTATTCTTTTCATTTTTCTTCTTCCTCTCTTCTTTGACTTTTAAATTCTTCTTTTAAACTCTACTATGAGACTTTGGATTTGAATCTAATTCACAGATGGCATTGAAACCTGCCATGTAGGAAATTTTTCACTGCTTTCTTCTTCTGGGGAGGCATTTTTATCATCTCTAGCTGCATATTAAGTTTTCTATGGTTAGCACTATTTTAATTTTCTTGCTCATTTTGATTTTTTGAGCTCTGCTTCTGGGGTATAGAGAGTAGAGACCCAAGCTTGTTGTGCTGGAACTAGGGTTTGATCCCTGCTTATTGCTGCCCAAGATGTTGCCTACTTAGCCCAGATGTTTGTTTCCTCCTTTATGCCTACACTCAACCTATATGGTAGTTTTTTCCCAACCCAGTTCTAGTGTTCCCAGGGTTCAGACTTTGTTTGGGGTTGGGACACTCCCTGCTAGTTTGCTATCTAGCTGCCAGGAATTAAACTGAACTGTGGCTAAAAGCTTCCCACTGACTTTTCTGCTCTCCTGCCTAACTGGACTTTACCTCCCCTCTTGTCCCCAAGAGATAGGCTTTCATTGAAGATCCTCCATGATTGAAAACTTGTTTCCATCTTGTCTTTTTTTTTTGGTGGAATCTGTAGCTTTAATATCTTTGTAAGGAAAAGTTCTGAGAGCATGCTAGTTTCACATCATCATCTTGGCTCCACTCTGGAAGTTTCCTCAATTTTGTAATCTTTAAAATGACATGGAGACAAAAATGACAAACCACTCTTGTCTCTTTGCCAAACAAACCCCATATATAGTCATAAAGAGTTGGAAACAGTTGGAAATATCTTTAAAAGAATCTGCGTGCTAAACAGAGAAAGTAATTCATAGCCTAAGAAATTCTACTGAAACAGTCAATATTAGTTAGCTTTGGCAATGGTTCATTAAATCTGAAGACAGGAGAAGCCCAGACAAGGGAAAAAAACAAACACAGAAATGAATCTTGTTTCTCTAGAAACCAAGGGAGTTGAAAGAATTAGCTTAGCCTACAACTTGATCTATAAGGTAAGGGTGAACTACTAAATAAATATAAAGGACTGTGATAAAGTAAAATGTTGACAATAATTAGGGTGAAATAGCTACTGATTATAACTTTAATTCACATCAGCCTCTGAGTGAAGTGGGATGCTCCACCTTTTTAAAAAAAAAAAAAAAACTATTTGCAAGTATTTATTTTTCAGAATTCTCTAACACAAAGGCCAAAGTCCCTGGATTGAAGTATATATGGTAGAGTAATGTCTAAAAAGAAAGAAAGGTTTGAATGCCTAGTAAAGGATTTTGTATTGTGTTTTAACCTGGAATATGAGGGACTTAATGATGATGAACTGCATGCATTCCTGCATGGAAAATGATACTGATAATACTCATATGAACCTTCTCATTTAATAAAGCAGGTAGAAGGAGCTTTTATAGATGAAGCAAAGGAGAGAGTTGACTTGGAAAATATAATAAATGGCAAAAGTGGAGTTAATGGCTAAAAGGGAAATGTACTAGGAGTAAGAGAAAGGAGAGGCCGAATAGGCTAAGATATTTCATATAAAAGATAATTTTTTACAATGAGCTTTTGAAATGATATGCAAGGGGGGAGAAGGCTAGGGGGGATGAGGGAACCTTCGTTCTCATCAGAAATGCCTCAGAGAGAAAACAGCATACACACTCAATAGGGTATAGACATTTAGAGGAAAAAGGAGAGAAGGGGGACAGGGGGAAGGGGGGATGTTCGTGATAGAGGAGAGGGTAGATCATAAAACAGAATAGTCAGATTTAACACATTTTCTTTTTTACTTTTTGCAAGGTGCCAGATTGGGTGACCTGTCTGGGACCATGAGGCTAGGTGGTTGCTGGGTCTTTCGGATGGTATGTGGGCTTGGCGCCTCTTAGCCCCAGGGCTAGTGCTCTGTCCACTGGGCCACTCAGCTACCCTACAGCATATTTTAGAAGAGGGAAAGAGTGAAAGGAGAGAGAAAATATAATAAATGGTAGTGGGGAGGAATGGATGGAGGGAATTACAATCAGCAACAGTAACTGGAAAAATATGAAAGCAACTTCTATGATGGACTTATGATAAAGAATGTGATCCACCAAAGACAGAGCTGATGGTATCAGAACACAGACTGAAACACATTTTTTTCTTTTTTCTTATACTTTATTTCACATGAGGTTTTATATTTTTGTGGGGGAGGGGGTAATATGTTTACTTTTAAGCAAGAATATTTTAGTAATGTGTAAATAAAAATAAAGAAAAAATATCAAAGAGGAAATGTGTTCTATTGAGTTTTCCTTCTTTTAAGGTCATTTTTTAATCCATTCCCTCTAAAGAGAATTAGCTCAATTTTATTCCTGAGGAAACTGGAACTGAGAGAAACTGAGTCACTCATCCAAGGTCATAGAGCTAGTCAGAGATAAAACTTTAACTTAAATTCAATTTAATGATCACAAGTCCAATGCTCTTTCCATTATACCATAAACTATATATTGTACTCGAGCTGAAACTAGTGACCTTAGTCATAAGTTCTGATTTATTACCAGAATAAATGTTTTGATATCTCAGAAAGTTCAAGGATGATGGTTTTGGCCGTTTTCTGGTCCTATAAAGGATCAAATTTTCAGTTACCAAAGAATTAAGGGACTATGTAGATGGAAAACGTCATTTCCTTCAGTTTATGGATCTTTCTTAGGACTCGATCATCACTGTGAATTTTCCAGCCTCTTACAAATCAGTCCTCCATGGGATTTTAGAGTAATGTAGTGAACCAGATAGAATACCAGATCTGGAATCGCAGGATGTGATCTACAGATATATGGCCTATCTTATTCTTCCAGTCTGCCCCAAAAAACAAGGAAATTAGGAAAGGTGACTACTTCTTAATGTCCCTTGTAGGTCTAAATGCATGATTCAAAGCCTACAAAATTTGTGAATAATCATCATCATCATCATCACTGATGGTATTATCTCACATTAATGAAATGAGTTACAGCTTTTTTTTAGCTTTTTGCAAGGCAAATGGGGTTAAGTGGCTTGCCCAAGGCCACATAGCTAGGTAATTATTAAGTGTCTGAGGCTAAATTTGAACTCAGGTACTCCTGAGTCCAGGGCCAATGCTCTATCCACTGTGCCTCCTAGCCGCCCCCAATGAGTTACAGTTTATAGAACTTTTGTCTTACAAAAAAAAACTTGAAGTAGAAGTTCTAAGTATTATTATTCTAATTTCAGACATAAACAAAAAGTTAGAGGTTAAGTTAATATAGTTCTTAAAGGGTCCAGTCAATATCAGAACTCAGAAGTTCTAACTCAACTTCAGCCATTATCCCTACACATAATTGCCTCACACAGGTCTCATTAAGTCTGTTATGGTTATACTCTTCCTAACTCCTAATTAGGCAAACTCTAAGTGCAAATCCTTGGTTTTGTTTTGGCCATATGTATCATTTGCCCAAATTTAACAAGTGGACTATGTGTAAGTAATGACTATGTTTAATAAGGCTAGTGCAAGACAAGTGACAGCCTATGTCTTATATCTTAGCATCTCAGTAACCAAACCCCCCCCCAAAAAAAAAACCAACTCCATAGACGTAATCTATTCCAGTTCCTCCATTTTACAGGTAAAGAGCTATAATTTATTGAAATGAATTAAAACTTGAGAGTCAGAAAACTTGGGCTTCAATATAGCTTCTGGAATCAAGTGACCTTGGACAAGTTCCATTTACCTTTACTGCCCTTTTAAGTGTTCTTAAGTTATCTGTACCACTAGGAGGGACATAAAATTAGATGAACATCCTTTACTAATCAAGTTGATGAGGAACCATGAAAAGGGATGTTCTCAATTCTCTGAAATGAACCCAGAATAGTAACTTTTATATTTGATGCCTCCTGGTTCAGTATCTTTCTAATGTACCACCCTTACTTCCTGATGTACAAGGCCAGATTTCTTGATTTTATCTCATACTATTCTTTTTTTTTTGATACTTGAGGGAAGATCATCAAATTCTAGGAGGAAAAAATACATTGAATAAGAGTTTTCTCTTTGAAGAAGAAAAAAAGCAATATGAAACAGTTTTCTGACTCCTAAATTTGATTTCTCCTATGGCCAAAAATTCAACAATACAACCTTCCCTTTACTTGTTGAGAGTTTACTCAGGAGGCAGCTAGGTGGTCCAGTGAATAGAGCACTGTCCCTGAAGTCAGGAGGACTTGAGTTGAAATCCAACCTAGAAATGTAATACTTACTTAGCCATGGACAAGTCACTTAACCCCTCCCCCATTCTCTTGCAAAATAAAAAAAGAAAGAAAGAAAAGAATTTTACTCAGCAATATGTTTTCCATATTTACTGACTCTCCTCAGTTCTCTTAAAGGCAACAAAAAGAATTTTTAGGATCATAGCCTGAGAGTTGGAAGAGACTTTGGAAATCAGTGTTCTTTCTAGAAGATTTGAAACTGGATCTTAGGATCTAACAACCTAAACCTTGAATATTTTCTGCTAGATCATGTTGCTTCTCACTAGCCTGGCCTCATTGAAGTCTTTTTTTCTTATATAAAGGTACAAGCATAACAAAAAGGCAATGACAGTAAATAACATGAACATCAAACTCAGTTTTACCAGGCTTATTCATTTAAATGCATTGCAATACAAGCAATATGCTTCTACTATTGACATTGGGATAGCTACTGAGGTCAAAAGACAAAAAGAAAAACTAGTTTCTGCTCTCAAGGATCTTACAAGCAAGTACATACAACAGGAGGAGATAGATTTCTTTAGTGACTGTCTCATTTTTGTTTTGTATTCCCCATTCCAAAACTGTGCTAGAGATGTACTAATAGACTATTGAATCATTCCAGATGAGAGAGGATAAGAATCTAAAGTAGGATGAGAATCATGAGTGAGAATGGAGAGATGGAAATATAGATATCACAACAGAAGAATTTACCACATTTGACAGCTGGTTGGGAATAAAGGAGAGAAAAGTTAACTATGATTCTGAGACTGTGAAATGGGTTCCTGAAAGGTGGGTGTTGCTTTCTAACAAAATAGGGAAATTTTAAGGAAGAATTCATGAGCCCTATTGGGAACATCTTAAATTTGAGATGCCTAAATGACATCTAGGTGGCACTTTCTTTGTAGACCACTGGAGTTTTAGACCAGAATCTCTGGAGAAAGATTAGGGTTAGATATATATAAATAATTGAGTTTCTTGCGGAGATGATATTGGAGTAGATAGGAGCTAATGAGCTCAACAAGAAGAACTTGGCATAGTGAGACAACACATGAGAACCTAAGACAGTTATGGGGCAAGTGTCTGATCTCACTTGAGTCTTACTAGCTGTGTGACCTTGAGCAAGTCACTCAATTCTGAATGCCTTGCATCCAAGGTCATCTCCAGTTGTCTTGATTCATATCTGGCCATTGGATCCAGATGACTCTAGAGGAGAAAGTGAGGCTGGTCACAGCACAAGAGCCCCCTAACTCGAATCCAATTCATGTGCTGGTCATGTCATCATCAACCTGATGTTGTAGTCTTCTTTGAAAATGAAGGACAATTCAATTGAGGAATGGCTTAGCAAACTGGGGTATATGTATGTCATGGAACACTATTGTTCTATTAGAAACCAGGAGGGATGGGATTTCAGGGAAGCCTGGAGGGATTTGCATGAACTGATAACTGAGTGAGATGAGCAGAACCAGAAAAACACTGTATACCCTAACAGCAACATGGGAGTGATGATCAACCTTGAAGGACTCACTCATTCCATCAGTGCAACAATCGGGAACAATTTTGGGCTGTCTGCAAAGGAGAGTGCCATCTGTATCCAGATAAGGAGATGTGGAGTTTGAACAAAGTTCAAGGACTATTCCCTTTAATTTAGGAAAAAAACAGATATCTTATTGTCTGATCTTGTTAACTTTTAGACTTCTTGTCTCTTCTTTAAGGATATGATTTCTCTGTCATCACACCCAATTTGGATCAAGGTACAATATGGAAGCAAAGTCCTCTAGCTGTCAGAAGGAACAGAGGACTGAATGGTGGGAAATCACTCTGTACTCATCTTGAAGATTTTTCTGGCTCTCCAGAGTTCCACCACACACTCTGCAATATTCTTCTTTGCTTCTTTGTAATTTTAATGGGAAATGTGATAATCATTATGATCTATGCTGATGTGAACTACACTCTCCCAATGCAGGACATCCTGATGACCTTATCATCCCTCCAATGCTGGGGGTGGGGGGGCTTATTAATGCCTGACATCTTAATCATGTCTTTTCCAGTTTGTGTCACTCAACTCTTTTTTTATCTCTCTCTTTATGGACTATAGAAATTATAATTCTTGGAGTAATGGTTAGAGACCATTTTGTAGCAATTTGTAATCTTCTAAGATATAATATGATCATGAACAGTCAAAATGGTGATCTTGGTTATTTGGGTTTCTTTTAAAAATTTGGCCAGTCTATGCTATTTTTCAACTCTTCTTCTGTAGGTCAAATGTTTTGAACTATTTTTTTACTGGAAAGGGGGACTATTACTTTAACTTTTCTATGATAATAGTTTTCCTAGAGTTTAATTCTTTTCTTAATGGCCATTGTTATTTTTTTTTGATTCTGCTACCCACTATCATCTCTTATACTTATACAATATCTACCATCCTAAAGATCACTTCTGTCTCTGGCCAGAAGAAGGCCTTTTCCAATGTGCCTCCCCAACTTCTTTCTGATGGTGATAGGCTATGGCACTTGCTTGGTTTTTTTTTTAAATTTGTGTGTGTGTGTGTGTGTGTGTGTGTGTGGTTCTTTTAATTAATTAGTCACAGTGGGTGATTGGAAATCTGGTGACCTGATTTTCTTATTTATTTATTTATTTTATTTAATTTATTTAATTTTCCCCCAGGCTACATGCTAAAGCAAGTTTCAACATTTACTTCCAAAAACCTTGTATTCCTAATTCTTTCCCTTCTTCCCACCCCACTCCCTCCATTGATAAAGTTACTCTGTAGATTAAAAATATGAAACCATGAAAAACATTACTAAAATAGTCATACTGTAAAAAGTAAACATAACCCCCACACACACTAAGAATGAGAAAATTCAAGAAAAATAAAGTTAGGGAAAAAAGTATGCTTCAGTCTATATTCAAGCACCATCAGTTCTGTCTTTGAGATGGATAACATTCTTTATCATAATTTCATCAGAAAAATTGCTTCATTATTTTTCCCACAGTTGCTAGAGCTAACTCCATCCTATTCCCTCACACCTCTTTTAGTCTATTCTCTCTCTCTCTCCTTTCACTCTCTCCCTCCTCAAAGTGTGTTGCTTCTGACTGCCCACTCCCATGATTTTCTCTCTCTTCTATCACCTACACTGACCTCCCCTCTCCCATCCCCTTTTTCCCATCCATTTTTTTCTATTTTTTTTCTAGAGTATGATAGATTTCTATACCCAATTGAGTGTGTATGTTATTCTCTGAGTCATTTCCAATGAGAGCAAGGCTCCTTCACTCCCCCTCATCTTCCCCTCTCCCACTCCATTGCAAAAATTTTTCTTTGCTCTTTTATGTGAAAAAATTTAACCCAATCTATCTCTTTTCCCTTTCTCCC
Source organism: Macrotis lagotis (assembly GCF_037893015.1). Classification (NCBI taxonomy): domain Eukaryota; kingdom Metazoa; phylum Chordata; class Mammalia; order Peramelemorphia; family Peramelidae; genus Macrotis; species Macrotis lagotis. The sequence goes on from NC_133664.1 coordinate 105,275,794, forward strand.
AGTACCTTTCTTTCTTCCTTATTAACTCTATCTTTTTAATTTATTATAACTTCAAATTCAACTTCCTCTTACACCTTGTCTATATAGGTTTCTTCTAACTTAATAAATGAGAGGTTCATATGAGTTATCAATATCAACTTCCTATTCAGGAATATAAACATCATTAAGTCCCTCATGATTTGCCCTTCCTGTCCACTCTCTCTATGCTTCACCTGAGCCCTATACTTGAAAATAAAATTTTCTATTTAGCTCCGGTCATTTCATCATGAAAGTCTGAAAGTTCTGTATTGTATTGAATGTCCATCTTTTCCCCTGATAAAATATATTCAGTTTTGCTGGGTAGTTGATTCTTGGTTGCAATCCAACATCTTTTTGCTTCCAAAATATCATATTCCAAGCTCTATGAGCCTTTAATATAGAAACTGCTAAATCTTGCGTTATCCTAACTGTTGCCCAGTGATATTTAAATTGTTTCTTTCTTACTACTTGTAATATTTGCTCCTTACCTTGGAAGTTCTGAAATTTGATTATACTATTCCTGGCAGGGCAGCAAGTTGGAGCAGGGGATTAGAGCACTGGTCTTGGAGTCAGGAGTACAGGAGTTCTATCTGACCTCAGATACTAGACCCTTACTGGTCAAATGACCTTGGACAAGTCACTTAACCCTGATTGCCTTGAATCCAAGGTCATCTCGAGTCATCCTGATTTATAACTGGACACTGGACCCACATGACTCTGCAGTAGAAAGTGAGATTGGTGACTTAGCCCAGAACTTCCTCATTCAAATCCGATTCACATGCTTGTCATGGCATCACCTCTCTGATGTCATGATCTTTGAAAATGAAGGACAGATATTATATTCCTGTCAGTTTTCATTTTGGGATCTCTTTCAGGAGATGATCTATGGATTCTTTCAAGTTCTATTTTACCCTCTGCTTCTAGAAATAAGGTCAGTTTTGTGGATAATTTCTTGAAAAATTACATTCTAGGCTCTTTGTTTGGTCATGACTTTCAGGTAGTCCAGCAATTTTTAAATTATCTCTTCTAGATCTGTTTTCCTAGTCAGTTGTTTTTCCAATGAGAGAGTTCACATTTTCTTCTACTTTTTCATTCTTTTAGTTTTGTTTTATTGTTTGTTGATTTCTCACAAAGTCATTGGTTTACCTTAGCTCCACTCTATATTTGAAGGAATAATTTTCTTCAGAGAATTTTTGTATCTCCTTTTCCATCCGGTCAATTCTGCTTTTTAAGACATTCTTCTCCTCATTGGCCTTTTGGACTACTTTTTCCATTTGCCCCAAACTCATTTTTAAGATGTTATTTTCTTCAGCATTTTTAAACTACTTCATCAAACTGCTGACTTAAGTTTTTTCATGATTTTCTAGTATCCCTCTCATTTCCCTTCCTAATTTTTCCTCTACCTCCCTTATTTGATTTTCAAAATCTTTTTTGGGTTCTCCCATAGCTTGAGATCAGTTTGTATTTTTCTTGGAGGTTTGTGTATTCAGAATCTTTGATTTCATTACATTGTGAGTGTACTTTGGTCCTTCAAAGGACCAAAGTAATTGTCTATGGTCAAATTTTTTTTCTTTTGTTGCTTGCTCATTTCCCTGGCCTATGACTTCATTTTAACTCTTCATTTAGATAGGGCTCTGCTTCCAAGGTGGAGGTCACACTTGAAGTTTTTGTGGGTTTGTGCAACTGTTTTCAGGGACACTCCCCAGGAACCTGTACATTCTCAATTCCTCCAAAATCTTGTAAGAGGTTATGACTGCTCTCCTGGCCTGTACTCTGGTCTGTGGATGTCCACAAGAACTCCTTTCTACCCTGACTGAGAAGAGAGTTCCTGCTTCACTATGGTAGTGAGCTTTGTTGTGCTTCTGTGCTTCTTTTCCTGAGAATGAAGCCCCAGTCTGCAACTTGGATCTAAGTATGGGTAAAACAACAGAGTCCTGACTCAGGAATACCAAAGAGACCTCTATTGTCTTCCTGATCCCCCTAACCAGACTGGAGCCTCTGAAAATAGCTGCTGGATGGCTCCCTGCTGGGTGACTCCAAAGATCTACTCCTGATCCCCTGGAGCCAGGCCTGAGCTAAGGCTTGTGCCGACTGGGTTCTACTCTCACTCTGGTGCAGTAGAGTTTTCCTGCTACCCTTCCCAATTGTCTTTGGTAATCCTTGGACTGAGACATCTGGAAACTTCAACAACTGCCACAGACCTAGACACCCTCAGCTCCAGTGTGTCCAGGGCTGTGCTATGGGCTCTTTCTAACCCTGGTGTAAACAACCATTCTCTCTGATCTTCCAAGTTGTCTGGAGTGGAGTAGTCTTGGGGAGAGCTCAAAGGAGTCCCTGCCTTTACTCCACCATCTTTGCTCCACCCCTACCTGCTTATTTCTTTATGTGAAGTCCAAGCAGATACAGGAAGTGAGTATGACAAGATGGTCTCCCTGATATTTTCAGTGGTAAACCCTTAATGACACCCTGTATCTTCACTCTTCATAATGATCAAGTCAAATCTGAGAAAATGGTATAGTTGAGATAAACATTCTTAATCCCAGGGAATCTAGAGGTGAAGGGCTCATTTCTTTTCAAGCATTGCCTCTGAATGTTTGCTGTGGAGCAATAGCAGCAGGAGGGAGAAAGAACCAGGTAAAGATAAAATACACAGTCTTGAGAAGTACAAAACAGAAGAGCTGCCCCATCTTCCCAATGCGACTACTAGAGCAGATATGCCATCAGGCTCTGCTATTTCTACATCTATCCATCTTCCTTCTCATGCCAGTCCTTTTCTGTCCTTCTCCTGCTTTTGTTCTACTCTTTAAAATAGTATGTACTTTATTATATATATTTGCTGCTATAATATTCATTTTCTCAATTCCATACTTCAATAATTCAGTTTTTATTGAATTTAACAGATATCTTTCTGATTTTCCTGATTTGCTCTTTCAGATTAATCAAAGATGTTATATATTTTACAAATTACTTCAAAACCTATTGAAACTTTGCATTTGGAGGATTGTTAAACAGATTAGAAAATTTTCCCAAGTTTATGAATTGTGCAGATATAGGAATTCGAAACATAAAACTCTGAAATTGTTTTTGGTGAATTGAAAAGGGAAAAGGAAGTGTATGGAAGGAAAATTTACTTGTTCTAAATTCAGTTTGATTGGAGCCAATGCCCTGATTGTTTAATCTTAATATTGGACTGAAATAGATACTTGTAGGTCATTAAGTTATTCAGCCTTTAACAAAAGGAAATGTATTCAGTCAAAGTGGCAGGGTAAAGATAGACAACAAGGATATGAATTAAAGACACTTAGAACTGATTCAAGTGGGCTAAATTCTTTCTAGGTTGACTAATATTTTCCTTCAGCCAAGCATTTTAGAGTTCCTGGAACTTTTCATGACTGTTTTGTACCAAGAAATGATGTCAGCAGCTTGAGCCTTTGAGACACTCAGTTATTTAAGTCTTGAAGATAGTTTCAATAATTTTTAATGAAAAACTAGCCTAAAACTTGGGGTACCTAGGTGACTTAGTGGCTAGAGGGCCAGACCTAGAGTAAAAAAGACTCATCTTCCAAAATCAAATCTAACCTCAGACACTTAGTAGTTGAGTGATCCTGGAGCAAGTCACTTAGCCCTGTTTGCCTTAGTTTCCTTATCTCTAAAATGACTTGGAGAAAGAATTGATAAACCACTAGTATCTTTTGCCATGGAATCCCCAAATGGGATCATAAAGAGTGAGACTCATCTGAACAATAAGCAGCAAGTTTAAAACTGTGAAAGTGTACGTGTGGGTATATTTCTCCTAGAAAGGTGGTCAACTATGAAAGATACTGCAGAGAAGATGAAGACTGGGATAGAATTATCAGCTTTCATTGGTAATTTTGGAGAGAGCAGGTTTAATTTATTTAGGAGTAAAGGATAATGAGGAGGTTGAGAATCTAGGAGAATAGAAGGAAGACTATACCTATGATGGAAATAGGGGAGTTCAAAAGGGGTGAGTTTAGGGGAGAATGTAATGAGATCTAGAAAACACATCACAACCCATCCTTTATTACTAATTCTTACTATTCATTTTCCTACATAGGAAAAAAACAATGATAGGGAAGACTGGAGGAATGTTAAACCATAATGGGTGAAAGAGTGTTGTGGTTAGTTTAAAATAATCCCAATGATTGGCTATTTCTGGGAGAAAAGAATGCAACTCATCTCCCTACTTGCTGATTGACTAACAACACATCCCCTTGGGCCCAAAGTATGGCCACCTTGAGATCATAAGAGTTCTCCCACATTGGAGAACACTGTCATAATAATTAAAAGGAAATTACATAAATATAAATATTTATATTTATTTATTTATTTAAATATTTAAATATATATTATATATATATATATATATATATATATATATATATGACTCTTTTTTTCCATGTAAATTTCAACCTTAGCTGACTTGGTATCTGTTCTCACAACACTCTACTAGACTTTTAACTTATAAGTAAGTATTTTTTTCTCTTATTTGTTTTGCCTAAGTAGTTTCTGCCTAAGCATTTAAGTGTAGGTACAGTGGAAGGACTCCCAGAGCATCCCATGTGCTGCTCTTGCCTTCAGGAAATCTTTGAAAAGTATCATCAAGTTTTTATACTCTTTCATCAAAAAACTGGGTTTTAGAGCTAAGAAAAGGTTAGAGGACAATAATAATAATAATATTCAAACTGAATCAGTAATTAGATTTGATGAAGGGGTAGAAGGAGGGGGAAATGAATTTCCTTATATCCTTCTTGAGAAAGGAAATTGGTTAAACCTTCTCCCTCACAACATAAAGAATAAAAAGTTGAAGTCCAACCAAGAGTAAAGTTCCTAGCCTTGACTCACAGTGTCTTCTGTCCTGCTTTTTGTCTCCTTTCCCTCTTCCAGAACATCCTTCCAGATCAAGTATCACTAAGGTGCTCCTTGCTTCTTTTAATCTCCTCATTGTGGTCATTCATGAAGCCCAGGATTCACCTCAATTTCCCAGATTTACTGCAGGTTCACAAATCTCTGTTCTACCACTGTCTTACCACCAAAAACAATTGCTTTTTCTTTCCTACACTGACATTATTATTTTAATTAGTTTATTCTCCCAATATAGCAAAGTAGTTTTGAGAGACCTACTTCTTAAACCTCCTGGGAGTGCTTGATAGTAACTTTAAATAACTATCTAAAAGATGGCAATTAAAACAGTGTGAGGGAAATAGCTAGGAAATATTTCCCCTTTTGATCTGTATCACTTAGGTTTTCCTTCAAGCCAGAGGCTAAGGGATAGGAAAAGAATCTTTTCAAATTAGACTGAGGTGTCTTGGCTGGGAAACTGAGAAAAAAGATAATTTGAGTTTGGTTAGCAGGAGGAGCTCTCTGAGGGCACAGAAAAGGATAAAACTGACTGGTTCAAAATCTGAAGGCTGGCACTCTTTAGGTCTTGGTTTGATCTCTCAACCTTTTGCTTTCCATCTTATTTTTGACCTTTCTACCTCAACTCCACTGAGTTCTGGTACATTTTTTCTGTGCCCCTTCTTTTAATTACTTACCATTCATTAAACCACCCAGTCCCCCTCATTAAAATTTCCATTCTTGTAGACCACATTTAGGAATGCAATCTGATGAAAGTAATTCACATGGTATGAATGGTTAATTCACTTGGTATGAATGAGTAATAGCTTTGTCCATTAGCATTCTCAGAGAAGGTTTGCTTATTAACCTAACTGAAATTCTAATTAAAGACATTTAAGGTAGCATAGGGAAATATTCTGCTACAAAGACCTTTTCCTCATTTAGAGATCAGAAAGCACCTTTTAATAACTGTTGCTCTCCTCTTTGTCCCCAGCTACAATTCTTCAGTAGTATATTTACTTTTACTAGTAAATAGATGATACAATTTGTTCAAAGCAAATACGTTTAGAGAAAAAAATAGAATTAGAAAATTTCCACCAAAAACTTGGGGACACAAGCTTCCACAAAGACATAAAGAGATAGATAGAAAGAAAGAAAGAAAGAAAGAAAGAAAGAAAGAAAGAAAGAAAGAAAGAAAGAAAGAAAGAAAGAAACCATCAGTGGGGAGGAATGATCAGGTATAATGAATTCACATTGTGGTGAGAGAGACAGACAGACAGACAGAGATAGACAGAGAAGAGAGACACAGAGAGACAGAGAGAGATGAGAGACATAGAAAGAAAGACATAGAGAGAGACAATATGGTGAATAAGCATGCATTAGGGTGCATATTAAGCATTTATGCAACCTGGGAAAACTCATATCTCTGCCATTGTGGAGCCATCAACAAGTTCTGGCAGTGTCATCAAATTTCTCTTCTAGGTTTCCTCCCTTAGGACTGTTGCATCACCACTGTCCCACTTGGGTATCATGTACTATCTTTGCTGCTCTCTGACTATTTTCTAGGCTGTTCTGGATATTGCCACCAAATAATGTTCAATTGAAGTCTTCACCTGAGATGCTACCTTTTCCCTTTAAGAGCAGTAGATAGCACCTGCTATCTTATGACTTATAAATCAAATATAATCTTCAGATCTTTTGGACACATCAGATCAACATATATATATGTATACCTTAGAATAGGAAAAAATGTTTCTATATAACAAGAGAGAAACTTGTCAGTTTCTAGAGTTCTAGCTTCCAAAGGCCAAGGTGATTTAAAGATCACCCAGTGAGACAAATAGAACTCACAGTCATTAATCTGTCTTTCTGAACTCACTTTCTTCTGCAAACAGAATCTACATCCTTGACACCAAGGTTCTAGTTAACTTAAGGTAAGTCGGTTAGAATGACATTATCTCCTATTTGCTAACTTGAATTTTTCTTTAAACTATTTTGAGCTACCATCAACAAACACTAAAGAGCTGTATAGGTCTGAAGCATTATAGTTTCCTTCAGACCCACAAGATCTTTTAAGTTTGATAGAATGGATTTAGAATGATAGGGGGCATCTGTGAGACTCTTTTCTTCTTCCAGATTTTCATCTTTTAGAGTCATCCTACTCTTAAATAAGAAGAAAGAATGATTACTCTCATTATTACTGGTTTGAGGAAGAAAAAGAAAACTACAGTCCAGAGAAAATAAATTTGCCTTTCCTTCCTTTGTCTCTCCATACTTTAACATTCTTTTCTTAGGAAGGCAGGGCTAAGGCAATGCTTTGCTTCCCCTTCTCCTATTAGGTTCCTGTTTATCAATCAATCATCAATCAATTAATCCATAGAACCTGAAACCTTATTTTTCATCTTTAATGAAGGTAGACAAAATTCCAGCCGAGAGGTAAAGGCACTGATTTGCTGAAAGGTTAGATAGCTTTCCCAGGGTCATAAAACTAGCTTGTGTCAGGCTAACATTTGAAGCAGTCTAAATAATCAAACTGTGCACTGTACAAGTTGCTGAGCACATAAATGCAGAGAATAAAACAGTCCCCAATCAAAAGGAAGTTATGTTGTAATGGAAAATACAACAAATGTGTGAATAAACAAAAAGTGAATAAATAACAATACATAATTAGAAAAATAAAGCATAGTTTGGGTATGGTAGCACTAGAAGCTGGGAGGATCAGGAAAGGTTTCATGACTTAAGGTGGTGCTTGAACTACATCTTGAAGAAAGAGGAATTTTATAACACAGAGGAGATCAACGTGAATTGACCAGAGAACAGGCCTGACACAGGAAATACAGGGGGTAACAGAGAAGAACATTAAGTTGGATTCCAGAATGAAAGAGTAAAGTACTAGGAGGCTAGAAAGATAGGTTGAGGCAAGTTTGTGGATGATTTTAACAACTTAACCAAGGAATTTATATTTCATCCTAGAGGCAATAAGAAACTTGGAATTTATTAAGTAGGGAGTCACATGGTCAGATCTGTACTTTATAAAAATCACTTTGGCAGCAGTGTGAGGGATAAGAACCCTGAACTAAGCAGACTAATTAATTAGGTTATTGCAACAATTTGGGTAAAAGGTGATAAGACCCTGTACCAAAGTGAAAGTTGTTCACATGGAAAGAAGTGCTGTAAAGGAAGGAAAAACATTTAGTAACTAGTTACATATGTGGGGTGAGCAACATTTTGAGAATGACACTGACCTTATGAACCTGGAAGATTAAAAATTAGTGCTGCTTACAGCAGAAATGAAAGAAAGTTTAGAAGAGGAGATGATGTGGGGAGAATAGTAATGAAAATTTGAGATATCTCAAGATATCTCAATATTTCAAGTTTGAAATATTAGTCAAAAATATTGATTAAGTTCCTACTATGTGCTAGCCCTCAACTAACCTCTAGGGAATACAAAGAAAGGCCAAAGACAGTCCCTGTGCTTAAGGATCTCACAATCAAATGGTATATAATTTTAGAACAAACAATTTTGAAATAGCTAGAAAACAATCTAGGATGTGGCAATTGAGGTTTGGAAATCTGAGGGAGCTGTTGCTGACTCCTTGTAGGCTATTTTTGGGGACTGTTTTTATACTTAAGTGAACTTTATCAATGGTCTAAACCACAGTTCCTTGAAACAACTAAGTTCAAGCATGGTTCCAATACTTTTAAAGGAAAACTATATTTCAAATATTACTCCAAGGAACCAACAGATATATGTTTTAATCAGAGGAAGTGGATTTAAATATCACCTTGGATAAATACAGAATGCTTGTGGGATCCAGTTTTCTCATCCAAAAAATGAAGGGAGTTGGATGAAATGACTCCTTCAGTTTATCTGAGTCGTTAATTTGTAATTCTATTAATTTTTGTGAAAAAATAAATACCAAAACAGGATGTATCACAAGGTAATATATTATTTTTTGTTGAATGAGTAATATTAAATATTAATTCAAAAGATTAAGAGAACAATCTAGGCTGGAGTCAGTTTTGAAAATTTTATGGAGAAAGAATGATTCTGAGATGAGCCACAAAGTTTAGGAGAATAGAGAGAAAGGAGGAGGCAATGAGATAGATTGAGCTGTATAAGCAGCAGTATACAGGCAGTAAAAGATAAGATGTATTATTCAAGGGATAGTGAATAGGCTAATTTATTTGAAGTGGGGGATGTATAGTTAAGTACTTAAGTCTGAGAACACAGGTAAAGACTATATTTGGATAGAATTTTAATATCACATTTTTTGAAGCATTTAATTTTGTCTTGTGGGTTCCAGGAAGGTTTTAAAGTTTTTTGAGAAATGGAATGTCAAAATTTAAATCAGACCTTCATTCCTTAGAAGCCTATGAGCAGAACAGGAGCTCTCAATATGCCTAATAACAAACTCCAAAGGGAAAAGGGTAGTAAATGAGAAGAGGGGATCAGAGTCAATGGAACAAGACCAGTTTAAGAAATGTTAATGTAAAGAAACTAAACAAGGTCACTTTGCTATATTTGTAGCAGAAGAAAGAAAACCCCCCTCTTGGCATCTGCTGCTCTGCCTGGTTTTAGTAAAAAAAACTAGTTACACCGATCAAGATAAACTTATCACTTCTAATTTCATCACTGTGCTGCTAACCCAAGACATGATTAATAGCTAGATGGTGCAGTGACTAGAGCTCTGCCCCTCAGGAGGACCTCAGTTAAAATATCCCCTCAGACACTTATTAACTGCATGACCTTGGGCAAGTACTTAACCCTGATTACCTCACATTCCTGGGCTATCTCTTGTCATCCTGATTCATGTCTGACCACTAAACCCAGATAGGTCTGGAGGAGAAAGTGAGGCTGGTGACTTAGCACAACATCCCTCGCTCAGGTCCAATTCACATGCATGTCTTGTCATCCACCTCCCTGATGTCATGGACTTCTTCCAGAACAAAGCGCAAGCATCATGAAGCTCTTTCAGCTTCCTCTCCTCTCTGATTGACAGGTTAGTGGGTAGAGTACCAAATTCCTACTAATATCTTTTTTAGAAAAGGGAAGAAACAAGATTCTCAGCTCACTCCACTTTGCATCTGCTGCGTTGCCTGATTTCAGGCAACAAAATGCCCCTGTACCGGAGTAACCCCTAGTATTTTCACCTGTCCCTCCTTTCCTGACTTTTTTGTACATTGTCTGATAATATTGATAATATTACAGAGTTATAAACAAAAGGGGAATATGGAACTGAACAGATTGCTGGAGAAGTTAGAATTAAAAGACTAATGGCATTCTAAATGGAATACAAATATATGTGTGTGTGTATGTGTGTGTGTCTACATAGGTACATGTGCATATATTATAGCACTATATACATTTGTAGCTTTCCTTAGGGTACAGAATGTCTTTTTTTCTTATCAATAATTGTATCCTTAGTGCTTAGCACAGTGGCTAACACAAAGTAGGCACTTAATAAATGTTTATTGGATTGTTTGGAAAAATAATAACTTGAAAAATACTAGGGATGGGTATAAATGTAAATTTAACCCTAACCTTTAAATGTAAATAGATGAAACAATACAATAAAATGAAGAAGAATATTGTCTAAGAAAACCCTACAATTTGCTTACAACATTTAAAACATTTACACATTTGAATTACAAAGACATGAACAAAATATATCAAAGAGGGCTGAAAACATTTATAAATCAAAAAATAGGAATAGCAGTCATACTATTTGACAAAGTAAAAAGAAACATGCAAAAATAAAATGGGGGAAAATTATATTATGTTTTAGGGAACTGTGGACAATAAATAAATACAAGTAATAAGCTTATTTGTTCCAAAACTTTATACCAAACTTATATAGGAAGAATTATCTGAGCTACAAGAATAGAAAGTAACACAATAGAGATAGAAGATGTCAACATATCTCTGTTTTTGATGATATTACAGAGTTAGAAACAAAAGGGGAATATGGAACTGAACTGACTGCTGAAGAAGATATTCTTAGGCATTCTAAATGGAATGCAAATATATATGTGTATATATTTTTATATATTATATCACTGTACTAACTTTTTACAAATTTGACTACATACTAGGGTTTAGAGATATCGCAAAGAAATGAAAAAAGTCAGAAAATTTTAATATATATATTTTATAGTATGTAGTGCAATCAAAATAGCAATTGGTCCAGGGACCACAAACAAAAGATTTGGGAGGCAATCAGGCTGAAATCAGACTTAGATTAACATTCCATAACACATTCTAAATGAATGTATAATTTTAATATTAAGATTCTATGATTAAAAATATGAAAACTATTTGTAGATGTATTCTTAAGTCAATAAGAGATAGAAGCAATTACAAAAGATAAAGATAACTGATTTCTTGAAACTGAAAACATGTTGCACAAGCAACATTAATGCATTTAGAATAAGAAGAGAAATAACAAATGGGGGGAAAATCTTTATATCAAATTACTCTGATAATGGTTTAGTAGCCAAGATAAGTACATTTTACATATATATGTATATATAAAAACATATACATATATGTGTGTGCATATATACATAAAAGCATATTAGCCATTCACTTATAGATAAGTGGTTGAAGGATATGAGCAAACAAGTCTTAAAGAATTGCCAAATATTCACAACCATGTGAAAAAATGCTGTAAATCACTAAAAATAAGAGAAATGCAAATCAAAATAAGCCTGAGGTTTCACTTTACACCATGAAAATTGACAAAAATGACAAGAAATGTCAAATGTCTATTTTGGAAGGATTGTAGAAAGAAAGGCACATAAACACATTATTAGTGGAGCAGTGAATTGGATTACCATATTGGAAAGCAAGTTGGAATTATGTTAATAAGTGACTAAAAAGTTCATTTTCCTTTGAACCCCCAACTAGTACTGGGCTTATACATCAAGGAAACCATCAGTTGCAAGAAAATCCCATTGTACTACAAAATAGTTACAGGAATGCTTTTTGTAATAATTAAGAATTGGAAAATAAGTAGATTTCCACCAATTGGGAAGCAGCTAAACAAATTGCAGGACAGTTAGGAGAGACCACTGGGCCTGAAGTCAAGAAGTGTCATCTTGAAGAGTTAGCCCAAGAACCCGGTTTGCCTCAGTTCTTCATAAAATGAGCCAGAGAAGAAAATGACAAACCATTTTAGAATCTTTACCAAAAAATCCCTAAATGTGATTACAAAGAATTGGCCATGACTGAAAAATGACTAAACAACAATTAAAAACAAATTGTAGTATGTGAATACAATGGAATATTCTGTAAAAATATGTGTTATGAACAGAGAGAAGCATGGAAAAAAATTATACAAACAGATTCAGAGTAAAGTAAGTCGAGACAAGAAAACAATATATACAGTAACTACAACAACAAAAATGGAAAGAGCAACTACACACCAAAAAAAAAAAATCAAATGCAAATGTAAAAAAATTATAAATATCCAAAGAGATACCACTCATTGTGGCAGTGAGAGTTCTACAAGTATTGCACAATATGTAAATTTTCAGACTTTTTCAATGTATCAATCAATTTTGCTAACTTTTATCTCTCTCAAAAATAGTATTTTTAATACTGATGCAGGGGAAAGATGAAGAGAATTGTAAATGTAACAAAGAAAATTGGGTAGAAATCTACTCTTGAGATGTAAATTGACTAGAAATAAAGAATTATGATTGCAACAGAAACAATTTCTAATCTTAAATTACTGCTCAAATTAGGTGGAGATCCCTATTCTTGATGTACCATTGATTGGTACATCAATTGATTGTTTAGTGTAAAATTTGACTTCACCCTCTACCCAATTCCTGGTCCAGTAAGAGAAAGGCTGTTCACCTTTTTCCCTCTGATGAGAGGCAAGACATAAAAACCTGGATTGGATCCCAGATCAGGGCCCCAGTCTTCTCTGACCTGTGACCCAGCCAAAGCTACTTGGCTGTTCTTTTATTTCTCTCTCTCTCTCCCTCCCTCCCTTATCTCCTGTAACCTTTTAAATAAATTTTTGTTTTATTTCCACCCTTGCTTTCCTGAGTCTGAATAATGATTCCTCATAGGCAGAACCAAACTCAAGTAGCCAGCAGCTACAATATGAGATGAATCTTTTAGGAGAGGATGGTAGAGGGATAATTGAGATAACTATGTTGATATAAGAAACAAAAGATCAATAAAAATCTTATTTTTTAAAAAAGAAAAGAAGAGGATTGAGAGAATAAAGGATGAGAAGAGAGAGGAGAGATGGAGAAGGACAGAAAGAGAAGAAACAGCCTACTTTAGAGATTAATCTACTTTCTCAGAAATCTACCACTTGGTCATGTAGCTTCCACTCTGATGGAAACTATAATTGTAACAGAGAAATGGAAGGTGAAGTCTAGCTGTCCTGTCAAAAATCTTTTCTTAGAATTACTCCTGAAGTCTACTTGTTGGCAAACTTTAATATATATGATAAGATGTATGATTAAATGAAAATAATAGATTAAAATATATTTAAACGATTTTCCCAGAGGAAAGTAGTTCCTACCCGTTCTTGTCCAGACTATTTCTCCATTCCAACTGTCCTCCACAAACCCTTTACTTTAATGCCCTCTACATTTTGCTCCTAGGTACCTTGGAGAGGTTTGTTTATTTTTTGCTTTATCATGTTTGGAACCTGACTCTTACTTCCCTATCATTTGCAAATCTTTAGTCACTCCCAATCTCCCCTTTCTGACTTGACTCCTCATATTAGAAAATAAATTCCTTAAAGGAAGGAACTCTCTCCTTTGCTTGTATTTGTAGCCTCTAGCTACATCTAGCACAATGTCTGGGACATGCTTAATGAACAATTTCTTATTCATTAATAACCATTTATACTCTATAGCATTTCAAATGTCTAATAATGCAAAAACAGTTTAACATCCCAAAGAACAGAGATACTACCTAATAAGGCAGAAGATTTTGCTTTTTGACAGCTCCAATTTTTGCTAGAAAGTTTTGCCTTATACTTAGTCCAATTCTTTCCCCCTACAATTCAAACTCTGTAATCCTATTACTGCTCTTTGAAGCTGATGCAGGGGAAGATGAAGAGAATTTGAATGTAACAGGAAGAATTTGGGTGGAGATATAAATTGACTTGGAAGTAGAGAATTATGATTGTAATAGAAATAATTGTAATCTCGGGTGGGGACCCTCCCCATTCTTAAAGTACCATTGTTTAATGTAAAATTTGTATCCTGATCTCCTTGGGCTTTACCCTCTACCTAATTCTGGGTATAGCATAGGGGAAGGGAATTCACCTTTTTGCCCTCTGGATGAGAGGCAAAACATAAAAACCTGAGCTAGACTCCAGTTCAGGGCCAGCTCAGTCTTGGTTTATAGCCCAAGTGAGGGCTATAAGTGAGGGTTTATAGCCCAAGTGAGTGAGGGTTGTAAGGAAGGACATTCAACATATGTCCAATTGACATGTTTGTCTACCTATAAATTGATAGAGAATTAAAATATGGGGAAAAATCTGGTACCAATACTCCTCCCCCAGTTGTGTGCTTGCGCCTTGGAAGGAATTAGATTTGACAAAAGCAAAACATCTGAGCTACTGGAAATTATCCTTGGGTGATATTCTTTTTCCTCTCTTTCTCTTTGAAATGCTCTCTCTCATTCTCTGCCGCTCATCCACCCTCTGCAGAGGGAGAGGTGGGGAAGGAGAAGGGAAATCTTCCTTTTTGGAACTTCAAAACTCAAATCTATGTCTCAGATGGAATACATGCTTCACTGCAGGAAGGGTACAACCCCCCAAAACTTGTTTTAGGAAACAGGAGACCCCTATGCCTTCCTGGTTTGGGGGGGGGGTTGGGCAATGACTATGTTTCCTCTTAAATAATTGATTGGGAAACTTTGTGGTCAATTAGTTAAGAAAAAAAGAGGAGGATAACTTTTTGGTACTAGGAAATTCAGATTTAATACTGTAACTGGATTTGAACTTTATAAAGTTACTTAGGAATGGATTCAATTTTAACTATTGGTTGGCTATTTCAAAATCTTAATGAATATATATGAGGCTCCTCAAGAAATTCTGATTCTTAAAGTTATTTTTTGACTGGTCTTAATTGGTACATTCAAAAAATATAAATATATGTGTATAAGTGTATTTAAACATCAACAGGGTGTTTTCACATCTATCTACTAGCCTGGAAAGGCGGGACAATATTTCTATATTCTGAGATCTGGTACTAGCCAGGGTGTCAATTTGATAAAAAAGAGTTGTGTCTGTATCTAAACTCCTTTGTCAGTGTGTGTGTGTGTGTGTGTGTGTGTGTGTGTGTGTGTGTGTGTGTGTGTGTGTGTGTGTGTGTGTGTAATTCAGATCTGAAATAGTTACAATTACCTGAGTTAAATGTTACTCTTTTTAGTTTGGGTTTTGAATTTAATTGCTTAAAAAGATTTAATTTAAAATTAAGTAATTAATGAAGTTGGGATCTGAGACTATCCACTTATACTATTTGAAAGTTTGTGGCAAAGTCTGTGAAATGATCTCATCTTTGAGCTAACTCCCTGCCCTCAAGAAGCTTTGAAAAGAGGGTGGGAAGGCCTTTGACAGAGTAAAAGGTCACCCACCT
The DNA here is from genome assembly GCF_037893015.1 of Macrotis lagotis. Taxonomy (NCBI): domain Eukaryota; kingdom Metazoa; phylum Chordata; class Mammalia; order Peramelemorphia; family Peramelidae; genus Macrotis; species Macrotis lagotis. The sequence goes on from NC_133664.1 coordinate 105,291,286, forward strand.
TGTGTTTAAAAAGAAACTATATGAGAACTAAATGTGAGTAATTTAGTCACCTAAGTTTTGTAACAAGTTTTGAGAATTTGTATGTGTTAAGAAGAAAAATATAATTGGGATAAATTATATGTCAAGGAATTTGGGAATATTTAATCATATATAATCTACTGATTTGGGGAAGAGATGTACTAAATTTTGTAATGTGATTTGTTTTGATGATAAATTGATATATATTGTTGACAATCTCACAAGATCTTTTGTTGGTAAAGGAAGAAAGTTGAAATCTTTGTCTCATCATTTATCATCGTATGTTTATGGAAGAGAATATATGTGTTTATCAGTTATGTGATATTCTTTTGTAACTTCAAAGAAATACTGTTTGGTTCTCTTGTGAACATGAAAGCTATTTGAATACTGTTAAAGCTTGGAATTAACATGTAATTATTTTGAAGGGGTGGTCTAATGGTTTTAAAGAATTCTGAAAGTAATTTGTATTCTGAGATGATTAGTAGTTAAAAGTTTGTAGAATTGTCTAACTATATATGTAAACTGGGCCTAAACTGTGGTTATTTGCTTTGAGGGAAAAGCACCTATGTAACATGAGGAAGATAAAATAATGATGATAATTTGAGATTTTCCTCTGGTAATCTCTAGTCAATTTTTATGTGAGAAATATGGAGATGATGGGCAACCTCCTAGCCAGAAGGAGATGTTTAGTTCTTTTAAATATAGCTAATAACTAAATGGGTTCATTGCAAAAAGTTGATTTTATTATATATGTTATATATATTTATGTGAATTAGGATTATTGTTTTTACATCTCAAAAAATCTGTTTATTCCATTTCATTTACAGCACTGTCCTTAGCTTTATGAGCAACAATTGAATTATGATTTTTTTTCTTGGATCTCTTATATCAAATTGCAGTCTGGAACACTCTTGGTTAGCCTTAGTCCTCAAGCCACCTGAAGCTCTGGTTATAGGTAATGCTTATATTACAACATATTGATCTGCCTGACATCAGGTATGATAAAATAGAAAGACAATATGCAGGTGAAGCCATTTAGCCCTATGGGGTTTGATGTTCAGGTGGAGTAAGTGACCTTTGAAAGAAAGACTCTAGCCTCAGCTAGGGTAGGATTCTTTTAAAATTTCCCTCAGCTGGTTCATTGAAAAATATTGTCTGTATAAGGGAACATGTCCTCATGTCCCTCTCTCCTCTGTAATAGCAAATTGCCATGATCATTCCAGGTGCATCATATTAAAAATGAAAGTGACTCAGTGGATCAGGATAATGCCTATTGGCATATTAACAGCTTTAAAGGAGAGATCCATTCTTCAACTGGAATTTTCTTCATTCTAAACACAACCAAAGCAAAATAGAAAATTTTGTTGCAAATTTTTATATATGTACAGCTTTAAAATACTTTTTTCAATATATTTGTTTATGCTATTTGAGCTTTTGTTTACAACTTATGTGGCAACCATCAATGAATTTGTTATATCAGAACCCATGTTCTTATAAAAGGTATTTTGATACTGTCATAGGATTAAAAAGTATAATTCTTGTCCTTTATAGACCTTCTAGTTTTTTTCCTAAATTATTAGACCTCTGTTAAATAGCTTTTTCTATTACAATATCTATGATTTTTTGCTTGCTCAATTTTTTCCTCTTGAGTTTTTTTTCTCTTAGCTGCCAACCAACTGTGCCAGCCAATCATTCCCTGGACCCTGCCTCAATGAAACCCTTGCATCTCCAAATGGACTCTGAAAGGCCCAGAAGATTCTGGTCCTAAAAGATTGAGGGGGGAATGATGCAGGGGAAGATGAAGAGAATTTGAATGTAACAGAAAGAATTTGGGTGGAAATGTAAATTGACTCTTGAGATGTAAATTTACTTGGAAGTAGAGAATTATGATTGTAACAGAAATAATTGTAATTTTACCCTCCCCATTCTTAAGGACCATTGTTTAATGTAAAATTTCTATCCTAATCTCCTTGGGATTTACCCTCTGCCTAATTCCAGGTCAAGTATAGGGGAAAGGACTTCACCTTTTGCCTTCTTGATGAGAGGCAAGACATAAAAACCTGAGCTGGACTCCAGTTCAGGACTGACTCAGTTTTCTCTGACCATGGCCCAGCCAAGGCTGCTTGGTTGTTCTTTTATCTCTCTCTAGCCCTTCTTATGTCTCATAACCTTTTAAATAAAATTTTGTTTTATTTCCACCCATGCTTTCCCAGACTGAATAATGATTCCTCATAGGCAGAACCGAACCTAAATAGCCAGTGGCTACAAAGCCATAGAAAAGCTATGTAATATAATCCTTTGAATCGTAACTTGTACTTCCTTTTCCTTTTGATTTAACCATAATAATTCCTTGGACTCTCATTCAGTCTTCAGAGATGTACAAATTTTGAGATCATTACATTTTAATATTTAATATTAAATAACTAATTGTCCTATAATAGATAACATTATTCAGAACATTCCTAACCATCTGACTTCTGGTCTTGAGACCTTTATATTTTATCACTTGGTTCCATGCTTTTTAGTATATTATGTCCCCAGTTTATTGTTCCTGAGCATTGCTAGTTGAGTTAAACTGCAGTCCTTTCAGATCATGGCTTCAATCATTCATATCATTCCTTGACTTTCTTCTTCACAAAAAATAACTTTTCCAAAGTGAGAACTGATTGGCCACAAGTGGGAAAAGTTGAAAGTTTTTTAGTTTTTCCCCAGACAGAATCCTGAGGGAGATCCCTGCCTTGAGTTCATTAAAAACAAATCATAGCCAGGAATACTCTTGGGAAGTAGAAGCAGAGAGAGAATAAGAAAAGAGGAGGGTTGCCCATATCATCCTGATTATTGAATTTTTTTCTTGAGTCCTGTACTAAAAGCAACTTCATCATAAGCAGCCACAGCAGTTTACAGTTTTAACTTTGCATGAATCATCCCAGGGAATTAGACAAGGCACTAACCAGTCAAGAAATGTCCTGCCCTGAAACACTAGTGTTTTCTAGGAAATCTTGAACCATTTGCTTCCTTCTGCGATGGGTAAGTGTTTTCTTCTCTAACTCCCTTTGTGAAAAAGGGAGCACTTTGTGAAATAAAGTCAAATTATGAGACTCTGGGCCTGATTTTGGATGAGTTGATATAACATTCTTCCATTATCTCATATGCCTCCTGTGGAGAGGTCTCCTAATATTAACTGCAATAACAAATGATAAATATAAATATTGAAAAGATGCAGAAAAAGGGTCCATGGGTAGGTATTGTAATAACACATATATGTATCCCAAGTATATTTCTATATGGTGGATTCCGCCAAATGTTTTTTTTAACTTTCAAATGGTAAAAAAGAAAATTCAATCTCTCGCTCAAGGACTTCACACTCTAATAGGAGAGACAACATAAAAAAAACTAGATCTCTCTCTCCACATATACACATATACATTTGCATTTTTGCACATAATCCTATATGCAAACTGCATAGATAGCTAGATAGATAGATAGATAGTTATAGATATATATTATATACACTAGAGATGGAAGATAATCTCAGAAGGGAGAGTGTTAACAGCTGTAATCATGGTGGAGAGACTTAGAAAGAACTCCCAAAGAAGGTAAATTTTGAGCTGAGATTTAGAGAAAGTCAAAAAAATCTAAGATGAGGTGATAGCATCCCAGGCATGCAAGAAAACCAGTACAATGACATGGAGAGGGGAGATAAATCATTTTAGTGAGAAATAGTGAATATAGAGTTCATGGAGGAAAATAAAGTAAATAGGAGAAGAATGAGATAGCAGCTGGGAGGAAGGGATGATAATATGGCTGACATTTTGATATTCTATAGCATTTTTGAAGTAATTTCATTTGCATTATTTCATTTATGGATCATAATAAACTAGGCAGTATTATAAGTGTCCATGTTTTATAGATGAAGAAGAAGGAACTAACATGGTTTTGTTCCTAAGACACATACTGAGAGAGTCACTAAACCTAGATCTTTTTCCTTCTATTAATGCAGTGCTTCACTGAACCATGCACTCAAGGAAGTTCCTACTGAATGGTCTGGTGATGAGAAGGGAATAAGGAAGTTTTAAGTCTCAGGACAAGAAGCTAATCTTATCTTTCCAACTCAGTCCTCTTTCAGGACTGTTTTTTCCCCCTGTTCCCCCTACTGGAAATAAGGTGCTGTTTAGAAGTTTTCCTCTATCATTAATTAATTAACTTTCATCCTCAGCCTCCTTCTCATTCATTACTTCTTTCTCTTTTAAGTCTGACTTCCCTTTGAAGATCATGAATCCCTGACAAATCCTTTAATTCTAGCCTTTCAAGTCATTACTTCTCGGTACTTGATGACTTCTGGTCTCTAGGAATCTCTCCTGTCTTCTTCAATGACTTCAGTATATGCCTTTTGTTCTTTTATACTTTACTTTATGCCACTATTTCCCAAAACTTTAATATTTGCTTTTTTGTAATAACCTCCTAAGCAACCTTCTTGTCTGAATTATACCTAAGCATCCAATTTATTCTTCCTGAAGTATATATTTGTTCATGTCAATCTTTTGTTGAAAACAATTCAGTAATTTCTTATTGCCTAAGGAATAAAACCCAAACTCATTTGCATAGTCTCAAAGGTTAGTCATAACCAAGGGTCACTTTCCTTTCTAATGTTTTCTAACTACTGCCCTCCATTGTACCCATACTCTTGTAAATTTGGATCAATTACTATCACTGTAGATTTCTAGAATTTTTCACTCCCTGAATTTGTGCTCATACTGTTCCATCTGGAATGTTCTCTCTCCTAATCTACAACTACTAAATTCTTACACATTTTTAAACTAAACTCAAATGCTACCTCCTCCAGAAAGACTTTACCTGATCCTGCCAGGTGGAAATGCTATTTATTCCATGAATCTCCATAGGACTTTTCTCCAATGCATTTAGCAAGAATTATTCTGTCAGGTGTTTTTCTTTCCTTTATGAATCCTCTTCCCTTTGCCTAGGCTTTAAATTCTAGTATTGTAGCAGGTGAGACATGATTTTAAATAGGGTGGCTAGAAAACAATGTGACAACCATCCCCTTATAGATGATTCTAAAACCAATAAAGAGATGGTCTCCACATATAAGTGCATAAGAAAGTCAGCTAGAGAAGTAGTAGTATTCTCTGGTAACTGTCAGGATAGAAAGAAAAGTTAACATCCTGAGAAAACCGATTGATTTTATTTTTACTAAGGAAAACTTTAAGAACATATGAAACCCCCCCAATTGTTATTTCAAGTTCTGTTGGTAGATAGACACATTTATTTCCAGAGGTTGTTGTCCTAGGACTTTGGCAGCCTGGGGTCAAGGGCCTGCTTCCAATTCACAATGGATGTGTGATCTCAATCAAGTCACTCCTCCAGAGTGCCTGGGCATCTCTATAAAGGTTGCAAAACAGACATAAGCCAAGAAACCCCCTGAACCAATGAAATTCAAGTCTAATTTCTATCCCTCTCCCTCGCCCTTTCCTCTTATCCCTATCTCTATTATTCCTATTCCTATTCCCATCTCCATACTTTTCCCAGAGCTTTAAAAGACCTGAAATAGAATTTTAGACAATCCCTTGACAGTAAATTTGAGGAACATGAAGGCAGAAATATGAAATAATTACACAAAGCCTCACACTCAATAATGACAGAGACTAGACTTGAGTCAAGTTTTCTATTTTTTTTTGTACATAAAGATTTTATTTATTTTGAGTTTTACAATTTCCCCCCAATCTTACTTCCCTCCCCGCCACCACACACAGAAGGCAATTGGCTGGTCTTTACATTGTTTCCATGGTATACAATGATCCAAATTGAATGTGATAAGAGAGAAATCATATCCTTAAGGAAGAAACATAAAGTATAAGAGAAAATAAGATCATACAATAAGATATCAGGTTTTTTTTTTCTAAATTAAAGGTAATAGCCCTGGGTCTTTGTTCAAACTCCAGTTCTTTCTTTGGATACAGATGGTATTTTCCATAGTAGATAGCTTCAAATTGTCCCTGATTGTTGCACTGATGGAATAATCAATTCTGACTATTTTATAACATGTTCCTTTATTGATTCACATAATAATATCTACAATTATCTAAATTTTGAATTTGAATTATTATTATTGTTGTTGTTATTATTATTATATATTAAATATTCAGCAACTTCTGTAAAATATTCCCAGAAATGAAAAGGATACTGCAATTGGGGAATACTTGACATATATATATATATGCATATATATATACATATATATATATATATATATATATGCATATATATATACATATATATATATATATACATATATATATATATACACTCTCAAATATTTTTAAGGTTTTCTATGTCTCATGAACCACTAATGTTAATTGGATTAAAGTGGTTTGCTTGGTTAACATTTTACCCAAATGGATACTTTTCTCTTTTATGACCTTAAAGTCTTCAAGTGTGAAAAATTCAACTATTAGTTCCCACCTGAATCCTTCCTCTGGAGGCCAGACTTTTTCACTGCCAACACCAAAGTAAGAACAAGAAAATATAGAGTTCAATGGGTCAATATCAGGAGGATAATGCAGGCCCACAACAGAATGCATGAGAGCAAGTGACAAGATTAAAAAGAAAATGGAGAGAAATGCACAAATATATTTCATTTATTTGTCTCCCACAGGTTACTTTTGGGAAGTAGGAATTAAAGAGCACTCCTTATCTTCCTGGTCCTGCTAATTAGTTCAATCAGGTGATTGGGAATGATGAACATTAAAGGCGGAATACTACACTGGTGCATAAAAATCCCAGGAAGTTTTAAATTGCCAATGACCATTGATCAAAATGTCTAGACTTCCATCATAAATTGCTCTTGTTCTTAAGAAATTTCCCAGAGAAGATCCATGGAAATAGAAACCTGTGAGTGTCAGATTCATACTGAATAAAACAGGGGAATCTATAATAATGCATTATATGGTCACTCTTGGGCTAAGACAGCAAGGGCTCTTGGTATACAGGATTCACCAGGACCTATCAAATATCAAAGTTTGGAGCAGACAGACAGTTGATCAGTTTGGGATTTTGTGTGAATCATAGCAGCAACTTTGATGTTTTATATATAGAAAACTAACGCTTGACAAAGACATTTATTTTATATAGAAAAAGAAGTAATGAGCATTGAATCATTATAGTTTTACCAAAAACAAGTCTTGTCAGACTAAGTTCATTTCTTTTTTGACAGAGTTATTAGACTGAATGATTGAGGTAATATCAAACATAATATATGTAGATTTCTGCAATCCATATGAGAAAGCATCTGATAATTGTCCTATACTAGGGTGGAAAATAAACGTGAAGTGGATGAAAAGCTTTAGACCTAGAAGAAACCTTAGACATAATCCAACCCAAACACTTAATTTTATACATAAAGAAACTGAAATCTAGAGTTAAGTATGTTTGTATATTTAGTTCAGATGTATGGTAATTAATTGATATAAGTAAACCATGAAAAAAGTCCACAGTAGAGTAACCTAAGAAACTAGCTCAGGGTTAATTATATTGAATGTCTAACTAAAAAATTTATTTATTCAGTAATTTTATCAGTGAGTCTAATGAGGGTGCATATATTATTCTTTTAAATTTGCATTTGGCATTAAGCTGAGAGAGACAGTTAAAATGGTGGATGTCAGAATTAGGCAGAATTAGAAAAATCTTAAATTAGAATGATGTATCTAATGAAACAAAATTTATTAAAGATAAGAATAAAGTTCTATATTTGAGTTAAAAACCAAATAAGTTCTATAAATATAGTATAAGAAAATGTTGGTAGGTAAGAGTTAATATAAAAAAGATCAAAAGTTTTAAGGAACTTCAAGATCTGCCAAAGTTATGTGAACTTTAGCTTCATTACCAAAAATCTAACATCCAGAAAAATGGTGATGGTACTCCCATTACCTGGATTAGATTATTTCTAGATTATGGAATTCAATTCTGGAATCTCTAATCTAGCAGGAAATTGACAAATGGACTTGTTCTCAGGTATTATAACTAAGATGCTAAGAGGTCTGAAAAACATCCAATTAAAAAAAAAGATCTTGAGCATGTTTTACCTTTCAAGGTTAAGACTTAGAGGGTTAAGATTTCTAGTTCCAAATGGTTGAAGTGTCATCAGATAGAAAGGGGATTAAACTTGATTTGCTTTAACACAGAGGACAAAACAAGAAATTATATATGAAAATTTCAGGGGTAGACCTAATTTTGGTATAAGGGAAAATTCTTATTATCAGGAATTGTCCCCAAATTCAACAAGCTACTTTAGGAACTACTGAATTTTCCTTCTTGGGCAGTCTTCTAGTTAAGGGTGGATAGAAATTTCTTTGAAATATAGCAAAGAGAATTCCAGTTCAAAGGCAGTCTAAATTAGATGATTCCTTGAAGTTCATTTCTATCTCTAAGATTCTTTGATTCTCTGATTCTAAGTACCATATAAATAGAAAGACAGAGAAGGTTTTTGATGCCTATTACAGGTAAGGGAAATTAAAAGTTGAATAAAATAAAATTGCCATGGTGGATGGGAATTGTGTTCTGGATCTTGTCATTCAAGGTCTAGAGCATGGAAGATGAAAGTGAGTTAGTCACAGTGTCACCAGTGAATGACTATGTCAATCAATAAATAATCATTTATTAGGTGATTTCTATGTGCACAACACTGTACCAAGGCCTGTAAATATAAAAAAAGACAAAGGGCAGTCCCTGATCTCAAGGAGTTAATGATCTAATGGCAACACACAAATATATACATACATATATATACATATTTCATTTATTACATATATATACATATTTCATTTATTTGTCTCCCACAGGTTACTTTTGGGAAGTAGGAATTAAAGAGCACTCCTTATCTTCCTGGTCCTGCTAATTAGTTCAATCAGGTGATTGGTAATGATATACATATACATATAGATATACATATACATATATATACAAATATATACATACATATATATGTATAGATATAATGCAATATATATGATAATTAGGCAAAAATTAAAAGAAGGAAGCACTGAAATTAAGAGAAGTTAGGGAGGGCTTCTTTTAGAATTTGAGATTTTAGCTGGCATTTAAAGAAAATCAGGAAGATCAGTATTTAGGGGGGAAAAACTTCCAGATAGAGAGGACAGCCAGAAGAACCCAGAACTGAGAGATTGAGTGTCTTGTTCATGAAACAGACAGGATGTTGGTGTCACTGGATCAAAGTATATATATATAATATATATGGATCAAAGTATATATATATATAATATATATATATAATATATATATATATATTAGGGAGCAAAGTATAAGAATACTGGAAATGTAGGAAAAGGCTAGATTATCACACCAAAATTGAATTCCTGCATCCTCCTTACTGAATTCCAATGTTCCTAGGGCCATAGCTTAGAGTATGTGTATTTTACTTAATATTAAATCTGCTTAGTTTTGGAAGAAAAAGCAAAATACGTTTTATTACTGACTATTTCAGGAGGAGAGGTGCTAAGATCATTGAGCAAACTTTATCATCCAGAAGGAGAAACTCTTCTATTTGGAATCAGCTCTGGACATATTCCTTAAGAGTGGCAAACACTTTTGGTGAGCAAGCATATCCCTTTATTTATATCTCACTCATTATGTCTCTTATATATATATATGTATGAATATATATTTATATGTGTGTATACATATCAATAAACATATACACATATATACACACATACATATATATTTGTTGTTATTGTTCAGTCATTTCAGTTACATCTGATTTTTTATGATTCTATTTGTGATCTTCTTAGCAAGATATTGGACTAATTAGACATTTCCTTCTGTTTCATTTTACAGATAAGAAAACTGAGACAAACAGGGTTAAGTGACTTGCACAGGGTCACATACCTAGTAAGTATCTGAGGCTACATTTGAACTCTGGTCTTCCTGATATCAGGACCAGCAATCTTTGCACTTTGCCACCTAGCTGTTCCACATATGCAAATACACACACACACACACACACACACACACACACACACACACACACATATATATGCCCTTGGACAAATATAGAAGAATTGAAATATTTCAATTGTGATTATAATGGAATTCAACCAGGGTCTTTGGAGGTGAATGCTATGATATCTAGTTTAAAAGTGCTATTTTTAAGGAAAAATTTGTAAAGTTCAGAAGCAATGTCTCTATCTGGGTGCAGGTGTCCAAAAGAGGGGGCAAGAAAGGCAGATAGATACAGCAAGAATGAGAAGGGGGAAACAGCAGGAGACTTGGGTTCCAGGCTTGGTTTTGCCGCTAACTCATATAGTTATTTTGAATTATCCAGGTACTTTTTCTGGATCTTAATTTCTTCCTCTATGAAATAGAGGTAGGGGATTTGTTTATGCCTTCCTTTGCATATTTTCTTGACATATCTTTATTATTCAGGACAGATTTTTAGTATGACTGGTTGGAAGAACAAGTGAAATATGACATCAATATTTAAAGTAAGCTTAAAATGAATGTTTAAGGAAATCTTAAGCAAATATATGAGTTGAGGTAAGACAACAAGCATTTATTGGGCACATAAAATATGCTAGGTACTGTGCTAAGTGTTAAGGATACAAATACAGTACAAACAAAAAGAAAAATAGTCCTTGCCTTTAAAGAGTTTATAATCTACTGGAGGAAAAACATCACCAAAAAGAAAAAGGGAGGTAGAAAGGTGCATAGTATTAAAGATGTGAGAAATTTATAGTATGAATTAGAAGACATTCCTTTTTTAGGAAGTAACACAGAGTAAAAAAAGATGACATGACAGTTACTAACACTTTCAGATAATAATAATAATATAGTTTTTCTGGAGATATGGGGAACTCCTCCTTGGAAATGTTCAACATTATAATAAGACCTCATATTTGTCAAGTACTTTAAGACTCACCATAGACTTTTCTCACCATAACTTTGTGTATCAAGTATTCTTTCCAGGGCCTGTGATTGGTTCATGTGGTTCCTCCCTCCTCTAGCAGAGTCACAGCTTCTCTAAAACTAGCTGTGTGTCTTAATGAGTTACTATAACCAGTTTTCCGATGATGAACTTCCCTCAAGTGACTTAGGTTGGTTCTCAAATGATAGATACATACATATCTTATCCCCAGTACTTTTTTAATAAGACTTGGCAAAAAATTTGCCCTTACATGGCCTTCATGAACCCAGGTACACTTGTGTACTATATTGAATTGAACTTTAATAAAAAAAAAAACAAGTATTATTTCCCCATTTTACAGATGATGAAGTTGAAATTTAAGAGAGGTAAAGTCCAAAGGTATATATCACTTATGGGAGTTTAAAGTGGGACTCTAATCCCAGACTTTTGATTCCAAATCCATTACTTATTCCACAAATGTGAACAAACTAACCATTCTTTACTTTTCAATAACTTCTGCAGCAGACAGTGAAATGCTTGACAATCACTCAGGAATTATAGAATTGAAACTACTTGGGTTTTCTGGCTCACAGGATTTCCGTCATATGCTCTTTTCCATATTCTTCCTTCTTTACATGGTGACATTTCTTGGAAATTCACTCATCATTGTTATGGTTTATATGGACTATCGCCTCCACACCCCCATGTATTTCTTCCTTAGTAACATCTCTGCTATGGAGATTTTAACCACAACAATTGTTATTCCTACTATGTTTGGAGGTTTGCTGACCTCCCAAATTCAGACAATATCCTTTGGTGCTTGTATAGCTCAACTCTTCTTCTTACTTTCTGTGGGGACTTCAGAGTTTGTGCTACTAGCAGCAATGGCTGTAGACCGATATGTTGCTATCTGTAATCCCCTGAGGTACAGTATCATCATGAATCACCAAGTTTGCCTCTGGGTGGTTGTTGTATCCTGGATATTTGGGTTTCTGTTCCAAATCTGGCCAATTGTTGCAACATGCCGTCTTTACTTCTGTGGGTCAAATGTACTGAATCATTTTTTCTGTGAGAGAGGTCAGCTACTCAGACTCACTTGTGGTGACAGCAGATTTCAGCAGTTCATCCTCTTCCTGATGGCAGCTTTCATTCTCTTTGGTTCTTTGCTTCCAACCATCATTTCCTATATCTATATCATTGGAACCATCCTGAGAATTCCTTCTGCTTCTGGTCAGAAGAAGGCCTTCTCTACCTGTGCCTCCCACTTCACCATGGTAGTGATAGGTTATGGTACCTGCCTTTTTCTCTATGTGAAGCCCAAGCAGACTGATGCAACTGAGTATAACAAGCTAATTTCTTTGATGACATCAGTAGTGACCCCCCTGTTGAATCCCTTCATCTTCACTCTGAGAAATGATCAATTCTTAGAGGTCTTGAGAGATGCATTGAAACAGCTGAGTCATCTTTTGAAAAAGTAAATGTTTCCAGAGCAGTTTCTGGTGGGAACAATTCATATCAGGACACAAACATTAACCATTTTAAAATGAAATCTTTCAACTCTATCCGCAGAGCTAAAGTGTAATTTTTTTTCTAAAAATATCATTAATTACCTACTACTAATATTTGACCGAAGTAGCATAGTATGCTTGTGTCTCCTATTGCTATTTTCCTCTGTGTATATCAGTTTACAATATTTTTTTTATATTTCCCCTCCTCTCTTCTGTAAGAAACAGAATGCTGCAGAGGGAAAAAAGTTACTAGATTAGTTTATGATTCCTTTCAACAAAGTGTTCTTTCCTTTTTCATGTCTATTTTCAATGTTTGGGTTTGCTTTGTCAGACATCATGATTATATGTCTCCTTTTTTTCAATTTCCTTGATGAATATTTTTATGTCTTTATTTTTTAAATGTGTATCTTGTAAATAACAGATGATAAAATTTTGTTTTGTTATTCAATCTACCATTCTTCATTTTCTTGGTTTGACTAATCCATTTACTTTTAAAGTTATGAGTTAAGTTTGAATTTTTCTTCATTGTTTCATTGGATTTTTAGTCAAGTTATACTTTTCCCCTCTTTGCTGTTATTTTGTTTTGTGGTTCCTATCTTTGGTTGACATATTTATTCATCAATGACTCCATTTCTGTTGTCTGAGGTTTTAAAAAAGCAAATAATAGCTTCATTTTGGGAGTTTCTAAGAATGTTTTAAACATCACTTTATTATTACATTTGTATCTTTTTTCATTTATGATTAAGCACAGAATTGAGAGGCAGGCTGCCCTGGGTTGCTTTATCAGCTCTATTAAATATCTGGAACACATTATTCCATTCTCTCTTGTGTTTTCTGTTGGGTTCAGAATTGCTTTGCTTTATTTAAATTTCTTTCCCTTTACTTTTGAAAAATCTTTTTCCCTACTTGTTTACAGAATTTTTTGTTTCAGAATTGTTAAATTTAATCACTATGTGTTTCAGAGTTTGCAGCCTTATTTTTTTCCCCTGGAGTCAATGTATTGATTATTTCTATTTGCATTTCATTTTCTGTGTTCAGAAGTTCTGGATAATTCTCTTGTATTTTTTTTTTTGCATTATGACATTCATTATGAAACTTTCATCATGTCATGTTCTGATGGAAGACCTATGATCCTTAAGTTATCTCTATATATCCTGTCTTTGAGATCAGTATGTTTTGCTTGGATAGTGAGTATAATTTCTTTTAGTGTTATATTAATGGAATAGTACTGTGCTATAAGCAGTGATGAATGTGATAAATACAGAGAAGTATGAAGAGATATTCATGAACTTAATGACAACAATGAAACTTCAGCTTCACTATTAGACCTATGAATTTCAATGAAAGATATAACCTCACTAGTGACTCTCAGAGGTCTGACTCATTTTGTATATAAAGGTGAATGGGAACCTAAGGCCTATCAATTTTTATGATTTATCTTGTTATTATCTTTTAATTAAATATTTTGCTATGTGATTGGTTGATCATCAAGAATGTATATCCCTAAAGGGCAGGTACTGGGCTTTTTTGCCTTTTTTACATTTCCAGTGTTTGGTATATCATCTAATAACTCATAAGCATGTATTGTGTATTGACTGAGTAACTGGGTTTTACATGATGTAGGAATAGAGACTATACACCAAACTGAGGTCTTAAGTCATATTTACAAAATTAGTATCATCAAATTTTCCTCACATCGAAACTAAGATAATAAATGGTTCAGAGTTTCAAGGCTAATATGATTGGGGTAATTCAAGAACTTTAAACAAAACTCATCATAGTCTGACTGAATTTAAGACTGGAATCTTCTTTTGGCTGTTACCCTTGGTGTTCAGAAGCAAATGATTGAGGATTGAAGATTTCCCTTAATTAGGACATATTCCTAAAATGCAAATATACAATGATAAAGTTAGGGAAGAAGTTGAACAAAGACAAAAAGGGGAAATGATTATGCATTGTCTTGGGATATCATCTCTACTGCATTTGCTTAAATGTATGGTGTCTTTGGACTAGAGTCATATGATGTCTGTATGAGTCTGGTGGGGAATAGCTATTCAAAGCATCCAAATATGCCAGTTATGATATTTATTATGTCAAATAAATATTTCTGATTTAAGTGTTTCAAGGTCTACCCTTGCCACTGGTCAAGTCAATAAGTTTTCATTTTTTTCCAACAAGTATTTATTAAGCATTCACTATGTATGAGGCATTCTTCTAAACACCGGGTATACAAAAGGAGATCAAAAATAGTTCCTTCTAAGGATTTAACAGTCTACTAGGGAAGATGACATATAAACAACTATGCACAAACAAAACAGAAACAGGATAAATTGATGAAAGAGGAATTCTGCCAGGAGAAACTAGCCCTTGCATTTGTGAAGTTACTAGATGAACAGCCTATGGATTTAGTATGGAATTAAGTTAGAGATTCAGTACTAGATGTATTATGCCCCAGGGGCAGAAAGGTTGATATGGGACTCTGGAGTAGGATTAAAAGTTTAATTTGAAGGTTGAGCTAGGTACTTCAGTAGAAAGACTTGTAGATTAGGAGTCAGGAAGACCTGAGAACAAATCCTACTTCAGATACTTATTTTGTCCCCAAATCATTTAAACATTCTTTGCCTCATTTATCTCATATGTAAAATAAAAGAGTTGGATTGGATAGTCCCCAAGACTACTACCTCTATGGTCCTATGATCTATGATACCGTGGTCCAATGAATTTTGATAGCATGAATACTAGGACAAATCTGGAAGCTAATCTGTCCTTTTGGAAAGAATGACTATGGAACTATGAATCCTTATATATTTTTTTAAACCATCTATATGAATTTGTGTTTTATTAGTTCCCTTTAATCTTTACTAGTAGGCTAAAGATTAGGGGAGGGGTAGGAAGGAAATAGCAATATGTGACAGGGAGACCCAGTGTCTGGAATGTGGGTATAATATTTTTCCTCTATATATTAAACAATTAAAGTTAATTTTTAAGGAGGGAAAAATATTAATGAGTAATCTGAAAATTATTTTACTGAACTCCTCTGAGGAAACATGTCTGCAGATCCTAGAGAACAAATAATCGAAAAGAACCTACATATGCTCCTTAATAGGAAAAAAAATCTAATTTTAAAATAATGAAACTGAAAAAGAGAGAAAATCATAACAAATAGGAAACAAAGAATGTTAAAATCAACATAAAAGGGACAAGTAGAATGAGGAAATTCAATTTAAATGCTTTCAATAGCAGTTAGATTAACATAAGGAAAAGGGGACATTTCCAAAGAGGTCCTGGGTATGTAAGGTCCATAAACTTTTCTTATTAAAAAAATCCCTTTCAAGAAATATCATATTTCAATTATTACTTGTTACTTAAAAAAGATCTCTGTTTGTATTGGTGTGATAAATCTCCTAGTCAATAAAACGTACAATTCATCTACCTTAATATATTGTTTCACTGACTGCTTTTGTCAAAATAATTCCCCTGCTGCCAGGGAACCTTCTCCTAATGAACTTTTCTGAATATAATAATGTTAAGCACAGTAGCTCCATCACCAGTTCCATCCTTTCCAGCTTCACAGCAGTTACCAACATTTGTCTTTTTTCTGGCATAACTTTAGAAAACTCACAGTCATTTCCCCAGCATAAAAAAATAATTTTTTAGGTTTTTTTCAGGGCAATGAGGTTAAGTGACTTGCCCAAGGTCACACAGCTAGGTAATCATTAAGTATCTGAGGCCACATTTGAACTTAGGTACTCCTGAGTCCAGGGCTGGCGCTCCATTCACTGCACCACCTAGCTGCCCCAAGTCATATTTTTTTAAATAGAATATTATTTCATTATGCATTGAAGTAAAAACTGGACCCATAGATGAATTGTTA
Organism: Macrotis lagotis; assembly: GCF_037893015.1. Lineage (NCBI taxonomy): Eukaryota > Metazoa > Chordata > Mammalia > Peramelemorphia > Peramelidae > Macrotis > Macrotis lagotis. Next base: position 105,307,619 of record NC_133664.1, read on the forward strand.
TAAGGAAATTCCTGCAAAAGGAAACTTCCTCTCCTTCTGCAGGTCTGTGGCATCTTCACTGCAACTATAATCCTAGGGAGTTTCATAGATCATTGAGAGTTTAAGTGAACTGCCCAGGATTTTACAATCTGTATATGTTAAATATATGTTCATTCAGGACTTACTGCCTATAAGGTTAGCTCTTTATTACTCCACATAGTCTTTCTAAGATGTTGAATGTGGTATGATATCAATGTCATATTTGAAATGACATCAACTTTTGCATATAATTTGCTATTCCAAATAGTCAAATGATTGACTGACCAACTTCATAAACGTAAACTTGAAATAGATGACCAGAGTGTCTACTCCTACTTTTTTACCAGTAATTATTGAACCATTTGTATATTATTTTCAAATATATCATGCATGATAAGAATACAGCTGATGATATTTTTGTTCTACATAACAGCATCAAGGCTAGGAATAGCAGCAGAACTAGTAGAAACAAGCTTGATCAGCAATACACTTAGGATAATTAACTGAGCAAGTTATAACTAGGTTAACTTGTGTTGCCATTTTGAGTTGGAGTATGTTACAGTAGGTAGCATGAAGATTAAACATTAGGAAGAATGCTATCGATTATCAGCAGTAATTAGACTAGCCACAACTGTGAAGCTTTGGGCAATTTTGATAGTTCGTTGAGGGAAATACAGACACAGGAAAGCATTGAGAATAGGAAGATTATTTTTGTATTATTTATCTTGGGAAGTCTTCCCAGATGTAGTTATGTATGTATGCTTCTTACTTGGTACACCAGTCTACATGAAGGCAAGAAAGGAAGTTGTGTGATACATCTGAATTTTTCCTCATCTTGGGAGACTTGACTATTATGACTATACTTCTTAGTATCCTCTTGAGTGGAAGTGATTCTGTGAATAACCAAATGTCTGATAAACCCCCAAATCCCAACTACTTGGGGCAAGAATTCAAATTTTTGTGGATGGAGCCAAGATGGCAACAGGAGAAGAGCTTCTCCTAGGTGTTCATAATATTTCAAAAATCATAAAATTATGACTCTAACTAAATTTTTGACAGTACCCACAGAGGCATCTAATGAGGCAATTCTCCAGACCAAAAAAATGGTAGAAGGGCTCCACTCCATGGGGTTAGAAGGTGGCCTGCCAGAGTAAAGGAACTTCAGCTGGGAGTCACAGGTCACAGCAGTGGGGCAGTATCCTGACCTACACCCATGGGAGCACCAGGCACAACTTGGAAGATCAGCAGGGGTCCTCTGCCAGAGCTAGTCCTTGAAGCCCAGCCCTCAGGGCTGTCCAGATCCAGGAAACAGAAGCAGGTGGAGCTGGTAAGCAGAAGCCCCCAGGCAACTGAACCTTGAATGCTCAGCCTACCAAAGGTAGGGGAGTGGAGAGAGAATTCTGAGGTCTGTTCTCTGTACCTGGAACAGGACTCTGGCACTCTGACCACATTCAGATCCTGATCACAGTCTAGGCCCCCCATAGAACAGCAGGACCCCTCCCCACCTCAGCCCCATGACAGAGGGGTGTACTTCTGGTCATTCACAGACCAGTGGGGGAAGACAGAGTTTCACACACTCAGATCCTTGTGTGTGTTGGGGGGTTGTCCCAATAATACTCAAAAACTCAGGAAACACCCCAAATCCAGGCACAGGCTGGGGAAATGAGTAAAAAGAGAAAAAAGAGGAACACCACTGAGAAATACATTGTCTATGATCCCAAGAAGGATCAAAATACTCAATCTGAAAATGAGAAAGTCCAAACTGCTGCAGCTAAAGACTCCAAGAAAAACAGAAATTGAGTTCAGACTATGACAGAGCTCAAAAAAGATTTTGAAAATCAAGTAAGGGAGATAGAAGAAAAATTGGGAAAAGAAATGAGAGAGATGCAGGAAAAACATGAAAATGAAGTCAGCAGCTTAGTCAGGGAGACCCAAAAAAATGCTGAAGAAAATAACATGTTAAAAACCAGCATAAGTCAAATGGATAAAGCACTTCAAAAAGTTATTGAGGAAAATTGGCCAGATGGAAAAAGAGATAAGAAAGCTCTCTGAGGAAAACAAATCCTTCAGATGTAGAATGGAGTCAAAGGAAGCTGTTGACTTTACGAGAAGTCAAGATACAATACTTCAACACCAAAAGAAGGAAAAATTAGAAGAAAATGTAAAACATATCATTGAAAAACAACTTACCTGGAAAACAGATTATGGGGATAAGGGGCAGCTAGGTGGCGTAGTGGATAAAGCACCAGCCCTGGGGTAAGGCGTACCTGGGTTCAAATCCAGTCTCAGACACTTAATAATTACCTAGCTGTGTGGCCTTGGGCAAGCCACTTAACCCCATTTGTCTTGCAAAAACCTAAAAAAAAATGATGGCGATACCTGAAATTCCTAATCAGAAAAAGAGCCTTGACCTCATTTTTTAAAGAATTCCTACAGGAAAATTGCCCAGATATCCTAGAAACAGAGAGCAAAATAGAAATTGAGAGAATCCACCAATCTCCCCCGGAAAGAGATCCAAAAAAACCAACCCCTAGGAATATTATAGCCAAGTTCCAGAACTCTTAAGTCAAAGAGAAAATATTACAAGCAGCCAGAAGGACACAATTCAAATATCATGGAGCTGCAGTCAGGATCACACAGGACTTAGCAGCAACTACATTAAGGGCTCATAGGGCTTGGAATATAATATTCTGGAAGGCAAAAGAGCTCAGAATGCAACCAAGAATCAACTACTCAGCAAACCTGAACATCTTCTTCCCGGGGAAAAAATGGACTTTTAGTGAACCAGGGCAATTTCAGTTGTTCCTGTTGACATAACCAGAGCTGAACAGAAAGTTTGATCTTCAAACACAGGACTCAAGTGAAGCATAGAGAGTGGAAGAAAAGGGTATAATATGAGGAACTTAATGATAATGAACTGCATGTATTCCTGAATAGAAAAAATGATACTGATAATACTCATATGAAACTTCTCATTTAATAGAGCAGGTAGAAGGAGCTTTTATACTTGAAGCACAGGAGAGAGCTGAATTTGAAGATATATTGTGGTGTAAAAATGGAGTCAATAGCTAAAAGGGAAATGTAATGGGAGTAAGATAAAGGAGAGGTGGAATAGGCTAAGATATTTCATATAAGATTTTTTTTAATATTTCAATGAGCTATTGTAATGATATGGAAGGGGGAAAGTGAACATAGATGACCTGGGACTGGAAATTTAACTAGCAGGGATGCCTTGAATAATGCTATCTAGCATAGACAATCAATTTACTCCATTATTTTTTTGGGGGGGGGGGGTTTCATTTTTGCAAGACAATGAGGTTAAGTGACTTGCCCAAGGTCACAGAGCTAGGTAATTATTAAGTGTATGAGGTTGGATTTGAACTCAGGTCATCTTGACTCCAGGGCAGGTGCTCTATCTACTGTGCCACCTAGCCACCCCCAAGTTAGTTCATTATTAAAAGATGGGTAATTACAAATTCAGAATTTTTAGATCTCCACGTTTTTATGGCACTCTAGGAATTTAAAGTAGTTAAATGAAAAAGTAGAAGATTTAATCATACATATTCCATATGACTCTAGAGGGCAGCATTAGGACCACAGGGTAGGAAATATTTGCAGGGAGAAAGATTTTGGCTAAGTATAAGAAAAATATTCCAGCAATGAGAGTTGTCAAAAATGCAGTCTTCAGGGCAGCTAGGTGGCTTGGTGGATAGAGCACTGGCCCTGGAGTCAGGAGGATCTGAATTCAAATCTGGCTTCAGACTCTTAATAATTACCTAGCTGTGTGACCTTGGGCAAGTCACTTAACCTCATTGCCTTAAATTAAAAAAAAGTCTTCTGTCTTCTTAGTGGTTTGTTGTTGTTGGGGGGTTTTTGTCTAGGGTGGGGGCGGGTAAGTATAGTTGGATAACCACCAGTTAGTAATATTGTATAGGAATTTGTGAATATATTTGAATGAGGGGGCAAATCAGAGAGCTCCTTCCCTCAAAGTACTTCCATTGCTTCATATATACATATATGTATATATACATATATGTATATATATATATATATGCAAGGAATTGGAAAAATAAAATATATATACAATATTTTATTTTTTTCAATTCCTTGAAAAAAATAAACATTTAATTTTTTTATTTTACAATTTTGAGTTACAAATTCTCTCTCACCCTCCCCACTTTCCTGAGAAGGCAAATAATTTGATAAAAATTATACCTCTGCAGTCATGGAAAACACATATCCATTTTGTGAAAGAAAACAGACAAAAACACAAGAAATATAAAGAAAAAAAATTTAAAGTATGATTAAAACTCTCTCTTCTCTCTCTCTCTCTCTCTCTCTCACACACACACACACACACACACACACACACACACACACACACACACACACAAACACAAACCATACCTAGCCTTTTGTTATTGACTTCTCTCCTCAAAGTGCCTGTTGCATTTCTAGGAGGAAAGCAGTTTTTAATCTGTACACTTTGAAGCCTTCTATAATAAATCCTGAGGAGTTTTAAAATTAAAAAAAAGTATGCTTAAATCTACATTCCAATTTCACCAGTTTTTCCTTTGAATGTAAATAGAATTTTTCATCATAGGTTCTTCAGAATTGTCTTGTATCCGTATATTTCTGGGAACATCTAAGTCATTCACAGATGATCATTGAACAGAATTGCTGTTTACTGTGTACAATGCTCTCCTGGTTTTCCTCACGTTCCTTTTTTGCATTAGTTCATGTAAATCTTTTCAGGTTTTTCAGAAATCATTCTGCTTATTTCTTACTCTGTTGCAATCATATACCACATATACCCTAATTTATAAGCATCCTTTCAATTTCTAATTCTTTGCCACCAAAAAAGAGCTATCTTGACTTTTTCTTTTTATATTTTCTTTTGCTTTTTATTTTAATAATTTATAATATTTGCATTTTGTAATATCCTAGTCCCAATTTGTACTTCCCAGCATTGATAAACCAAGTGATCATTGTGAGGTGGATCATTCTATTATTCTTTCTAGACATGGTCCTGGTTTGCTCCCATTATTCATTTCCATGCTTATCCACTCAAAGAAACTTTTCCAAAGTGAGAACTGATTGGCCACAAATGGGATCAATTGAAAGTTTCTCCTGCTTTCCCCAGACAAGTTGCTAAGGGGGATTCTTGCCCCTGGGCTCATTAAAAGCAAATCTCAGCCAGGAATCCTCTTGGGGAGACAGAAATAGAGATAGATCAAGGGAAAGAGGAGGGCTGCCCTCAGAACCTCTATTAGTGTACTATTTTCTTGACTCCTTTGCTAAAGCCAATTTGATCAAAAGTGGTCATAGTATTAATCATCAGTTTCTTAGAACCAAAGCCAACCCAAAGACCTGGATGAGACACTAATCAGGCAGGACACACTCTCTCTGACACTTGTATTTTCTAGAAAGTGGGACCATTTGTGTTTCCTGCTGTGAAGGGTAAGTATTTTCATTAATTTCCTTTGTGAAAGGACATCCTGTGAAATAAGATCGAGTCTTTATTGTGAATGGAGCTGAGACAAATATTTTTCCAATCCATGTCTCCCATTGTCCCTACTGTATGTTGACAACTTTAGATTTCCTCTATGTCAGGGACATTAAAAGATGGTACACATAAATGATAGGAGGATACAGAACAAAGTGGCTGCAGATGTGTTTTATAATAACTGTGAATATCCTACATGTACTCTTCTTTGGTGAAATCTACACTAATATTAGAACCACAGTCTACTATGACTTTGCATTTATAAATGTGTTTGTACAAAAGACAATCTGAAAATCAATCAGTCAATGAATAAATTAACCAATCAAAAAGTTTTTAAGCACTTTCTTTATGCCAGAAATTATTCTGAGTCCTGGATATATTTTTTAAAAAGGATAGTCTAGGGGCCTCTAGGTGGCGTAGTGGATAAAGCACTGGCCTTGGATTCAGGAGTACCTGGGTTCAAATCCAGTCTCAGACACTTAATAATTGCCTAGCTGTGTGGACTTAGGCAAGCCACTTAACCCCATTTGCCTTGCAAAAACCAAAAAAAAAAAAAAAAAAAGGATAGTCTATGTCCTCACATTCAAATAGCTAAGACAATGTATAAATAATTAGGTCCATAGGTATAGATGTATTGTGTACATGTGTATTTATATATATATGCATATATATTATATAGCTATGTATAAATATATAATATATAATACATATATCACAAATATAAAGCTAGGTAGTTATGTATTATTTATATAAACATATGCAAATATACACATAAATAACTAGATAGATATATAAAAATAGATAGATATGTAGATATATGCAAGATAGATAAGATATAATTCCAGATTGGAAGGCACTGGGAGCTGGGATAGGGTGAGGGACTGGGAAAGAACTCTGGAAGAAGTTGATTTTTGAGCTGAGTCTTGAAGGGAGTCAGGGAAACTAAAAGGTGGAGTTAAGTATGGATGACAAATAGTCATGAAGGACTGAAGTGAGAAACAGACATCATAGAGATCATAGGACATTCCAAAAATGAGGCAGTAGCTGGAAGGAACAAGTATCACTTTATTGATACTTTGAATTTCTTTAAAATTTTATGAAGTATTTTTACATATCTTATTTCAAAATATGTTATGCTCCTATTGTCAACATCAATGTTGAACAGATGAAGGAGTTCACATAGGTATAAATGAATTGCTCCTGGGTCCCATATTTTAGTGAACAATCAAAACCCAGTTTTTTCCCCTTGATTTAATTCAATGCTTTACTAAACCATGACCTATAGAGGGAGCTTCCTGTTAAAGAATCAAGTGATGAAAAGGGAAGAAGGAAAAATTATTCTTTCCCCTTTCCATCTCAGTCCTATTTCAGATCTGTTCTAGTCTCTGCTCCATTTACTGGAAATATGGTGCAATCTAGAATTCTTCTATTGTAAATTAACTTCTTTTCATCTTCATTCTCTTCTTCCATCCCTTCCAACTTTCTGAGATGTAACTCCCTTTTCAAAACACCAAATCTCTGACAAATCTTTTAATTGTAACCATTCATATCATATCAACCTCACTTCAACTTTCTTGTTGACATCTTCTGGTCTCCAGAACTCTCCTGCCTTCTTCAGTAACTTGAGTTTGTGATTTGTACTCTTGCTTTTCACTCTGCTCTTTACCAGAATCCTCCGTGATTTTAGATTCATGGTCAGGACATTTCAAATAATGTGGAGTCAAAGTTCTTTTTTCTATCATCTCTCTTTCTCTTCAATTACCCATCTCCCTACCCAACTACCTTATTTCATCTAAGATACTAAACTCCAATGTTCCCCTTCCTGACCACAATCTCTTATCCTTCCAATCCTCTTCAAATGTTACTCCTAGTAACACTGTTTTGTATTTCACTAAAACTTCTTTTGTTCAATAATTTCTTATTTGCCATCTTTCAACTACTCCATGATGCCCTTATTTCTAATCCTGAAACTTTCTGCTCCTTGAACTCCTTTGATTCCCGCAATGGACTTTTGCAGTAAACTCCTAAGCAGTCTTACTTCTTGTATTCTCCACTAATCATTCCCAGAGCTATCCATTAGTCCAGAGAATATTTGATCTTCCTTCATGATAGATCTATTTGTAGCAAACCTCTTAAAATGCCATCAATGACTCCCTATTTCCTAAAGCACAAAGCCTCCTTTGAATGGTCTCCAGTGATCTCTTTTTCAGTGTTATGTCACTATTTTTCTATCTGTACTCTATACTCTTGGAATCTGGATTGCTCATTCGCAATTGTACACATCTTGTGCTTTTTAATCCCTGAACCTATGCTTATAATGTTCCATCTAGAGCATTCTCTCTCCACATCTGTACTTATTAAATTTCTACATAGTCTTTAATACTAGGCTCAAATGCTACCTCCTCCAGAAAGGGTTCTGCATTCTAATAGTATAACAGGTTAAGTATGAATTAGTAATAGGGTGGTCAAAAAATGCTACAAACATCCCATTATAAGTGATTCCAAAGCCATTAAATAATCTCCACAGATAATAAAGTAAAGAAGCCAGTTAGACAAGTAAAGGAATCCCCTGGTAATTGTGGGGAAATGGATAGAAAAGACATAGTTACCATTCTGAAAATATTATTTGACTCCATACTTACCAAGGAAAAACTTAAAACATATTCATTCCCTAAATTATTTTTTGAAGTATAGTTATCACACATGAAAATAACATTTAATAGTGGATAGAGAGTTGGTCCATGAGTCAGAGATCTGGATTCAAGTCCTGCCTTGAACACATATTGATTGCTCTTCCAGGAAAGTCACTTCTTTTCTCAGTGTCCTAGGCAACTTTCTCAATGTCCCAGGAAAACTATAAGATCTACAGCTTATGGTCTCCTTTCCAGGTGATGACTATTATTACAGAGAGGATTTCCTATCTAGAAACTCCCTATGTCAACAAAATTACAGCACCATGTCCTGGGTTTTTTCCCTTCAATCTTTTTGAGTTTTAAAAATTTTTTTAGTATTGAAAAAACAATTTTAACAGTTTTTTAAATAATAAAATTGTGATCCCAAGTTGTGTCCCTTCCTTCCCCCTACCCCATTAAAAAGACAAACAATTTGATATAGATTATATATGTGTGATCATGCAAAACATTTCCATAAGAGTCATGCTATGAAATAAAACATAGAATTCCCTCCCCCTCAAAACAACCTAAAGAAAAATAAGAAAGTATGCTTCAGTCTGTATTCAGAAATCATCTGTTCTTTCCCTGGGGATGATAGCATCTTTGATCATAAGTCCTTTAGAGATGTCTCAATTCATTGATTTGCTGAGAATAGCTAAGGTATTTGCAACTGATCAGACTACAATATTACTTTTATTTTGTACATAGTTCATTTCACTTTGCTTCAGCTCATGTAAGTTTTTCCAGGTTTTTCTGAGAACATCCTATTCATCATTTCTTATACCAGATTATTATTCCATCATAATCACATTCCACAATTTTTTCAGCCATACCTGAATTGATGGGCATCTCCTCAATTTCCAATTCTTTGTCACCAGAAAAGAGAAGCTATGAATACTCTTGTACATATAGGCCCTTTTCGTGTTTTTTTTTTAATTTCCTCTAGGATATAGACCTAAAGGTGGCATTGCTAGTTCAAAGGATACATATACATTTTTTAGTCTTTTTGACATCATTTCAAAGTGCTCTACAGAATGGTTGAATCAGTTCACATCTCCACCAATTGTGCTTGATTATCTCATTTTTCTCATATCCCCTTCAACAGTTTTCATTTTCCTTTTTTTGTTCTATTAACCAATCTAATAGATATGAGGTAGTAGCTCAAAATTGTTTGCATTTCTCCAATAAATAGAACATCTTTTCCAGATAGCTTTAGATAACTTTGATTACTCCTCTGAAAATTTCATATCTTTTGACATTTAATAAATAGGAAAGATTCTTATTTTTATTTTAACTCAGTTCTCTATATCTTTGAGAAATGAGACCTTCATCAGAGAAACGTGATTCAGAATTTTTTCACAGTTACCATTCCTGTTTACCCATTCTATTCCCCACCCCCATAACTTCTGTACTCTCTCTTCTTTTATCCTGTCCTCCCCAAAAGTGATTTGCTTCTGACTACCCCAGTCACCAATCTGCCCTCCTTTCTATCAACATCCCATTTCCTTCCTTCTTTACTATAGGGTAAGATAGAGTTCTGTGCCTAATTGAGTGTATGTTATTTCCTCTTTGAGCCCAAACTGATGAGAGTAAGGATCACTTACTATCCCTCACCTCCCCCCTCTTTCTCTCTACTATAAAAGCTTTTTTTGCCTCTTTTATATATTTTATCCCTTGCTACCTATCTCCCAAGATTTTCCTCTCTTACCTCTTAATTTTATGTTTTTTGATAACATCCTTTTAACTCACACCTATGCCTTCTATTTATATAAACTCTTTTTAGGGGCAACTTGATGGTACAGTGGATGAAGCACTGGCCTTGGATTCAGGAGGATGGGAGTTCGAATTTGACCTTAGACACTTACCACTTACTAGCTGTGTGACCTTGGGTAAGTCACTTAACCCTGATTGCCCCATATCCAAGGCCATCTCTAGTCATCCTGATTCATGTCTGACCACTGGACCTAGATGATTCTGGAGGAAAGAGTGAGATTAGTGACTTAGCATAGCATCCCCCTCAATTAAATCCAACTCACTTGCTTGTCATGGCATCAATTCCCTGATGCCGTGGTGTCCGAAAATGAAGGACAAACATTATTATTACTATTATTATTATTATTATTATTATTATTATTATTATTATTATTATTATTATTATTGTATACTCCTTTTAATAAGGAAGTTCTTGTGAGTTATCAGTATCATTTTCCCATGTAAGAATGTACACTTTAGCCTTATTAAGTCCCTTATGATTTCTCTTTCCTGTTTACCTTTTTATTCTTTTTTTGAGACTTGTATTTGAAAGTCATTTTTTTTTGTTTTATTAAGCTCTGGCCTTTTCATCAGGAATACTTGAAATGGCTCTACTTAATTGAATGTCCATACTAGATAGGTGATTCTTGGTTGTAATCCTAGCTCTTTTGCCCTTTGGAATATCATGTTCCAATTCTCTGATGTAGAACCTGCTATATCTTATACTATCCTAACTGTGATTCCACAAAACCTGAATTATTTCATTCTAGCTACTTGCAATATTTTCTCCTTGACCTTGAAGCTCTGAAATTTCACTACACTATTCCTGGGAGTTTTTGTTTGAGGATCTATTTTAAGAGGTGATAGGTGGACAGTTTTCTTTGATAATTTTTTTTAGGCTTTATTTTTTTGCAAGGCAATGGGGGTTAAGTCGCTTACCCAAAACCACACAGCTAGGTAATTATTAGGGTCTGGGGTCAAATTTGATCTCAAGTACTCCTGACTCCAGGGCCGGTGCTCTATCCACTGCACCACCTAGCCACCCCACTGTGCCACCTAGCCTGTCCCAATAATTTCTTGAAAGATGATACCTATGCTCATTTTTTGATCATGGCTTTCAGGTAGTCCAGTAATTTTTAAATTATTTCTCTTGAAATATTTTTCCAGGTCAGTTTTTTTTCAGTGAGATAGTTCATGTTGTCTTCTATTTTTTCATTCTTTTGGTTTTGTTTTATTGTTTCTTGATTTCTCATGAAGTCATTAACTACCATTTGCTCAGTTCTAAATTGTGAAGAAGTTATTTTCTTCAATGAGTTTTTGTACCTTCTTTTCCATTCAGACAATTCAACCTTTTTTACGATAAAATAGATGATAGTTTATTAAATCGCAAATCTATTATGTACAGCTTTATTATTATTCCTTTCAAATATACAACAAAATTATCATGTAAATTTCTTTTTTTCTTCTCTCCCCCCATGCAAATAGGGGTGCATATATATACATATTTGTAAAATTGTAGCCGCTGGCTACTTGGGTTCAGTTCTGTCTATGAGGAATCATTATTCAGATTGGGAAAGCATGGGTGGAAATAAAACAAAAAAATATATTTAAAAGGTTAGAAGACATAGGAAGGACTGGGGGGGAGAGAGAGAGAGAGAGAGAGAGAGAGAGAGAGAGAGATCAAAGAACAGCCAAGCAGACTTTTGGCTGGGCCATGATCAGAGAAAACTGAACTAGCCTCAATTCTACTTTTTAAGGAGTTTTTTCTTCAGCAAATTTCTGTGCCTTTTTTCCCATTTGGTCAATTCTGCTTTTTGTACCTTCTTTATCATTTGGTCTAGTTTGATTTTTTAAAGTGCTATTTTCTTCAGGGTTTTTTTGGGCATCTCCTTTGCCACACTATTGCTTTTTATTTTAGGGGGGTTTTTTTTGCAAGGCAAATGGGGTTAAGTGGCTTGCCCAAGGCCACACAGCTAGGTCTGTGTCTGAGGTCAGATTTGAGCCTAGGTACTCCTGACTCCAAGGCCGGTGCTCTATCCACTGTGCCACCTAGCTGCCCTAGACTGACTTATTTTCAACCTAGGGAAAAAACAAATGGTCATAGAGAATCCAATGAATTTGGAGCCACCACAAAAAATAAGAAATGAAAGATCAAGGGGGAAATGGCAGAAAAATAGTCAGAAATATTTCATTTCCTTATCTTGCATGAGTTACGTCTGATATGTAGGGATTACCTTTCTGGTCCTGCCAGAAAGTTAAATCAAGTGGCTGGGAATGGATTGGGGGTAGGGTACCTACCTTGAGTCTTAATTTGCCAATAACTGTTGGCCGAAATGTCTAGCTTTCCATTACAAATGACACCTGCTCATAAAAATTTCCCAGAACAGACCTGTGAGCCTCAAGCTCATACTAGACAAAACAGTGGAATCTATTAGGGGGAAAAAAGTGTTAAATGGTCACTATCAGGGTAAAACAGCAAGGGGTTATTACTAATCATGATTCACCAGGAAGCTATCATATCAAAGTTTGGGAAAGACAGACAATAAGACAGGGTAGGATTTTTTGAATAATGTAGCAATTAATTAATGATATCTATTTTAAGAAGCTCCTGATAAAGGTATTTGCTTTATTTTGAAAGAGAAGTGGTGATTATTAAGAGCCAAAATGGGTTCATCAAGAACAAGTCATGCTGGATTAAACTCATTTCTTTCTTGACAATTATTAGACTGGGAGACTAGGAGAATGTCATATCAGAATTTCAGCAAGACTTTTGAGAAAATACCTTTCAATTTTCTTGCAAACAGGAAAAAGATATGGATTGTGTGATAGCCTTTAGAGCTAGAAAGTATCTTAGACATCACTTAATCCAGCCATTTAAAACATAAAGAAATTGATGATGAGAGTCAGTTTCATTTGAAACTATTTGAATTTTTATTTAAATATATAGTTAAAAGTCATATTCATGAATTGAAGTCAATGTGGAGAGTAGTTTCTGGTGAATTAACCCAGAAAACATCTGACAACAAATTCTATTGGAGGACAGATTATCTAAGATCTTATCTTCTCACCAATTTTATCAATAATTTTGATGAAGGAATATATGTTATTACTGTCAAATTTATATTTGGCATCAAACTGGGTAAAATAGCTAACATGATGGTGTCAGAATTAGATTTTAAAAAGAAAATATATTAACAGGTTAGAATGATGGATCTAATGAAATGAAATAATGAGATAAATAGGAATCTTATATTTGAGTTTAAAGAAATCAACTGTCCAATGATAAGGAGAGGGAATGTGGATAGCAATAATTGATATGAAAAAGACCTGAAGTTTTTATTGGACTTAAAGATTTATCAAAAGTGAATGAATTTAAATTGCATTAATTGAGGCCTAAGATATAAAAAGTTAGAGGTGGTTCTCCCACTATACTCAGCTCTGATCAGATTACTTCTGGAGTATAATGTTCCTTTCTAGAAGCTATATGTTAGAAAGGGTGGTTTTTCCACTGACAAACTTCCTATCTCTCCACATTCTCATGAATTTCTCTACCGATAAGAAGTCATCCTTCAGTGACCAAACTTCTCTTGATAAAACTCTCTGATAATAGTTAGGTTGGTCCTTAAGTAACAAATAAATATAGTCTACACTGAAATTTTCTCCAAGTAATTAGAACCTAACAGATCTTACGTTTCATTGGGGAATCTTCAAGAAATCAATATCACCTCTAGACCATGCTATGGTGAAGCACTGCAGTAATTCTTAAATGAAGAATAAAGCCAAAAATATGTTAGATATCATTAAAGGAGCCAAAATTTAAAAGAATGAGAGGATACAAATGGCTTCAAAAGAAAAATATTTTGGCAATAGCTTATAGAAGATTTTTAATAGAAAGAAAATAGAGATGCATTAGCTATGAAGCTATGGAAATGGAGTACAAAGGTTAAGTACATTGTAAATGAATAAAGATGATTTTGTAAGTGGTAGTAATTAGTGTATCTAGGAACAGGAGTAAGGGGGAAGAATGAAAAGATTCAGAAAACTCAGTTTATAAGGACAGGTACCACTGGTAGTGTGAGTAACAGTCATATTGTTTCATCCATCAGCAAGACATTATAGTAAATCTGTCCAATAATGTGGGAATCCTGGAGCAGAAAAATATAACAAGAAAAATAAATTGCAATAATCATTTACCTAAGTCTAATGAGGGTTAAAGGTAGGACCCAAACCCTAATCTTCAGACTTTAACTTCATTATTCTTTCCACCAAAGTAAACAAACAAACCCTTCTTTATTTCTCAGCCACCTTTGCAGCAGACAGTAGGATGAGTCGTAACAACACAGGAATTCTGGAATTGAGACTGCTTGGATTTTCTGGTTCACAAGATTTCCGCCACATGCTCTTTTTCATATTTTTCCTCCTATATGTAGTGATAATAATTGGGAATTCAGTCATCATTGTTATGGTCTGTATGAACCATCATCTTCACACCCCCATGTATTTCTTCCTCAGTAACCTCTCTTTTATGGAGATTTTTATCACATCTATTGTTATTCCTATTATGCTGTCAGGGTTATTGACCACTCACATTCAAATAATGTCTTTTGGTGCATGTATAGCTCAGCTCTACCTTTTTCTTTCTGTGGGGACTTCAGAGTTTGTGCTACTGGCAGCAATGGCTGTAGACAGATATGTTGCTATCTGTAATCCCTTGAGGTACAGTCTCATCATGAACCACCATGTCTGCCTCTGGATGGCCATCACATGCTGGGTATTTGGGTTTCTGTTCCAAATCTGGCCAATTGTTGCAACATATCATCTTTATTTCTGTGGGCCAAATACTTTGAATCATTTTTACTGTGAGAGAGGTCAGCTGCTCAGACTCACTTGTGGTGACAGTAGGTTTCAGCAGTTCATTCTCTTCCTAATGGCAGCTTTCATCCTTTTTGGCACATTGCTTCCAACCATCATCTCCTACATCTATATCATCTGTACCATCCTGAAGATTCCTTCTGCTTCTGGTAGGAAGAAAGCCTTCTCCACTTGTGCCTCCCACTTCACTGTGGTAGTGATAGGCTACGGCACTTGCCTGTTTCTCTATGTGAAGCCCAAGCAGACCCAGGCAGCTGAGTATAACAAGATGATTTCCCTGATGACTTCAGTGGTGACACCATTACTGAACCCTTTCATCTTCACTCTAAGGAATGACCAAATCAAAGAGATTCTCATAGATGGGATAAAGCGATTGAGTCATTTCTTGAAGAAATAGATCTTTCCAGGACAGTGTCTTGTGGCAACAATTTATATTGGCAAAATATTGACAATATACTGACAAAAAAAGTCTTCAAAAAACTAACCCTCCCCACAAAGCCAAAATGTGTAAAACTCCATATTCAAATGTTATTAATGGGGGTGGCTAGGTGACACAGTGGATAGATCACTGGCCCTGGAGTCAGGAGTACCTGAGTTCAAATCCAACCTCAGACATTTAATAATAATTACCTACCTGTGTGGACTTGGGCAAGCCACTTAACCCCACTGAACTTGCAACCCTTAAAAAAAATGTCATTAATAGCCTATTGTTAATATTTTCTTGAAGTTAGCATATTGTGGGTCTTTCTCTTTTATTATTTTTTCTTTGTGTATTATATTATAATATGTTTTTTATTTCATCTCTTTTCCTAAGAAATACCATGGTGCAGTAAGGGAAAAGGGGCATTGGATTTGGAGAATGAGCAACTCAATTCCAAACTCAATCCTATCACTTATTTACTACCTGTCTGACTTTGGGTAAATGACTTAAACTCCCAGGTCCTTGGTTTCCTCATCTTTAAAATGGAGGGATTGTAGTAGGTGCTTCTAAGGTTTTCTTTCAGTTCTAAATCTAGGACCTCCTTCAATGTAAACTTCCCCTTTCCAGAGACAGTGTCAAGGAATGGAACAGTACTGAATTTGGACACATAGGACAAGTCACTTAATTTCTCTGAACTTGGCCTGCTCCCTTTATGAAATGGTGAGGGGTGGGGTGGAAATGTCCTATCTTCCTCATTGGATTCCTTAATTTTGGGAATACTAGACCTTTGATTTCATTGGTGTTACAAATTTCCAGGGAGGAAAGTACTTCTACCAATTCTGTATGTCACTTACTCTTAAACTTAGAGTTTTAAAGAATTTCTTGGAGAACTGAATGATTCCCAGGATCATAAAGACAGTACATGTAAGGGACAGAATTTAGACTCATGTCCTTATTCTTTCAAGGTCAGCTCTCTATGTTAATTCACTTTTTTACTTAGAGCAGACATTTAAAACATGCCCTGAATTTAATTTTAATAAAATATTTTGTAACAAAATGATATTTAAAATATACATAGTTATTCTTACCTAAAGTAGAAAGTGTGGTGAAAGGATTTCTTTTCTTGGTTACCTTTATTGTCACACTCTGGTTGTTTTTTATTACTTTACCTATCATTGACCAAGGTCCTGAGGCTATCCCTTTGGAAGTATAATCTGATTTTCAGGAGTTAGCACAGTGCCTCAAGTCAGAACCAGGGAGGTAAACCAGAATGATAACTTGCTCCAAGTGAGAATCCTGATAGACACCAGAATAGTCAGGTAGATGAACAATAATGATAATAGTTACTGACCAAAGTGTGCTTCATGGTTTTAAATTCTTTTATATATTTTATTTCACTTGATATTAATAAATTTGTGAGATGTTGTACAGATATCAGCTGTCCCATTTTATGGAAAAGGACACTGAGCTATCAAAACTTTAAGTGACTAGTCCAGGATCATACAACTGATAAATAGTAGAATTAGGATTTGAAACCAGGACCTCTGACTCCAAGACCAGTTCTCTCTAGTATTTCACAATTCTGAGGAAGATGCACATCAATTACAGGGCAAAGCAAGACAAGCAATGGAAAAACTAGATAAGCAGTTAGAAACCAGAACTGCAGGAACTGAAGCAACATGGCAAAACAAGTAGGAAAGATTATGAATGAGTTTTGAAATGCCAGCAAAAAAAAGGATCATGTCAACTAAGGCAAAGGGTCACCTTGGTCAGAGATCATTTATATTTCCTTTTAGGGAGGTAGCCAACTTTCAAGTAAAGCAATTTTTTATAACTTACAAAAGAGATAAGGAGAAAAACTTGGCTAAAGTAGAGAATTAGAGGGCCAAGGAGCCCTCTAATTCAGTCAGGAGACCTGGATTCAGGAATAATTTGTATCATTAACCAACTGAATGATCTTGGACAAGTCATTTATTGTGAAGAAACCCCATATCTAACTTGTTTCATATATAATGATATTAGTAAAAATTAGCATTTATATAGAATTGTAAGATTTGAAGCATGTTTTCCTTATTTTATATAAAAACAACTAATAGCACCATTTTATGTATGAATAAACTGAGGCTAAGAGAGGTTAAATGACTTGCTCAGCATCACACAGCTAGTAAATTTATGAAGCTAAATTTGAATTCAAGACTTGAATACTCCAAGTCCAACACCCTTGTTCAGGATCTGTCCAGGATTATACAATTAGTAGATGGCAGAACTATAGATGTTACCCATCCTGCCATCTAGCCTATATATTGTCCACACCTAAGGACCTTATTCTAACCTTTAATTAAAATAGCAGAAACATGATTGATGTAATAACAACCTCTTGAATTGTTCCAGCTACCTTTATGTTACTTTGACATTCATGCTGCTTTCCAACTTGGGTTTTTCCTCTATTTGCTCTTTACAGTTTTTATCCTCAAATTTTTACTTGAAACCTGATTTGAACCCTGTATTCCAGTCATAGACTGAGGTCCTAATGCTAATTCATTGACCTCTTCTTGTCCCAGACTTAGTCCTGTATTATGACACAAATCCACAAACTGGAGAGAGATTAAATCAATTAACCATATCATTGAATACCTGTGATGTCAAGTCTGCTCAGCAAAGAAAACAAAAACCAGAGATCAAATTTGAGTCAAAGTAGTCATAGCACCAGTTCATGGAATAACTTAGATTATTTTTAGACCAATACGATACCTTTGTTCTTTACCTCCATTTGAAAATAGAAGCAATCTGGACCTTTGATGCAGTCTAGAAAGGGAGACCAATCATTGGACTAAACTAGCATTTATTTGTCTGTTACTATTTCTTTGTGAGAAGGAAGCAATTGAAGGTAAGACATGTACATGTGAATCAGAAAACTATATAAGACAAATATGTATTGAAATTGAACAAGAGAAATATATTGCCATAAATTATATGATACAGGAAATAAGTTAATACATAAAATGATAAGGCTCAACTGAATGAAATTATACAGGAAAAGTTTCATAGAGAACAAGAAATTTTGAGATAAGATGGAAGAAAGAGTACAAAATGGACAGAGGTATAAAGGGGAAAAGGTAAAGCTCTACCTAGGGTTAGGTAACCAGGACTTTTGTCCAGGGCCCAGACATCTCGAGAGCATGCTTCCTCCCCAGAGTAGTTGTTCTTCCTGAGGTTCTCATGTTCCATAATCCTCCATTGGTCTCTTTTTGCTTCCAAGGGCATTGGAACAACATACTTTGAGTTCTCTTGCCATGACATACCAACCATATATGTGAGAGAGAAGGAGCAGAGAGGTCAGGGACTAAGTAACAATTGTCATGTCACTGTAGTATAGAATCTGTTGACCTCTTTATTACTAGAACTATATTTGACCAGCCCTAATGTCATTACTGAGGTCAGGGACCAGTAATATGGCTTTCACAGGAGAGAGTGGAAATCAGCATTAAAATTAGTTTATGCCAGCTGAGAAAGGATCTAAGACTTTTCTCTACCTCATTATGCTAATAAATCTAGAAAAGTAGACTATTTCTAATACTGGTTGCAAAAAACTGGAAACTAAGGGGCGGGTACTCATCAGATAGAGAATGGCTAAACAAATTGTGATATATAAAAGTCATGGAATACTATTGTCACATATGAAACTGTGAAAAGGGTAGTTTTAGAGAAGCCTGGAAAATTTTGTACATAAAGTGAACAGACAGAAGAACAATTTATGTAATCATAACAACATTTAAAAACAAAACTTAAAAATATTTGCACACTCTAATCAATGCAATGATCAACTATGATTCGAGAGGACTATTGCTACCAATTTCCTGTCAGAGATATGATGGGGAAGAATGACACATTTTTTTAAACAAGGACATTGTGGAATTTTTTTTTTTGCTTATGCATGTTTATTATAAATCTTTTAATTTACTCTTTCTTTTTTTCTCAATGAGGAAGGTGGGAGGTGGGAAGTTAAGAAAATTGATTTTTTTTCATTAAAAATTTTAATGAAAGAAATGTAGATTAGAGTCAGAATGTGAAGGACTTTAAATGCCAAAGAGAGAAACTTATAGTTGTTCCTAGAAGCAATAGAAAGATATACTAATGTAATTACAAATATATAAATTTTTAAGGGAGTTAGTAGTTCAATTTGGGCTGGAACATAGAATATGAGAAGAGTAATATGAAATGTTTGGAAAGATACATAGGAGGAAGTTACACTGAGGATTTTCTTTTTATATGCTTTAGTCAATAGTCACTAAGGACTTTTGAGCATTGTAGTAACATAGCCAGATATATGACAGAAGAAGATTTCTTTGGTAGCTTCAAGAAGGAAAGACATTAGATAGGAGAAACAGAAAGTTGGGGAACCAATTAGGAGCTTTAAAAATAAACAGTACTATCAGGAGGAGACAAGGACCTGAATTAGAATAGTAATCATGAATGTAATGAAAAAGATGCATTTTAAGGAAAATAACTATTAGAACTTTCTAGTTCATGAAAATCAGGAGAAAACTAGAGTAAAGAAAAAATAATGAGGCAGCAAGGTGGTGTATCTATAGCCAGGTCTGAAGTCAGGAAGACTCATATGTAAAAAGAACTGGAGGAAAAAAAGACAATCTCAAATGTATGAAGAGTCAGACATGACTTGAAAAATGACTAACAGCAAAATAACAAATAATTGTTATAGTAAAACAAAGAAAGGGAGGATGCTTTATGGAATAAACTTAAGGACCAAGAAGACAGCCCTAATGTCATTTTCTTTTATTTTTTTATTTCAGTTTTCAGTTCCAAATTTTTCTCTTCCATCCAATAAGGAGAAAAGAAATATGATGCTGTTATGCTTATGAAATCAGGAAAATATTTAAGATATTATCCATTTTCAGAAAAGATTTGGGGGGAAGGAAAAACAAAAACAAACTCATTGAATACCACTTTTATTTCATTTTCTGTTATGGTACTGTCAACAGCTTATTCTGCAGGAGTTTCCTGTTTTAATTCTCTTTGTGACCTTATGAAAATAAAAGGTTTGTATGCATTCTCTTTCCTAAAAATATTAGTTTACCTCTTGGTCCTGTGATATATTTCTAAACCTAGGGAAAGGCCACTTTCTGAAGAAAAGGAATGAATTTAAAGCATGGGAAAGACGAAAGGAAAAAGGAGGAGGATTTTTTCCCTGCTTTAAAAGACTTGTTATATAGAGTAATAAAATTTTTGTGATAATGCTATTGTTACAGATATGGTATTGGTCCTTCTGGCATTAAACCTCTGGAAAGAGTTGCTTATACTTTTATCCTCAAGACTCACCTCCCTCAAACATATGAAGGAATTGCTAATATCTACAGGACATTTCCTAAGGATAATATCTTTGGTTATCCTAGTAGAATTAAACAATGTTATTTTTATTTAAGAATATTTTAAATAAATATATTGTTTCTCATTTTAAATAGAAAAGATTGGAGGTCACCGTTAGTATCTACTGTCTTTTAGAATCTATCAGGTATCATTTTCTTCTATATAGGAAATAAATAATCTTGGAAATTTTATGATTTTAGTTTAATTATTCAAAAATTATTCAAAATTTATAATTTAAATTATTTTTTTAAACTTTTTTTAAAAAAGTAATTTGATGGGCATTAAGACCAGAGGGCACTGAAGCATCTCTTGATTGGAGTGCCATCTGGTGGCTGAGAGATTGAACTTTCCATTACTATCACCTGCTTTTTAGTGCCAATATAGTTAAAACAGATACTTCTAGTAAATTAGATTGAACAATATGACATCCAGCTCTAAAACTATATTTATATTTTATATTTTAAGCTCCTGATACCTTCTTGGCCTATATTGGGAAATAAAAGGGTTTTTTTCAATTGATTGAACTTGTTTCTAGAGCAAAAGTCAATAAAAGGAAGCCTATGATGAAGGGATTCAGTAATTCTGCTCAGTAGATATGCTATGGTGCCACCTTGCTGCCTCATTAGTTTTTCTGTTCTCTGGTTTTCTCCTGCTTTTCATGAATTAGAATAATGTTGGAGATAGAGATAAATCTTGAGCTTTATACTGTACTGCTTATACAGAAATTGCATGTATTTAATCTGATGATATAAATGGTTTTGCATGAAAAAATCTTCCAATTACAGTGTCTTTAGAAACAATTATGAAAATCAAATAGTTGGCTTCATTATTTTTCTAGAAGGGTGTGGTGTTATAGATGTGAAATGTATTCACTGAAATTAATTTTATTTGCTTTTCCTTCTTTTTCCTTTGTTACAAGGGAGAGAGCTCATTGAAAGAAAATGAGAGAGTATCCAGAATGATCATCATATTAAAAACAAAGGCCATCAACATCTTTTTTTAAAAATCCCTTAGATCCAAAGGAGTCATGGCAAAAAATATTGTTACTGTTCTGTGGAAATTAATTATAAAATTATCAAAATATAAATTGCATGAATTTAATGTTTTAGCAATTGTAAAATTTTAATTTAAATATTCAAAATGGTCAAGATAAAATTTATAATTTAAATTACTTTTTAAAAAATAATTTCAAAAAAGTTAATTTGATAGGAGTAAAGATCATTAACAATAGTCGATCATCTTATATTTCATTTTGTATCATACTAAAAATTATAATCCCTTAATTTATTTTTATTTTCAGGGTGCTTAACAGTTATCAGCTAAGTGATTCAATTGATTCAGTGTTGGATTTGGACTAAGGAATATCTTATTTCAAACTAGACATAAGGTGTGAGCTATGTGACCCTGGTTATGTCATTTAATAGCTCTCAAGCCTCAGTATCCTCATCTGTAAAGTAGGAGTAATAAAAGCTCCTATCTTATAGGACTGTTGTGAAGATTAAGTGAAATATATAAAAGGCTTTGCAAATCATAATGCATTGTATAAATGATAGCAACTACCATATTAAAGAAGGTTACCATTCTCCTACCCCTCTTTTTTTTTGGGGGGGGGGATTATGCATTTGCAACTGAAACTGAACAGGAAGGAAGTTTTTGATACAATAAGCTTAGGCATGAAGAAGAACTCCTTCAGATCCTAAATTCATGGAACTGGAAAAAATAGAGCCAATTTTGAAAGACTTTGTGAAGGAAGAGTTGTCAAGATTTATTAAAAAATATAAGAATATCTGTTCCTCCCCAATGTCCATACAGCCTTGCTGGGCACCTTTCAGCTGTAGAAAGAGCAAAATCATGAATGTTAGATGAAAAAGTGGAGATTTTTATGCATGTTAATTTTGTGGTGAAGCTCAAATGTGAAAAGGCAGGAAAATAGCATGCTGAGCAATACATGTTCCAGGATATCAGAAAAAAAGGAAAGTATGAAAGCAAAAGGACAAAAAGGAAAGGGGAAACTGTTTAATATAATAGGCATTTTATTTAATTTGTTACATTTAAGGTTTGCAAAGGATCTTATAACTCTTCTCTCCTTTGCTCTACATGACATTCCTGAGTAGATGTTATTATTTTCTCCATTTTTTAGATGAAGAAATTTAAACTGAAAGAGGTTAAATGATTTGCTTATGATCACTCAATTGTGTTCTAATGTTGGGGTTCATTTGATTCTTTAATTTTGTGCTCTAAGCCTAACACAATGGCCGTTCTGAAACCCTTTCTTTCCATGAAAGAAATAATTCAAAAAAGAACTGAAAAACAAAGTTAAATGGAAACTGACTTTACAAGGGACACTTTTAAGTTAGAACAGAAACACAGAAAATTATCTCATCTGGTCACCTAGGAAGTTCAAGACATTTTTGGATGTGGGAAACAGGAAAGACTCAAAAATCAGTTGGTGTTTGGGAGTTTCTCAGAGAAGACCTTTGAACTGCCAAGAAATAAACTTGATCCTTCATGGGTTCAGACTTTTGTGGAGTCACCTGTCACACAAAACTATGTGTGTGTGACCTTAACTTGCATAAGGGAACAAAAGCTATTGAAGCAAAAAGTAAGGAAATCAAATTGAGAGGAGTAAAGAGACAAATAAAAAATAAGGACCAAAGGAAAGAAAAACTTCTCTTCCATTCATAGTTTCCTCAAACCCATAGCTCCAGCCCTCTCAGTCCATCTCTGCTGGCTTAATCTGCATCCTCTTTTCCACCCATAATCTTGTCAAAATGACATCTTTTCTCCTGGAATATCCCCCCCCCCCCCCCACTCTCAGCCCCAGAGTCTCAAAATTATCCCAGGACAAACCATTAATTAAAAATGAACATTCTCAGGCCCCATATCCTTGCCTTGTGTCTTTCTTTTCATTCCTTAGTGGGTCCTGTGACTTTTTAAATGGGTTTCTCCCCTTTTGTTCATTAAAAAAATAAACCCAAAAACTTTTACTATAGTTTTTGAGATCCTTGCAAGAGATTCTTCTTACTCTGCTTTTTTTTAGTCTTTTTTTTTAGGTTTTTGCAAGGCAAATAGGGTCAAGTGGCTTGCCCCTGGCCACACAGCTAGGCAATTATTAAGTGTCTGAGGTCAGATTTGAACTCAAGTACTCCTGACTCCAGGGCCACCCCCTCTGCTTTTTTGTTTGTTTGTTTGTTTGTTTTGACCCACCAGGATTCTAGATTAGAACCAAGGAGCTACATTTTGACAACTTCCCTTTTGTTCTCACTTGGGCTAACTTACCGGTTTTTGAAAACTCCTTTTTTCCTTTTAAGAGACTTTTCATACATTTATCCTAGACTTCAAACAAAGTATTTTAAAATTCTCAGCAGATTTCCTGTGGCTTATTAACTTTTAGAAACTACTATTTAATTTTTCCTAACAAATTCTTAATCTTTTTCATAATTCCCTTAAATAACTGTCATAAGTATTCTCTTTTTTTGCCAAGGTTTTTCATTTGCATTATTACTGCAGCCTAGTGACTAGGTCAGAGATAAGCATCCTTTTCACAGTCTAAAGTTGTAGACTTTTAGAATATTACTGATAAGAGTCCGTCCCCCCCCCCCCCCCCCCCGCCAGGTACATTATGGATTGGGTTTTTTGTTTTATTTTGTTTTGTTTTTGCAAACGTGAAAAATAGGGTAAGAGATTCCATTTCTTCTTTGTCTCCATTCCAGGGTGGAGGGGACAGGGAAAGGGAGAAATTTATGTACTCAATGTCACTTTTCTATATTTAGGCTTTGATCCCCAGCTTTCTGTTGTGACAATATTCCTTTTTTCACATTCCCATCACCTCTTGCCAGAAGGGAAAAGTGGGAAAAAGTAGTATATTTTAAGGAGATATATTTTTATAAGGAAATTCCAGAATCAGAGTACAGAAGAGAATATTTGAGTGAAAATAAACAAGGGGCTGCTAAGTGGTGCAGTGGATAGAGCACTGACCCTGAAGTCAGGCGGACCTGAGTTCAAATCTCACCTCAGACACTTAATAATTACCTAGCTGTGTGGTCTTGGGCAAGCCACTTAACCCCATTTGCCTTGTAAAATAAAATAAAATACAACAAAAGGAAACTATAAAGCCAGAGGGTCAAAAAAGAGGAAATAAGATGGGATAGAGCCAAGATGGTGGAATAATAGAAAGTTCCTGTCCTCACCTCCTCCAAACAGATCTATAAAATGTATCAGACTGAATACTGATAGAGAAATCCACAGTCCTTTGTCTGACCTAAAATGTCATAAGCATACAGAGAAGCCCACAAATATGGGGGCAGTGTTATAGGGGACATCCATGGAAATAGATGTCACACGGAGCACTCCAGTGAACAGGGAAAGGCTACCCAATAACACAAAAAGAAGTCACAAATTGATATTGAGGTACCCTTAGACCCAGACTGGGGCACTACAATAGGACAGATACCAAATGGCAACTTTATCACTTGCCACTCAATCTTGGGCTGAAGATCTAGATGTCAGAGAATCCTGGAAAATCAACTAAAAACAACTTGAAATTATTAACAACTTTAGCAAAGTTACAGGATGCAAAATGAACCTACATATATCATCAGCATTTCTATATATTACCAACAAAGTCCAGCAACAGGATATATATAAAGAGAAATTTCATTAAATTAACTGTGAATAATATGAATTATTTATGGATCTGCCTACCAAGACAAACCTAGGAACTGTAAGAACAGAAGTATAAAACACTTTTCAAACAAATAACTTTAGATCTAAACAACTCAAAAAATATTAATTATTCATGGGTAGGCCAAGCCAATACAATTAAAAAGGACAATGCTACCTAAATTAATCTAGTTATTAAGTACCATACCAATAAAACTATCAAAAATGACTTTATAGAACTAGAAAAATAATAACAAAAATTCATCTGAAATAAAATTTCAAGGATATCAAGAAAATCAATAGAAAAAAATTTTAAAAGGTAGTCTAGAAATTCAAGATCTCAAACTATATTTTAAAACAGTACATATAAAAATAATCTGGTACTGGCTAAGAAAAAGAGTGGTGAATCAATGGAATAGATTAGATACAGATTATATTATAGTAAATGACCATAATAATCTAGTATAAGATAACCTAAAGATCCAAGATTTTGAATCAAAAAGTCATCATTTGACAAAGATTACTGGGAATAAAAAGTAAAATGCTTTAGAAGAAATAGATATTCCATACCATTTACAAAGATAACATCAAAATGGGTACATGAATTATGTCTAAAGGCTGATATCATAAGCAAATTAAGGGAATAGTTTACCTGTCAAATGTATGGATAAGGGAAGAATCTAGGACCAAAGAAGAAAATTGCAAAATGTAAAATAGGTAATTTTGATTATATAAAATTAAAAAGATATTGCACAAACAAAACCAATGCAAAGAAAATTATGAGAAAAATTGAAAACTGAGGGAGAATTTCTGATAAAGGTCTCATTGTTCTAATATATAGAGAACTGAGTCAAATTTGTAAAAAGACAAGTAATTCCCCAATTGCTAAATGGTCAAAAGATATAAACAGGCAGTTTTCAGACAAAGAAATGAAAGCAATCTATAGTTATATGAAAAATCACTACTGATTAGATAAATGGAAATTAAAACACCTTACACTTATCAGATTGGCTAATATGACAAAAGAGAAAAATGTTGGATGTTAGAGGGAATGTGGGAAAATTGGGACACTAATGCAATCTTAAAGTAGTGAAGTGATCCAACCATTCTGGAACAATTTAGAACTAGGCCAAAGGTCTGTAAAGCTGTTTATATACTTTGGTCCTTACCTTTTGATATCAGTGTTAGGTCTATACCCCAGACATCCAAAAAAGTGTGTATGTGGAGGGGGGGGGGTCCTTGTTTGTATAAAAATACTTATAGCAGCTCTTTTTTTTGTGGTGACTAAGAATTAGAAAGGGATGTCCTTCAGTTAGGCAATGGCTAATCAAGCTCTAGTATATGATCTATGATATAATGGAATATTATTGTGCTATACTTAGCTAAGCTTACTAGATTAGTGAGCTTGGCTAAGTCATTTAACCTTGACTGCTTCACATCCAGGACTATCTCCAGCCATCCTCTTTCATTTCTGGCCACTGGACTCAGATAGTACTGAGGGAGAAAGTGAGGCTGGTGACTTAGCACAGCCCCCCTCACTCAAATCCAATACACTGGCTTGTCATGTTATCACCTCCCTGATTGTCATGGTCTTCTTCAAAAATGAAGGAAAAACAGACTTGCCCAAGGTCACACAGTTAGTTAGAGTCAAATGTCTGAGATCAGCTTCCACCTCTCATCCTTCTGATTCCAAGGCCAATGCTCTAACCTCTGTGCCGCCTAATTATACTAAAAGAAATGACAAGCAGTAATTTCAGAAAACCTGGAGAGAGTTTCATGACCTGATGCATAGTGAAGTGAACGGAGCTAGAAGAACATTGTTCACAGTAACAGTAATATTGTTCGATGAAGAACTGTGAATGTTAGCTATTCTCAGCAATACAATGATCCAAGACAATCCAAAAAGACCTATGATGAAGCATACTTTTCGCCTCCAGAGAAAAAATTGGATACAATCTGAAGCATGCTATTTTTTTACTTTCTTTTTTCTCTTTTTTGTCTTTTTTATATAAAATGATTAATATGGAAATGTTTTACATAATTGCATAAATATAACAGTTTGAATTCAAAACTTTAAATAATAGTTTTAGGTATTTTTTTAAATTTTAAAATAGATTTGAACTCAGATCCTTCTGATTTCCTATATCTATCCAGAACCAGCACTTTATTCACTGTGCCACATAGCTGCCTTGTACTCCTTGGAAATGGGTGGAAAATATGAAGTAGCTATAGCAAAATAATAATTTGATGGATTCATGACCAGAATGGACCCAAAAGGTAGTCACTGATTCTTTGAAGTCAACTTGAAAGGCAGTCCTCAGTGAGATGCACTAGATATCTGTATTTGACCCTGGGCTCTTTCATATTCTTACAAATCCCTTGTATGTTGATCTCAATGACAAAATCATTAAGTTTTTAGATGATAGAAATCTGAGTAGGAGGAGGTATATATATATATATATATATATGTATACACACACACACACACACACACACACACACACATATATATACACATATATAGCTAAGACACTGACTTACAGAGTCAGTCAGGATCTGAAAAGATCTTGGGTTGAAGTAAATAAAATAGGGGCGGCTAGGTGGTAGAGTGGATAAAGCACCAGCCCTGGAGTCAGGAGTACCTGGGTTCAAATCCGGTCTCAGACACTTAATAATTACCTAGCTGTGTGGCCTTAGGCAAGCCACTTAACCCCATTTGCCTTGCAAAAACCTAAAAAAAAAAAAAAGTAAATAAGATAAAATTTAGAAGTGATAAATATAAAATCTGCTGCAGGTTCAGAAAATCTTGTCTCAAAAGACAGATTAAGTAGAGCCAAAAGAAAATGAAAGCATTAAAATCAACATGATCATGTCAAGATAAGAAGGATTTATTCTTTCCTGTGATATTAGTATTATGCTAAGTTCTAGGAATAAAAATATGTGCCAAAAAAAAAAAAGAAAGACAAGCCTTGCCCTCAAGAAATTTATAATCTGGGGTGGCTAGGTGGCACAGTGGATAGAGCACCAGCCTTGGAGTCAAGAGTACCTGGGTTCAAATCCTACCTCAGACGCTTAATAATTACCCAGCTGTGTGGCCTTGGGCAAGCCACTTGACCCCAATGTCTTGAAAAATCCAAAAAAAAACCCCAAAAACTTATGATCTAATGGTGGATGACAACACAATAAAAGGAGCTTAAAGGAGAGGATGGAGAAAGTACCCACTTGAGAAAGTCAGAGTGCAGAGAAAAAATAGAGACTTCCCAGAGCAATTTCCTTAAAATGGGCATTGTAGGAGAAACTGTTCAATCAGAGGAAGGGGGTACAAGAACAATATGACCTTACAAAGTGAGAAAGCTTCTGGATAATGATGGAGAAATAATTCAGAGCTCAGAAAGGAACCAAGAATAACAATAATAATGATAATAATAACTAAAAATAATAATGCTGCCAACGTCTGTGTGTAAGTAAATATATAAATATATATATATGTATATATAAACTATATGTATATAGACACATGTATCTATCTAACTATATCTGTATTTGACAACTATTATTTTAGTTAATCCTCTCAACAACTATAGAAGGTAGGGGCTATTATTATTCCTATTTTGCAAATGGAATACTTGCAGAGGAAACTAAGGTACAGGTTTAGGCACTTGCCTAGGGTCATGTAGTTAGTAGAAAACTGTGGCAGGAATTGAACCCAGGTCTTCATGACTCCACATCTTGTATTCTATTATTCATTATTCCATGTTACCTATGATTAGGGAACTTGATAGTTTCATTCTACCCTATTTGTTCAAGCCATGTGGGAGATAATTGTTAGGGAGAACAATGGTAAATGGGAGGGTCCAAAGTCCTGCAAGATGGTGCAGGACTTTCATGAATTGTAGAACCTGAGGTCATTAACCTGGAGAAACAAAGATTTATGAAGTAGAGCTGCCAGAGGAGGGACACACACCTGCATGATGTTGCCTTCAAGTATTTAAGAGACAACCACATGAGGAAAGGAGTGGGCTTAACCATATGTTACTCGAGGGTAGAAATATGAATAAAGGATGAAAGAAACAAAAGGCAAATTTAAGTCTAATGTTAAGAAGAACTTTCTAACAGAACTATTCAAAGGTACAATTGGAAATATTGGGAGGTGATAGGCCTCCAACCCCTAAAGGCCTTTAAATAAAAATTGATTGTTCATGTATGCCTCAGTTCTTCTTTATGACCTTGGGTAAGTCACTTAACCACTTCTGGCTTCAGTTTCCTTCTATAAAATTATAGGTTAAACAAGGTGATATTTAAATTATTATCATTCCCAAAATGATCCTGAGTTAAAAAGTGGATTCTGGTTCAGACATCATTTGAACCAGACAATCTCTGTGTTCCCTACTAACTAGGAGATTTTTTTTTTTAAATCTGGGAGGTATTAGAATATAGACTTTATATCTTGGATAATTTTCTCTAATTAGACTATATGCACATTAATAGATGTTTTATGATTTATACCTTGATAAATAACTGTCTGGTGAGATTTGTAGAGACTACAATTATTTTTCCTCCTGGAAGGAAGATATAATAGAATTATTTTGACTGATTTTTGTCTAATATAATTTTATTTAGTTGTTCAGTCATTTTTCAGTCATCTCTGACCTTTTGGGGGTTTTCTTAACAAAGATACTGGAGTGGTTTTCCATGTCCTTCTCTAGCTCACTTTGTAGATGAAGAAATTGAGGGGAAAAAAGTTAAGTGACCTGCCCAGGGTCACACAGCTAGTAAGTATCTGAAGTCAGATTTGAACTTGCCAGACCCAGTACTTTATTGTGCCTTCTAGCTGTCCTGTCTATCCTGTCTATTATTATAGCCCACAATGCATCAGGGGATCCATTGTTCTGGGGAAGTCTCAAGATATTACATGAGATGCGACCAGATGAAATTACTGCATTAGAGATGTCAACTTCCCTGAACAAGAAGAGAACCACTGAGATAGAGGAAAGATAATTGACCACTGGAGGGAATCCAGCTCCACTGAGAGTTTTTGGTGACTGTAGAAAACTTACTAGTGGCAGACTGTAGACAGCGATTTGCTAAACCAGAGTTGAGGGAAACATTTAATCCATGAGGTCTGAGCAAATCTCACTGACAACACTGAAACTTCAATTTTAACATTCATTTTCATGAATTTCAATGGAAAAATTTTTCCTACTTTGCTTCTAAGAAGAAACACTCATTTTGCATATGGCAGTAATCGAGACAAGGAATCCTGAATCCTAGTGTCGTTTCTTGTATCATTTATACTTCTGCATTTTCTGACTTTCCTGTTGTTTTTACTTTGGAATGAGATATATTTATGTATGGAGGAAAGAGGGTAAGAAATATGTGTCAAAAAAAGACATAGTCTGACATAGTGATAATTGTTATATCTGTTAAACAAGTAAAACATATTCTTAAATTGGGGGAGAGGAAGACAGGGAGATAACTGTTAATGAATAATCAGAAAGCTATTTTTCTGACTCCCCTGGAATAAACAGGGGACCCCAAAAATTAATCAAATGGATATTTTTGAAAATAATAAAATTTGGGGGTGGCTAGGTGGCACAGTGGATAAAGCACTGGCCCTGGAGTCAGGAGTACCTGGGTTCAAATCTGGTCTCAGACACTTGATAATTACCTAGCCATGTGGCCTTGGGCAAACCACCTAACCCCATTTGCCTTGCAAAAACCTAAAAAAAAAAAAAAAAAAGAAAGAAAGAAAAAAGAAATAAATTGATGGGGCCTGGAAGCATGAAGCAAAGGAATATAAGACCAAGAGAAAATAGATAAGAAGAATGGATAACTCTAATAACCAACTGCATTAAGCAGTGATCTGATTAGCATAAGGAAAAAAAGGAAAAAGGGATTTTCCCAGAGATCCCAGGTTCAAAAGGCTAAACATTCCTTTAATAATAAAAAATATCCTTTAAAAATTATCTCAATTCTTCTTACTAAAAATGTTTTGTAATTTCATTAGTATGACTCATCCTCCAGCCAGTGCATATTGCAATCCTCTTCCCTCCACCTGTTAGTATGAGCTGCTATTGTTAAAATAATTTACCTGTTGGCCAACCTTTTGATAATGAGCTTCTATGAACTTAGTGAGGCTAAGTGTGGGTGTCCAGCCTCCGCGGGGTCCTTGGAACCTGACAGGAGGAATAGAGTCAGCGAAATGAGTTGAGTCAACAAAGGGGTAAAGGCAGGAGAAGGTTGACTGACTGTCAGCTGCTTGGATTTATTTCTATAGTCTCAGAATCATGTATGTTTCAAGCAAGTAAGCTATGATCGTTTCCTTGGTTACAAACGTGTACAATTTTCAACATCAATCATATTGTTAAATGATTTTTATCCCTACTCAGACCATGATGACCTCAACCTATCTGTTACCTTATTTATTACTACATTGTATAATTGTTAATTCATTTAAAGTTATTAATTCAGCAATTCTTTTAATGGAAAGTTTTTAATATTTTCTGTGTAAGTAATGTTTTTTGATACACTTCCTTAGCAATCTATAGTGAGGGGCTTTATGCTTGTCCACCCAGCCGTTAACTCTTACAATAACCAATTTTTCTTTCAGGCCTTGTTGGTAGAAACCACAGTTTCTGTGACTTTTTATTCTTTCCCATGAAACTAAGGCTGCTAGAGTTCACCTGTACTAACTATTTTCTCACCATCATACATTCCTGTGTATGGTAAGGGAGGCAAAACTATTAATTTCCCTGGAATTTTATCTGACCCATCTTGTATCTGTTTTCCCTGTGTATATATTCTGACATCTCCTTGGAATTCCCAGTGTTGGGTTTTCTAGAGATTTCATAATGTTGAAGCCTTTTGTATGCCTCAGGGAGAGGCAGTCCTGTCAAATTTGGACAGAGTTTATAATCTGTTTTATTCAAGGAATTTTTCTGAAATCCTTCCTTTATAGTCATTCCACTATTAGGGTGAGTAAATATTGCAATCAATAATAAACCTATAAATATTGGTATACATGGAATCCCTATATATATTGAAGAAGGAAAAGTTGTTCCATCAGGCAGTGTGACTGCCTTGAGTCTTCTTGTTGTGACTGTGTCAAACAGCTTAAAGACCCTGGCTCCCAACAAATAAAGATTCACATAGTACCTTGAACCTGAGATAGTCTTCCCAGTAGGAGCTATTCTGCAAATTGAGAGAAGGGAGGGTACAGCTTGATGATGCAAATATATCAGCTATTTAAAAAAATAAAATAAAAATAGAACAAAAAGGTACAAAATGTAGTTTTTGTTAAGAACAACAAAATTGAATATATTTGCTAACACATGAATGTCTATATTCCCTATAGTAAATGTTCCTTGCTATATTTAGATATTCGAGCAATGCATTATAAACTGTTAATATTAATTTTGAAAAGAAAATCCCAAAAGTGAGAGTTTTTAAATCTGAAGTATTTTGATTATGAAAACAGAAAAAAGAATCTTGGCATAGAAAAAGAAATCCCTTACAAAAACTCCTACACTGAAATCTGATTATAACATAAACTGTATCCAGGGTATATACAGCTATGCAAAATAAGTGGAACAAAGTAAAATAGTGAAATTGAGTTAAACCATAATAGTTATATAATAAATACTGATAACTCTGTAAAAAAAAAAAAAGAAAAGATCAATGGCTAGTTTTGCGACCCTAATTGATATATGAAATAAGGACTCATCCAACATCAATGCTCAATTGAAAGTGAAATTGATATAAGCAGTGCTAGAAATTGTAGCCAGACTCTCTCCAGAGACCAAAGGTGCTACCTTGAAGAGACTACACCAATCTCCCATGTGTTATGGGAAAATTTTGGAGATTCAACTTAAGCTTTATCTCCAGTATATCTCCAAAATAGATATTCCTTTGTAAAGAACTAATTTATGTTAATTATGTTAGGTTATGTTAATTTGTAAGATAAATAGCACTGGAGTATTAGGGAGGAACACACAAAATAGCTTTAGAGAAAAATAAAGAGGTACCCCCCAAGACCCCTGAGGGGAATAAGAAGCTGATTTTGTTCTGGGAGAATGAAGCCTGAAAAATAACCACCCTGAAAACATTTGACTTCTGCATATCAACAACTACTAATAATTATAATAGTTATTAAAACATTCAAGTTATAGCTTTTCACATTTCCTTGGAGGAATTGCTATTCTTAAAAGTCACAGAATTAAAAATCTATCAAGGGTGGGTAGGTGGTGTAGTGAATAAAGCACCAGTCAGGAGTACCTGGGTTCAAACCAGGTCTCAGACACTTAATAATTACCTAGCTGTGTGGCCTTGGGCAAGCCACTTAACCTCGTTTGCCTTGCAAAAAACCTAAAAAAAAAATCTATCAAAAGAGCAATGAAACACATGAGAATGGCATGAAATCCAGATAGGTGGAATCAATTAAAGGTGGAAAATTAAAAGTGGCAAAACCAGTCCAATCTTGTTCTTCTGGTCAAGGTCAGATATTCTGGGTTTAACCTGTCAATAAAGGCCTAAGCATCAGAAGATAAAACCATAATGAAATGTTTGTTCCAATTAATTCTCACATAAATATATGTATATGTTCATGGTATGCCTCCATAAGACTTTGGGAAAAGGTTTCTATTTTTTTTTTAGGTTTTTTGCAAGGCAAACAAGGTTAAGTGACTTGCCCAAGGCCACACAGCTAGGTAATTATTAAGTGTCTGAGGCTGGATTCGAACTCAGGGACTCCTGACTCTAGGGCCGGTGCTCTATCCACTGCATCACCTAGCCACCCTGAAAAGGTTTCTATTATGTTTCAGATGAAAGAATGTTTTTTTCTAAGGAATAGCTTATCAAAAATATAATATGGTTCAGCAAAAGTAGGTTGCTATGTCATGGGTCAGCATACATAGGTTGACCATGAAGTGATGAATCATTTGATCATCTCAACTCACGAAATAAGAAACTTTTATTTGAGTTAAGACTCATAAAGATTTTTAGTTACCTACAATCATTCATTCAACCATGAAGTCCTTGTCCAATGACCAAGTTATATAACTAAAGAAGTGCAATCTACCACTAAAGATGTTCTTGTTATAATCTCCTTGGAGTTCCCTGGACCCTAAACCTCTTTTTGTCTCTATTTTCTCTATTATAGAACAGAACCAAAAGTTTGACTTGGGTCTTGGACTAGACATGACTGAATCAATCATTCCTAAATGTGGTATTAAAAGGCATGTCTATACTTTATCCATGGATCTATCTCTTAGGAAGCAGCTAGATGGTTCAGTATTGCATCTAGTATTGGATTCATGAAGACCTGAATTTAAATCCTGTCTGAGACATTTACTTACCTATATTATTCTAGGCAAGTCACTTTCTCAACCCCATTTTCATTTGTAAAATGAGTATGGACCTCACAGGGATGTTATGAGGGTAAAGTGAATTAACATATGTAAAGCACTTTGCAAACCTGAAATATATATATATATTAGCTCTAATTATTCAATGATGGTAGGGGGGAATCTTATCTAAGGGGGAAAATGAGAACTTTTGCATTTTATCTATAGACATAGTATTAATTTCAAAACAATTCCAAAGTCTTCTTTGGATGGGAATAAGGGGAGGACCCAAGAAAACACCTGTACATGTACCTCATACATCTACATTCTTTTAAAGGCAGTTTATGAGTAATTAACACATGTACTGAGGGTAGCCTAGATGTCAACCTGAGAAATGAGTAGGGAGGCTTTTGCAAAAGCAAATCCAAAACATCTTTAGAGGCATGCAATCGACTGAAAGTTAAAAAAAATATATAAGATTATTTATTGTTTATTGACTATAAAGACAATCAGGAGTAGTTGGGGAAGGCAAGATATTGGTACTCTTAGGTCCTATCCCCTTCCACACAACAAATATTATGGAACTAAAGAATTAGTCTCACAGGGTAGTCTCACATTTGCAAGCTTAGGCTATACTAGCCTACAAGAGCTGAGGCACAAAAGAAGTGGCAAAGAGAGATCAGGGATGGGAAGCAATCCAGTTGGCCATATAATCTCATTCTTTTTTTGTTTGTTTGTTTTGTTTTGTTTTTTATTTTTTGCAAGGCAAATGGGGTTAGGTGATTTGCCCAAGGTCACACAGCTAGGTAATTATTAAGAGTCTGAGATCATATTTGAACTCAGGTTCTCCTGACTCCAGGGTCAGTGCTCTATCCCCTATACCACCTAGTCACCCCAATCTCATTCCTTAGTATAGAAAGCTCTGGATTTGAAGTCAGAAAACCTGGATTTACTACTTGTCACAGATCATACAAAGCTATTTGTCCTTTCTGCATCTGTTTTCTCACATTCCTATTTAATGGAATGTTCTCCACCCATATTGCCCCAGCTTGTCCCTATTCCCTCTCCACTAATCCCTATACAAAGACACACCTTTTCCAAATATTGACCTGTACAATGAGTGAAGATAAGACAATGTTGATGATAAATATATGTAAATGTTCATAATGAATATCCAAAGCAGAGAGTTATCACAGAGTCTTCCCTCCTGTGTGTCCTGACTCCATCTTCCCAGGAACTTGAGTTAAGAGATGTTCGAAGATATAGTACCCTCCTGACAATAATGAGCCCTATGTTTCCTAGACATTGTGGATTATTACCTTGAGTGAGACTAGCCTAGTTTGTTAAGGAGACATGACATGAATGAAAGGTTCCAATATCAATCATCACCTTCTACATTAGACTTCTGGTGTTACCTGATTATACCAGGAGAGATCTATTCTGCATCTCCACACTTCCAAAGTTCCCTAATTCTTGAAAAATCTGGTTGTACTTCTGCTCTTCTCACTGTCTGACAAATCAATTATATTCTTGTTATTGACCCCATCATTCCAATGAAACTATTTTCTCTAGAGTTATCAATGATCTAATTTTCATATCCTTCATATTCTCTCTGCAGTATTTGACCCTAATGACCATCTTCTATTTGCATATACTCTTTCTTCTGTGAGTTTACATGTCTCTGTTCTCTCTTGAGTTTCCTTCTGCCTCTCTAATCAGGTATTGGTATTCTTAGCTATGTTTTGGCTACTAGCTATGTGAATATTCCTTATCCCTGCCCTAGGTTTTCTTTCTTCTCTCTTTACTCTCACTTAGTGATCACATTAGATTCCATAGATTCAATTACCATCATTATACACATGATCATTATATCTAACTATAAGTTCTCTCAAGCTATTATCCTGAATCACCATTTCTTTGCTGGATATTTCAAATTCTCTGTTCTAGGAGTATCTTAAATTCAAAAAATTCAATATCTTTCCTGAAAACTTTTTCTAAATTACTTCTGATTGCTCAGAGTGCCCTCATCCTCTCATTTTCCTCACAATTATAGAATTATCTTTTATTTCTCACTCTTATTTGCCCAATATAACTAATCTATTGGCCAAATCTTATTTCTATCTTCAAAATATCTCACATAATATGTTATCTTCTCTCTATTCATCATCTATTCTAGCCCTCATCACCTCTCCTCTGGACTACTGCAATAGCTTCTTCATTGTTTTCCCTTCCTTGTTTTCCCCCTTTCCAATCCATCATCTGAGATTCCATTGACTGGGTGATTTTCCTAGGGATAGCAAGAAGGCATAGTTGATACAGTGCCAGGCTTGCTTTCAAATCTGGTCTCAAATATTTACTAGATGTGTAGGCAGCTAGTGGATAGAGTAACAACCTTGGAGTAAGAACTGAGTTCAAATCTGACCCAGAAACTTAACACTTACTTAACTGTGTGACCTAAGACAAATCCTGATTGCCTCAAATCCAGGACCATTTCCAGTCATCTTGATCCATATCTGGCCAGTGATTTAGCATAGCGCCCTCTCAGTCAAATCCAATTCACTTTCTTGCCATGACATCACCTCCCTGATGTCATGGTCTTCTTTGAGAACAAAGGACCAACAACACTAACCATGTGAACCTGTTTGCCTCCATTCTTCATCTGTAAAATGAACTGGAGAAGAAAATGGCAAACTAGTATCTTAGCCAAGAAAATACCCAAAAGGGTCATGAAGAATCAGACATGATTGAAAAATGACTCAAATACAACAAAGGTGTGTCACTCATCTTCTCCTTAACAAACCTCAGGGATTCCCAATCACCTCTACTATAAGTCAAATGTAAATTTTTCTGTTTAGTATTTTAATCTGGTTCCCTTTATATCTTTTCAGTTTTTCTACACATTTCTTCCCTGTAGTCATTCTAATCTACTTGTTTTTCTTATGTAATTCTCCATCTCTTTGCCTCTACACAAGCTAAGTCCTCCCTATCATGCATGGGGTGCTCTCTCTCTACTCAGTTCTGTTTCTTAGAATTCCTTTATTCTTCAAACCCTTTCCAAGCATTTACTTTTTCAGGGAGATTTTCCTAGTCTCCCTCTACCCCACCCCTGCCCCAAGTTTCTAGTGTCATCCCCACAAGATAACTTTGTATTTGCTTTGCATGTATCTACATGTATGCTGTCTTCTTCATTTGAATGTAAGTTCTCTGAGGAAAGGGAATAATTTCTTTTTCTTTGTAACTCTAGAACTCAGAGTAGTGCCAGTTGCATCCCAAGTACTTAATAAATATTCATTGGTTTCCAAATTGTTTGAACAATCTATTAACTTTTAGCTTTGGACAAGAGAAATTAGTGAAACTCTTAGAATTATGGGAGCAGCTAGGTGTCTCAGTGGATAAAGTACTGGCCCTGGAGTCAGGAAGATCTGAGTTCAAATTTGATTTCAGACACTTAGACACTTAATAACTACTTAGTTGTACCTTGAACTAGTCACTTAACCCCATTGTCTTAAATTTTAAAAAAATTTATAAAATAAATTCTTAGGGAAAAAAATCTTCTTTTGAATTATCAGGAAAGAGTGAGCTCATTCTCTCTTGTTGTCACCTTGAGTCTCTTTGTGAAGAAAGGAGCCTCTGTTAGCTAAACCCATCCCATATACCTGATACCAACAGAGGTAAGAGAGAGTTCAAGTCATCAAATTTAATCCTCATCATCAATTAATGGACACTCCACTCTACAATGAACTTAAGCATTTTCTTATATCATCCGACTTTTATAACCTCAATAGAATGTTAGTATGGGAAAGGACCTTAAAAATAAACTAGTTCAGCATATTTTCTTATAACTAGGAAACTAAGGTCCAGAGAAATAACACTCAAGATCCCAAAGCTACAATGGTATAGAATTCAAGTCTCTTAGATATAAATCATTTCCACTATACCACCTAAGATTATAATTTCTCAGTTTATCAGACCTCTGTCAAGCTCTCCTAGGACACTAGAGAAGATGCTATCATCTTTTGAGGTAGGTAGTTTTCTGAGGTCTTCTTTAAGTAATTTCCCTTCATATTTAACTTTAATCTCTTAAATTTACCAGCAGGACTGAGTTTCATTGGTGGGAAAGAGGTACATAACTTTTATAAGAAATTATGAGGTAGAAGAAAGAGGAAAGATATTTCAGAGAGTTAGAGAAGAGTCCATGGTCTTGAGAAGATCTAGTCAGCTGAGACCTATTCAGGAATAACAGGCTTAACATGATCTTTCCTTGGTTGGAAGAGTGGGAAGTAATAAAAAGGGAATGTCTAGATTAAGGGGTGAGGGACTACCCTATAGACCAGTGACAGGAACTTTAAGGAGGAAAGAAGATCTGAAAGAATAATGAATAAGGGAAAAGTCTATTATAGACAAAGATCGGTTGTGTGCGTCTGTGTGTGTGTGTGTGTGTGTGTGTGTGTGTCCTTCAGTGTATATATGTGTGTGTATGTGTGTATATGTCTCTGTGTGTGTTGAGTATAAGGAGATACAAAGGAGTGATAAAGGAAGATGAAGTGTTGATTCCAGCAGAGGGAGGTGTAGAATCGGAAGTAAGTTATCTGAATTAGGATAGTGTCCATGATAGTATAATATAAGCAATTAATATTAATAACTGACATAATCATAACAGAATAGGCAGCATGGCCTAGTAGAGAGCCAGCCATGGATTCCATAAAGCCTTCAGATCAGGTCTTACCTCTAATACATAGCCACTGTGTAAATCACTTAAATGACTCAGGGCCCCAAAGACCTCTCTAAGACTGAATGCTGTATAACAGTTACTAGTGTGCACTGATAGGGGGAACTTTCTCACTAAGGCTCCAGACTCTTATGAAATAACAAAATAAAAACAAAAAATATTTTGATATTTATGTAGCACTTTAAATATATCCAAAAGATTTTCCCTTTGTCATCTGTTTTGAGCTTCTCAATAATCCTACAAAGTAGGTTTTTGCAAGGCAATGGGTTAAGTGGCTTGCCCAAGGCCGCACAGCTAGGTAATTATTAAGTGTCTGAGGTCAGATTTGAACCCAGGTACTCCTGACTCCAGGGCCTGTGCTTTATCCACTGTGCCACCTAGCTGCCCTAAAATAACTATTTTTAAATGAAAATAGTTCAAATTAAAGTCAGTAGAAAAGTGCCAGTTTGTTGGGTTTTTTTGACAGCAAATGCAGCCCATTGATTGCTTAACACACCCCATGCAAAAGATCAAGCTGGGAGCAACTTCTATTGACCTGTGGTGATTCCCTGCTACCATCACATCAGTCACCCTAGGCTCATGACACAAGTGGTTGACCATAGAACTGCTCAGAGCATTTGAAAGTGAAGTGTGTAAACTAGAGAAACCTCAAAAATATATGTGAAGAACATGTTGACAAAGCATGAGATTTCATTTGCCCATTCTTTGAAGAGATAGAGTCATCTGGTTTCAGAGCTCACTCAGATTCACCAATTGGTTCCAGGTCAGTGGAATTTGGGGTTGGAGAACTGGGGATGGGGAATTCTCAAAGGTAGGCAGAGAACTTTCCCCTTTTCCAGAGGCAAGAGACAGAGTGAGGCCACTCACATTCTGATTGCCACATCTAACTCGGTCTAACGGTGCCCTCAAATTTAACAAAATAATAAGTCAATAATCACCAAGAATCTGAGGTATAGAGAGAGACAGTGGCTACCCATACTTTGTCTACTATGCTAGGAAGCTCACAAGAATGAGGATCAAACAAAGGGTGAATTCAGAGGATGAACCCAAAACAGAAAACGCACCCCAGGATATGACAGGGAGATAAGAAGAAAGGAAAAGATATAGCCCCTTCTTTCTAGTGCTGCACTTAGAGTAATTAGACCCCACAAGCAACATGGCATTCTCTCCAACCTTGAAAGATCTTCACTTCTCTCCTTTTCAACCTTAATAGTGATCTCAAAATTTAGGATTTCTCATCCAAATCATCAATCATGTCAAGTCTATCATGTATAAAGCAAAATGCTACATGTTCAGGATTCAAAACTATAAAAAAGACATTTGTTTAATAATCTAAGTTTGAAAATACTGCTTAGAAATATTTTAATTATCATCCTGGATCCATGAAAAAAATGTATTGGGGAATCACCTCTGATTTTTATGAGCCTGACACTGTGATAACTTGACAATAGTTGTATATGCCTTAGATCTTATATACTAAGAACAGAAGCTGAAAGATGATTATAGATAAGCAGGGGGAAACATGTCTTTAAATGACAAGTCAGGGGGCGGAGCCAAGATGGACACAAGAAGGGATCCAGTCTTAGGAGCTCTCTGATAAAACTCATCAACAAACGACTCTAACTAAACTTTCAAGAGACAGAACCCACAAAGGGACCCAGTGAGGCAGTTCTCCTACTCAAGGTAACCTGGCAAAGAGCAGAAAGTCTCTGCTCCCCGGGATCGGAGAGGAAGCCTGCCAGAGGGGTGGCCCACCAGAGCCAAAGAACTTCAGCCTCCTGGAGGCAGCCCCAGGGTGCTGGGAGTCTCAGCTCACAGCAGCGGGGGAGTCTCCTGAGCTGCACCTCAGGGAGCACTGGGCACAAAGTGGGGGAACAGCTAGGGACCTCTGCCAGAGCGAGCACGTGGGGCCCAGCCCTCAGGGCACACAGCTAATAGCTTGGTCTTTCCGCAGCCCAGAACTGAAAACAGAAGTAGGTGGAGCCGGTAAGCAGGAGCCCCCAGGGCGTGAGCCCATTGAGCTGAGGGAGGGGAGTGAAGAGAGACTGCAGAGCTCTGTCCTCTGCCTCTGGAACAGGACTTTGGGGCTCTGACCACATTCAGATCCTGATCACAGTCTAGGCCCCCCCATAGAACAGCAGGGCCCCCCACCTCAGAGGGAGGTGCTTATGGTCATTCACAGACCAGGAGGGAGGACAGAACCTCACATACTGAGACCCTTGTAGGAGTGTCCCAAAAGCTCAGGAAGCACCCCAAAACCAGGCCCAGGCTGGGAAAATGAGCAAGCAGAGAAACAAAAGAAAGACTATTGAGAAATATTTTGCAAATGAGCCCAAGAAGGATCAAAATACTCAGACTGACGATGAGGAAGCACAAGCTCCTGCATCTAAAGACTCCAAGAAAAACAGAAATTGGGCTCAGGCAATAACAGAGCTCAAAAAAGACTCTGAAAATCAAATGAGGGAGTTGGAAGAAAAACAGGGAAAAGAAAGGAGAGAGAGATTCAGGAAAAACATGAAAATAAAGTCAGCAGCTTAGTCAAGGAAATCCAAAAAAATGCTGAAGAAAATAGCAGGCTAAAAACCAGCTTAGGTCAAATGAATAAAACAGTTCAAAAAGTTATTGAGGAGAAGAATGCTTTAAAAAGCAAAATTGGACAGATGGAAAAAGAGATAAGAAAACTCTCTGAGGAGAACAAATCCTTCAGACAAAGAATAGAATTCAGGGAGATTGATGAATTTACCAGAAATCAGGAATCAATACTTCAAAACAAAAAAATTGAAAAATTAGAAGAAAATGTAAAATATCTCATTGAAAAAAACAACTGATATGGAAAACAGACTTAGGAAAGATAATTTAAAAATTATTGGAATACCTGAAAGTCATGATCAGGAAAAGAGCCTTGACATCATTTTCAAAGAATTACTACAGGAAAATTACCCTGATATTCTAGAAGGAGAGGGCAAAATAGAAATGGAGAGAATCCACTGATCCCCCAGAGAAAGAGATCCCAAAAAACCAACCCCTAGGAATATTATAGCCAAGTTCCAGAACTCCCAAGTCAAAGAGAAAATATTACAAGCAGCCAGAAGGACACAATTCAAATATCATGGAGCTGCAGTCAGGATCACACAGGACTTAGCAGCAACTACACTGGAAGCTCATAGGGCTTGGAATATAATATACCAGAAG
This sequence comes from Macrotis lagotis, assembly GCF_037893015.1. Lineage (NCBI taxonomy): Eukaryota > Metazoa > Chordata > Mammalia > Peramelemorphia > Peramelidae > Macrotis > Macrotis lagotis. The sequence continues at coordinate 105,350,169 of NC_133664.1, forward strand.
GCAAAAGAGCTTAGAATGCAGCCAAGAATGAACTACCCAGCAAGGCTGAATGTCCTCTTCCAGGGAAAAAGATGGACTTTCAATGAACCAGGGGAATTTCAAATGTTCCACAGAAGGTTTGATCTTCAGATACAGGAGTCAGGTGAAGCATGGAGATTGGAGGAGAGGGGGGGAAATATGAGGGACTTAATGAGGATGAATTGCATGTATTCCTACATAGAAAAATGACACTGATACTACTCATATGAACCTTCTCAGTTAATAGATCAGGTAGAGAGAGCTTTTATAGTTGAAGCACAGGAGAAAGCTGAATTCAAAGATAAAATATGGTGTAAAAATGGAGTCAATAGAAAAAAGGGAAATGGAATGGGAGAAAGAAAAAGGAGAGGGGGAATAGTCCAAGATATTTCACATAAGATTTTTTTTTATTACAATGAGCTATTGCAATGATATGGAAGGGGGAGGCAAGGGGGAATGAGGGAATCTTTGCTCTCATCAGAGATGGCTAGGAGAGGAAACAGCATATATACTCAATGGGGCATAGACATCTGGAATAAGAAGGAGGGGGGAGCAGGGTGAAGGGGTGGGGATGTGAATAAAGGAGGAGAGGATGGACCATGGGGGGAGAGTGGTCAGATATAACACATTTTCTTTCTTACTTCTTGCAAGGGGCTGGGTTTGGAAGGCCTGCCCAGGACCATAGGGCCAGGTGGATTCTGGGCCTAAGGGGTGGTATGGGAGCTCAGGGCTTCTTGGCCCCAGGACCAGGGATCTGTCTGCTGAGCCAGTCAACAACCCTACAGCAAAGTCAGAGTGAAAGGAGAGAGAAAATAGAGTACATGGTAGTGGAGAAATAAGAAAGGAGGGAGTTGCGATCAGCAATGGCAACGGTGGAAAAATATGGAAGTAACTTTTGTGATGGACTTATCATAAAGAATGAGATCCACCCATGACAGAGTTGTTGGTGTTGGAACAAAGACTCAAGCACATTTTTTGTTATTATTATTTGGGGGAGGGTGCAGGGCAAGTGGGGCTGGATGGCCTGCCTGGGGCCACATAGCAGGGTGATCTTTGGGTGTCTGGGGCCGGATTTGGACCCAGGTGCTCCTGGCTCAAGGGCCAATGCTCTGTCTGCCACCCAGCCACCCCTACTATTATTACTATTTTATTTTATTTTGGGTCTTTTTTTTCCCCTTCTTTTTGTTTTTTGCAGGGCAGTGGAGATTGGGTGGCTTGCATGTCACACGGCTGGGTGATTGTTGGGTTTAGGAGGCTGGATATGGGCTCGGGTGCTCGTGGGCTGGTGCTTCATCCATTGAGCCACCTGGCCATACCTACAATTATTACTATTTTTTTTTAAATTTAAATTTTTTTCTCTCCCCTTTACTTTTTTCGCCCAAGCAAGTCTATCTATATTCATGGGGGAGGAGGGGTATTTTGTTTACTTGTAAACAAGAATATTTTATTAATGTAAAAAAACATTTGTACAAAATGAGAATAAAAAAAAATTTAAAAAAAGAAACTAAAAAAAAAATAAAACAAATGACAAGTCAGATAGCTATAAGCCTGCAAAATAATTATAAGAAAAGACATCCAGTTGTCCATGGCTGGAAAGAAAAACTCAGTTAAAACCCAGAAGAGTTTAATTAAAACTTGTTTGGGCTGAGATTCTCCCCCTCAAAAATGAGGGAATTAGTTCAAACTGAATGTCAGAAATAAAAATTCCATTTAAAACAACTGCAGATAATATAAAACCTGAACTGTAGAAATAAAAAATACACAATTACAAAACACTTTTCATACAAATGAAGACATATCTAAACAAATGGAAAAAAATAATTGCTCATGGATAGGCCAAACCAATATAATGAAAAAGACAATTCTACCTAAATTAATTTACCTATTCAGTGCTATGTCAAATGATTACAAATTGTTTTAAAGGGGCGGCTAGGTGGCACAGTGGATAAAACACTGGCCCTGGAGTCAGGAGTACCTGGGTTCAAATCTGATCTCAGATACTTAATAATTACCTAGCTTTGTGGCCTTGGGCAAGCCACTTAACCCTGGTTGCCTTGCAAAAACCTAAAAAAAACCATTGTTTTAAAGAGCTAGGAAAAATAATAACAAAGTTCATTTGAAAGAACAAAAAGTTAAGAATAACAAGGAAAACACTGAAAAAAAAATGTGACAGAGGATGACCTAATTTTACCAGATC